>NC_062549.1:51934035-52254054 GCF_016906955.1 Phacochoerus africanus | reverse complement strand
ACTTCATGCACCCCCCCTGGCCTTTCCCCCTTCGGTAACCACTAATCTACTTTCTATGTCTATGAGTTTCTGCATTGTCTTGTTTGTTCATTTTTTAAGGATTTTTAAATTTTTTTTTTCTTTTTGCTGATCTGTCTGGGCAATTTCCATTGCTTTGCCTTCCAGCCCAATAATCAATCTTCTGCTTCATCCAGTCTGCTGTTGAAACCTTCTAAGATATTTTTCAGTTTAGCTGTCATAGTCTTCAGTTCTGAAACTTGTCCTTGGAACTTTCTTATATTTTCTATGTCTTTGTTGAAAATCTCGCCATGTTTCTCAATCTGTATCTGAATTTGGTGAGCATCTTTAAGACCATTACTTCGAACTCTCCTTAGGTAAATTTCTTTCTTCATTTTATTAATGTCTTCTTATGAAGTTTTGTCATGTTCTTTTGTTCAAAATATATTCTCTGTCTCTTCATCTGCCTGATTCTCTGCATTTATTTCTATATTTAAGATGAATCTTCAGTCTTGAAGGAGTAGTCAATGGAAGACTAGGGGTGTGTTTTGGTCTCCTGTCTGCAGTGCCTCTCTTTGCAGTAGCCTACCATCTGTCTCTTTGATTGTTTCAGTCTTATGGAGTCCAGAAATGCCAGGCTTTCAAGGGCATCCTCTGTGAACAGCATGCATAATGCACACCTTCCAGATCTGGTAGCATGGGGACTGCAGAAAACAGTGCCAGCCCATCTATCAAGTCTTTTGGGGCAGAGGCTATGGTGAATGGCCTGAATTCACCTGAGGCAAGCCTGTCCACCAGGTCTGGTAGGAATAACAATTTCTTTTGAGGAATCACATATTGTCCTGGCTTCCCATCTTCTGGGCAATTTCTAGCAATTATAATTATTCCAAACTCCTTTTAATAAAAATGATTAATTATTTTAAATCTTAATAGGCTACAAGCTAATTTGTTTATGTGCCTTTAGATGTTTATTTTAAAATTAAAACCCTTATTGCTGTCTTCTCAGTGACAACTATAAAATTGATAATATTATATGTGAGTGGTATTTTTAATTTACTTAAAAATTCAACATTGAAGATAAAATTATGTGACTTTTGCAGTGATAATATGAATACACTTGGGTTAAAACACAGCATGGTGGTAAATATAATGTTCTTAGTAAATTAGGATATCTATGGAGCAGAAATGTATTTGTAGTTGGTTATGTTATATAAATAATTCATGATTGTACCAAACAAGCTGCGATATCTTACTAATTTATACAAACTGAGCTGTATCACATTTTATAATTTTTTTATGTTTATACAGTCAGAAAACAAAGCTACAAATTTTTGGTGATGAATTTTATTTTGAATTAAAAAGACAACATTGGTATATTATCACATAATCTCTCTTTGCTACTATCATCAATTGAATTTTAGAAATGTTTGAGTTCTTGAAGAACTACTTTGCAAATCTCTAAATTTTGCTTACACCCTGTTCAAAATGAGTTGGAAATCTCTAATCAAAATGTTCAAAATTCAAATTTTGAAGTTTTTAAAGAATTTCAATTATTAAAAGAAAATCTTATAAATGAAAAGACAAATTAATTCTTGCAAAAGCAAGGTCTAGAGTAAATAAATTAAACAATGAAAGTCCAAAAGGTATACAAGGTTTAATTTTGATTTTCTAATAATGCCTTGAAATAACTTAACTTGAAGGAATAGATTTTTCATGGAGTTTCTATTTATAAATAGATACCAGAATGAAATGAAATTGAGAATGCCTGTGGTTGTATGGTATCTACATTTGCTAAGACAATCAAAAGAATATTAAGACATTTTGGACAAGTTTTATCTTATAAAAATATGTTAAGAAAAGTTCTCTGTGATCAGAAGTAAAATGACAGTACCTCTGAAAATATTTAGCTAATATATTTCCACACATCAATATAATAGAATTGAGGGTATTTCTGACTTATAATTATCTCTAAGTTTATTATTTTCCTCAGTACTTTGGAAATATTTTCTTAATTATAATATTATATTTACAAAGCAGAATCATTTTAAAGTGCCAAAAATTTCAAAATATTAATGGTAAAATGTAACTCTGAAGACTTGACAAATCTTATGAAAAATTTTAAATAAAATAATTGAAAAACAAATTTTACAGAAAAATGCAATTGACACAGTATATGAGATGATCAAGCCAAATAAAATGATCAAAGCACCATGGAAAATTGCTCAGTCTCTGTATGTTTAACATTCAGATGATAACATAAATTTCTTTTTGTTTTGCTTTATTCTAAATAGATTAAAAGAATTTTTTAAAATCATTTTTGATTATCAATCTTTACTATCAATCTTTATAGATATAATAAGCTAATTTGTTGGTCAGTTAAATAAATCTTCAAAATTATACAATTTCAATAATTTTAAGGTGCTATTTACACTCAAAAATGACCCATTTAGGATTCCCTCATGGATCAGTGGGTTAGGGATCCATTGCTGTCACTGCTGTGGCTTTGGTTACCTCTTCAGTGCAGGTTTGATTCCTGGCCTGGGAACTTAAGAATACTGCAGGTGCAGCCAAGAAAAAAAAATGACCCATTTAGATACTAAATTGTATGTTCACTGTTACTAAAACTTTTCATGACTCTGCTTTTTACCTTCAACAGCCATGTTGAGCCCTGGATGTTCAAATAATATATTCACTAATTCAGAAATTAAGTCATTTATATATTCCACACACACTTAATATGCCCCATCTACTAGCCAAATATTCTAAGTGCTTTGAATATATTTATGAACAAAATAGACAAAAATCTCTGTCTCACGGAACAAACATTTTAACGTGGGGTGAAGGGTGGTTCACCTAGCAATAAACAATGGATAAAATAAATAAATAAATTGTATCAAATTTTCAGAGATGATAAATGCTTTGGAAAACAAAAGTGAAAATAGGGTAATAGGGATCCTGAGTGTGAGGAGTGTAGGGGAGTGAAATGCCACAATATTAAATAGATGAGAAGGTGACATTTGGGCAAAGATTTGAAGGGACTGGCAGAAAGGAAGCTGGAGAGAGATAGCAGATAAAGCAAAGGACATGTGTGTACCTGGCCTCCTTGAAAAAGAGCAGGGAGCCCAGTGTAGCGGAGGAGAAGATGTGGAGGGCAAGAGAGGGAATGTGGCTGAATAGAGAGAAAATGATACAGGTGGAATAATTTTAGTAACTTCTAAACATTTTTCCTCAGCAGTATCTAGGATTTTTATCTGATTAAACCCTGTGTGTTCTTTTCTTTACCTTAGCTTAGCTTTGCTATTCTGTATCAGATATCCCATTTCTTTCCAGTTTTTGGTGAAGGATCTTAGATTCTTTGTATTAGCTTGCTTTCTTGCTCTGATTACAGGTTTGTATTCTTGGTCAAACAGCTCTCTGAAATTTTGTTTTCTCATGTAATTTTTAACGGTACATTTTAATTTCATGGTTTTCTACTTTATGTATCCTCATGGAGACTTTATGAAAGGATGATCTCTTTGGCAAATAAAATTATGAAATATTTTAGTAGTTTGTTAATAAATTATATGTCTTGTCGAAAGCAATAGATTTACTTAATTGAAATTCAGACTTTATCTATAGAACATATTTGTTTGGATGAGAATTCCTTAGCACCACTACTTAAGAGCTAAGTTACTTTGTGCAAAAATGTATACTTTCTCAACGTCAGTTTGTATAAATGGGGATTGACAATAGGACTCATGGCCCAAGATGATTGTGAAAAGCATGTTTTAATGGGAATGAAAACATGATCGACTGTGAAATGATATGCAAATACTAGGAACTATTATCATCACCAAAGATGATGTTAAGTTAGCATTATTACATTCTAAGCCTTTAGACAAGAATTTTTCAAATTTTTTCCCTAAAGGTGTTATTTTTATGTTCAGGATTCTTATTACTTTCTTTTCTAAATACTTTTTAAAAATTCTTAAAAGAGGGAGTTCCCGTCATGGCGCAGTGGTTAACGAATCTGACTAGGAACCATGAGGTTGCAGGTTCGATACCTGGCCTTGCTCAGTGGGTTAAGGATCTGGCGTTGCCATGAGCTGGGGTGTAGGTAGCAGATGTGGCTCAGATGCCGCGTTGCTGTGGCTCTGGCGTAGGCCGGAGGCTATAGCTCTGATTAGACCCCTAGCCTGGAAATATCCATATGCAAGGAAGCAGCTCAAAGAAAAAGGCAAAAAGACAAAAAAGAAAAAAAAAATCTTAAAAGATAATTGAAGGAAGGGATTTAAGCTAAATGTGTTATATAGCATGTGTCTTGAAATTCAGAGTGGCTAGCAAATACCTGGGTGCCTTGTTAAAATGCAGATTCTGGTTCATTAGGTCTAGGGTAAAAGCTGGATTCTGCATTTCTCACAGTTTCCTACATGATACAGTTGCTGCTTATCTGCCAACCAAATTTTGAGTATTGGAGTTATATACTACTCTCCACATAAAATGAGTTTAACTACCTAAAATTAGCTTTGGCATGTCATCATATTTCCAAATTATAAAACACATAGCACTGTGGCATTGGTGTTTTAAACACTGAATGAGTACAAAGTCACCACAAAAAGAACTGAGAAAATAAGTTCATATGTACACATATGAAAAGAGAGAAACTAGAAAAGGAAGGGAACAGAAAGAAACAATACTCAAATCTTAGGGTTTACTTTACTTCACTGAGTGAAATCTGAGCTCATAAAGAAATTGCTAATCTACACTCTATATTGGTTGAGATTTAACTTTCCTTAAGGAATAGTTTGTCCTCAAGTATGAAACTCTTGGGATGTAAGGAAATTATGTTGTCTATACATTAATAATGAACATATGGCTAAGATTACTTTTCACTAACTGTTTTATATTATCACTATTGATCAATAGATCATTAAGTGTATTTATAAAGTCATTAATAAAAATTCTAAACATATTCACAACTCTGATGGAACTATTATCCAAATATTATATTTTATTCATTTGGTTTCTGGAGGCTTCATCTCTTAATAAAACATGTTGTCCTTCATTTTCACCTCTGTAAGAGACTTGTAGAGATGGTCATGGAATATAAAAACATATCTTCAAAAAATTTATCCAAGATAATATGAGATAAAATGATAGAAAACAGTGATACAAGTAGAAATTTCCAGGAATTAGTAAATTCAGATTTGATCATTTTTGCCATCTGGTGTTTGCATTATACCTGCTAGGAAATGTGCTTCTGTTCTCTGTTAAATAACTTTAGACATTTATTAAACATGCATCAAAGCCACAACACTTCATTGAGTTTCATGGCTATTTATGCTTCAAGGCAAGTCAAAACTATTTTGACAATTAGCTAATGGGAATTTCAGTGGGAAGAGCAAAATAAACAAAGGAAGGGACAGAAACAAACTGAGACTTTTGCAGAGCTTGCGGATAGATGTGGGTCTGTGAAAATGCTAACAATGTAACTGTTGCCTTGGGAGAAAACCACCTCATCTATGAAGAACAGACCCTAAAGAGCATTGTCAGCAATAGAAGACCAGGCACCATGTTCACAAACACCAAGTCTATGTCTTTATTGCAATGTTCATCACATTTACTGTAGTTAGCTGCATGTTTACCTTTCTCTGTGATATCCTGGGAACATGTTTATATCTATCTACCCAACACTTAGTGCAGTTCCTGGAATGTTCTGTATATTCAATAATTATTTGACCAATGAAAATGTGATATGTGGCATCTCTATTTTCTTCTTAATATAACTGTTGGATGTAATACATAGAAAAAAAATGGGCATCCAAGTGTATATGCCCACTTCTTTAACTTCAGTTTTTATTAGGGAAAAAAAAAAATGGTTTGGATCTAAATAAGTCCATACAATGATCAGACTTACCAGTTAATTAGTAATAAGTTCAATTTTCCATTTTTATTTGTCCTTGCAGACCAAGCCAGGGGATATAGAGTATTTTCTGGTAACAAATGGGAATCTGGCCAACCAGTGATCTTTGCATTAGCATTCTAATAACCAGAGGCCAGCATGCCATAGTGCTGTGTCAGAACTAATTTATGAAACTTGGTCCAGAGGCTCATTAAAATGGTCACAATTCAGTGACTGCCCAGTAAAATTAGACTACAGTTTCATTCCCATAACAGAGAATATTTTAACATACCATTAAGGACATATTTCAAGTGTTAAAACTAGCTTTGATTCCATGAAGGGAAAAACAGCAAGATTAGAAAGCCATTTACTTTTGTGCAAAATTGGTTCCACTTTCAGATTTAGGCTTAAAATGCTTCAAATGTTCATTTTTTGGAATATATACTTGCCTCTACAAGTCTGGTACATTTTTCTCTTAGAGTAAAAGCACTTCTGTGCAGCTCCATCAAACCACAGGCTTGTGAACCTACCTGGCCAAGAAATCTCAAGCAGCTCAGTTAAAAGGCAAATGGGTTTGCTCCATTGCTGCCAGACAAATCTCTGTACAGCCTTCCTTTAATCATACAGCTTCCCCTGGTGCCAAACTCCTGAAGATTCAAAATATTACTTTACAAGCTGTTTTCCACAGCTAAACTAAGTTTAAATGGCATTTTTAAAATGTGGCATCCAAGATCTGGTTAAGAGCAGTGAGACAGGGAAAGTTCCAGAATTTGAGCCTGGTGCAACTTCTGCTGACTCTCAGATGGTAATTTATCTCAGGGCAAAATAGCCCCTCTCCTACTCATTCAGTGTCTGGCACATGAGCTATGCTCAATAATAAAGACAGTGGTAGGGAAACGAGCTAATAATATTATTGTGAAAACCATTTAATTTCTCAGTGTCTCAAACATCTAGATACATGACAGGGAATAATGATTCCTGCAGTGCTTATTGCACAGGATTGCTCTGAAGATCTCAACTAATAATAACTGCAAAAAATGCTTTTAAATAGTAGGTGCTTATACTAGGGTAATGTATGGGTTTATGCATTCACTTGTCAAACATAACAGACTATTCTCTTTATCTCCTGAATTTTTATTCAATGGAACAGTAATGAATCCCTAAATCTTCCAAATGCGAGCAATAAAATATTCTGAATGACTTTTCCTGGTAGTCTATGTGCCATGGATGAATTATTTAATCTTTTTATTTTTTTTTTTTATTTAAAACTGGGGAAGGAAACAAAACAAAAAAAAAATCCAAAAATACAGATACTACTTTTAATAAACCTCTTTAGAAAAAATATTTCTTTTAATTTTTTCACGATCTAAAAAATAGCATTGGTAATGTGGATGCCTTATTATACTATAGGTTAGATTCGCTTCAATATCAAGGTTAAATTTCCCTTGAAATAACAGATGCCAGCAGTAGTAGAGGTAAATACAAGTGTTTGTCTATTATAGCAATATAAATAACATGTAATTTAAAACATTAAATTAACTTTTCAAAAGAGGATATTCCAAATTGCATACATAGCAAAGAAATGAATGAGAAATATTTTTCTAAGTATTTCAGGGTATTTCATAAACCACTGTCCTGAGGGCACTCTGCTTTGCTGGATATTAACAAGTGTGCTGTCCGAAAAATTCTCTATATTTACATACATAAAAAACCATTTCAGTTAAACACAACTGAATGCTTCTTTTTTTCCAGAATCTCACTCTTTAATATGCATTTAAAATATAAGACAAAGGGATATATTGTAGCATTTTTACCAAATTTATTTCACTGTGGTTTATTTGTTTGGCAACATACTTATTAACACCTTCTAAAACATTGTTCAGATAAATACTACTTTAGCAAAAGTTCTGACAGAGTATGTTTGGGTTGGACACACTACAATCCATGCAAGAACACACCTTCTGGCTTGTATGAATTTAGTTGACCAGTGGAGTCATAGAGCACCTGCTGGATAAATAGCAATGTGCAGGATGCTGAAGGACATAAGAAGTTGAATGAAGTTATGACTCCCCTTTATAAGTGCAAAATCAAAGGGAGCAAACACGCTATGAAGTCAGTGCCTTGGGAATAGGGAACGATGTCATGAAGTAACATGGGAGTACAAAGAAAGAGAGTCACATACATTTGGGTGTAGAATTGCAGGTATCTTCCAAGGGCCAAAAGCCTGAAATAATCGAATACTTTTACTGTCATCTTTAGTAGTATCCTCACAAGAATTGGTCCAATAAATATATTCGCTTGTGTTGGATATCATATTAAGGGTAATGCTTTGGAATAGTGCCTGTCTCCATTTGCTTCATCTCATTTACCTCAAATCAGAACAGGTTCAGCTCGTTGACTTTTTTCAGTTCTGTGACTTTATAGTTGTTTCTGTCATGGTATTGACTTCACTTATTTAGTTTAAAAATAACGAAGAAAAAAAAATAAAAATGAAGAAGAAAATTGATTAAATTTTAGAGCCTTTAATATATTTTAAGTAATTTACTTTGAAAAGATATCGTTAGGATGTTTTCAATTGTTTGAATGTGAACTTTAATATTAGAAGGATAATTTTAGAGTACATTTTAATTTTTTCCCATAGATTTTTTCCATATGCACTTGAAATATTGAAACTTAAAAATAGATACAGGGTCTGTTCTATAAGCTTCATGGTTGGTTCTTACAAAGGCTCATCATGTCATGTGACAAAATGCAAACACCTCTTCTCTTGCCATGTGGAGGTCTGCTGTCTCCAGGATTCTAGCCATAGGTAAAGCTTTTAGCTTCCTTCTGCTTTGTTTCTCTGCCTACAGAGGGTCAGGGGAGTTCCTCCACAGAGGTGTCATGTGTACTGAACCCAAACAGAAACTCGTCAAGAGATTTCTTTCTAATGGTGCTTAACTAGTTTTACCAACTTCCTCTATGAGAGAATGTGATTTTTTTTTTGTCTTTTTGCTCTTTCTTGGGCCGCTCCCACGGCATATGGAGGTTCCCAGGCTAGGGGTCAAATCTGAGCTGTAGCCCCCGGCCTACGCCAGAGCCACAGCAACGTGGGATCCAAGCCGCGTCCGCAACCTACACCACAGCTCACGGCAACGCCAGATCGTTAACCCACTAAGCAAGGGCAGGGACTGAACCCGCAACCTCATGGTTCCTAGTCGGATTCGTTAACCACTGCGCCACGACGGGAACTCCAGAATGTGATTTTTAATAGAGTCCACCGATTTGTTATATAGGTATCACTATAGGTACATCTGTACAAGAAGTAGAAATTTTACTCGGATTTTTTTGGCCCATTTCAAAAGAATTTGTTGAGAATGATAAAACTAGATCTTTTCTTGAGAATAATGGATCTCTAAACATTAGTATTTAGTAGGAATCTGTTTGCAAACTCAGGAATTTGAGAAATAACACTTCATTTTCTGTATCTCAACGTTTTACTCCAAAGGCCCCATCTTATGAGAGTGGTGGAAAATTGAACCTTGGTCCTTCTTCCTCTTGCCCTGGCTTTGGGTGACTTCCCACAGGACTAGGACAATCAAGGGAGGAAGTCTCAAGAGGTCTCTCTGTAGCTGACCACAAAGTGCAGTGTTAAGAGGCCATTTTTGTAGGGTTCCTTTGAGGCCAAGAGCTCATGAGACATGAGAACCTGAGCTTTGGCTTCCACATGAGCCAAGTTGTTCTGAAAACACTATTAAATGTTGTATTTATAAAGCTCAATGCAAAGGAAATGCTCATTGATCCAGACCCTGGCAAGGCTTTATGTTCACTGATTAACTGAGCTCACTGTCCCTGTCCCTTCTTCCCTGTCTAAGTCCAACTCTTTTCACCCTCATTCCTGTCTGCTAATACCAGGTTATGGATGATCTTTGCTATACAAATGTAAAATATATAAATTTGCATATTTAACTATACCTTTCCATACTTTCAAAGGAAGGTATGCACTTGAACACTATTCAGTATCTATAACAAACAAAAGATTATCTTCATTTTCTATTTCCTTTGGACAGAGGCTGGAGTCTAGAACCATGGAGTTTAATAGCCTTTCATAAAAGGCTTTCTATTGTATGCATATGCTGTGAAACTCTGAACCACTGGTCCCATATTACTTTTTTTGTCCACACCTGTGGCTTGTAGAAGCTCCCAGGCCAGGAATCAAACCACAGCAGTGATCTGGGATACTGCAATGACAATACCTGATACTTAACTTGCTGCACCACAAGGGAACTCCCCTCATATTATTTTTAAAAAATAAGTGTTACAATATTTGAGTTGGTAGACTTAATTTACTTATAATATTTTTATGTTTTCATTTCAAAAGTCATGGAGTCTAAGCTAGAATATATATTGTGTCTTTTTTTTTTGTAATCTTTTGAGGGCCACACCCATGGCATATAGAAGTTCCCAGGCTAGGGTGGAGTCAGAGCTGCAGCTGCCAGCCTATACCACAGCCACAGAAATGACAGATCTAAGCCCTATCTGCCACCTATACCACAGCTCACAGCAACTCCAGTTCCTTAACCCACTGAGCCAGGCCAGGGATCAAACCTGCATCCTAATGGATCCTAGTTGGGTTCATTACCACTGAGTGAAAAGAGAAAGCCCCTGTATATTGTGTCTTATGGTATTTCATGGACATGTACCCTCTACCATCATTACAGAGTTTACAAGAATAATAGAAATCTTCATTTGTTTTACTCACTGTTTTGGTTCAGACTCTATCATCTATGAAAGATTTAGACAGCCTAGGTCTTGGTTGGCCCTTATTGCAACAAACAAATTATACAATGTCTTCATAATTCATTCTCAGGGCTGCCCTTTGCCTGGAACTAGAGGTTATTTTCTCCTCAGATCAGATGTAAAATTCTAATTGGAATCTCTAATAATCTTGTTACATCCAATAATCCACCCTCCCAAACTATTCCTTTTCTTCTTTTCGCATGCACCAAAATCCACTGCCTCTTACCTGAAAATTCACTATTACACATCTTACCATCTTTGTTACCATTCTTTCATAATTCTTTATTAGTTATAGCACAAATTGAAATTTTATATATATATTAAAATTTTAAATATATAAATTAAAATTAAATTTGTAGTACAAATATATATTTATAAAAATAAAATTTATGTTTAAATTATACTGAATGATGCTGTATTATAAACTTACTTTCTACCATCCAGTTTAAGAAATAGTATGTTATGGAGTTCCCGTCGTGGCGCAGTGGTTAACGAATCCGACTAGGAACCATGAGGTTTCGGGTTCGGTCCCTGCCCTTGCTCAGTGGGTTAACGATCCGGCGTTGCCGTGAGCTGTGGTGTAGGTTGCAGACGCGGCTCAGATCCAGCGTTGCTGTGGCTCTAGCGTAGGCCGGTGTCTACAGCTCCGATTCAACCCCTAGCCTGGGAACCTCCATATGCCGTGGGAGCGGCCCAAGAAATAGCAACAACAACAAAAAACAAAAAAAAAGAAATAGTATGTTATGATTAACTTTGAAGCCCCATAGATGTCCTTCCCCGTCCCATACCCTTGTCTGTCCCTTTAGAGGTAAACTTCATCCTGAAATCATTGTCTATTTCAGCTTGCTTTTCTTAGTTTTATTACATGCATTTTAATTCCTATGCAACATATAGTTTAAATTTATATTTTTATTAAGATAGGAGGGTTCAATCTGTCAGTGTTTTTCCAAGATATCATTTTTTTTTTTTTTTTGCTCAGCCCAAGTTCCTGAGAGTTATCAGTGCATCAATGTTGTTGCCAAGGGCTCTTAAGTTTCTCTTCTCTCTCTTTCTCTCTGTGTCTGTTGCTCTTTTTCTGTCCCTCTCTTTATTTACTGCTGTATTGTATTCAATTATATAAGTATACTGCAATTCATTTATCTAGTTACCTGCCAATAGATATCCGGGTTTTCCATGACTTTTTTCTATTTAACTATACTGCAGTAAACATTCTTGTACATATTTTAAGATAAACATATTCAAGTGTTTTTTGAGGTACATACTTCCTGGTTCATAGGGTTTGAGCATTTGAAGTTTATTATAAACTACCAAATTATCTTCCAAAATATTTGTTCCTAACTTATGGTTATACTTGCAATGTATACATTATTGATAATCTCTCTTTCTCTCTCTTTTTTTTTTTTTTTTGGCTTTTTAGGGCCACACCCATGGCACATGGAGGTTCCCAGCCTAGGGGTCGAATCCAAGCTATAGCTGCTGACCTACACCACAACCACAGTAACACCAGATCCAAGCAGTGTCTGCGAACTACACCACAGGTCATGGCAACACCGGATCCTTAACCCAATGAGCAAGGCCAGGGATAGAACCTGTGTCCTCATGAATGCTAGTCAGATTTTTTTCCGCCGCGCCACGACGGGAACTCCCTATAAACTACTAAATTATTTTCCAAAATAGTTGTACTAATTTATGCTTATACTTGCAATGTGCACATTACTGATATTCTCAGACTTCGTAAATTGCAAATGTAATGGATGTCAGCTATGTGTCATAGTGTTTTCATTTGCATTTACCACTACTACTGAGGTTGAGAATCTTTTCCTGTTTACTTCACATTTATTCAGCATTTATGTTTCTTCTTCTGTAAAATGTCTCTACTAGTTTTTGCCCAGTTTTCAATTTGGTGGTTTGTTTCTTTTTCCTATTGGATGGATGAATACTTATGCATTCCAGAAACAAATGCTGTATCAAGGGTTTCTTCATCTAGTTTGTAGTTCTTTTCTTTGTCTTTATGTGACTTTGGGGCAGATATTCTTAATTTTAATGTATTAGAATTTATCATTCTTATATTTTAAAGCTCATATTTTTTATGTCTGGTTTAAGATTATTCTTCCATACTCTGATCTCATAAATATATTCTATATTTCCTCCTAAAAGTTTTACATTTTTTCTTCTCATATTTAGATTTTTAATCCAATAAGTAATTGATTTTTCTGTATGATGAAAGGTAGAGATCCAATTTCATACTTGCCTGTGCAGTAACCAACTGCTACAACATATAAAATCTATCTTTTGCTCACTGATCTGTTGCACCAACTGCATTAAAATTCACGTGTCCATATATGTGTATATGAGTTTAGGGGTTCTCTAATCTGTTCTCTACTAGCCTGGGTTCATTTTCTATCTTCATACCAAAACTATAGTCTTTACTAGTTTTAAAATTAATCTTGGTAATACAAGTTTGCCCAATTTTTTTTCCTTAAGTGTATCATGGCTATTTTGATGTTGTGTTCTATCATGTAAATTTTAGAATCAACTTGTCAAACTCCACACAGACATAAAAAGATATTTGATGATTTTATTGGAAATACACAAAATCAATAAATCAACTTAAGGAGAATTGAAATATTTATTATATCAATTTTTCAATTTCTCTTTTTATGTAAGGTACATGAAAAACCTCACAATACAGTTTTATAATATTCTCCATAAACAAGTTTAAACTTTATAAAGTATTTATCCCTAGGTACTTTACTTTTATGGTGTATAAATGGTATCTTTTAAAATTACAGATTTAAATATGTATTGCTATGTAGACATATGCAATTAAATTTTGTTTGTTGGCTTTGAATCCAACAAACTTATTAAACTGTCTTATTAATTGTACTAATCTGTGGATGCTTTGGTGTTTTTATCTGGACCCACATGTTATCAGCAATAATGACAGTTCCATTTCTTCTTTGCCGTTTCTGATATTGTATTCCTGTCTTAATTCACTGACTACAATATCCAGTACAACGTTATAAATAGTTGATGGTAGTGAATGCCCTTTAAAATCCCTTAATCTTGGAGTTCCTATTGTGGCTCAGCAGTTAGGGACCCAGTGGTGTCTCTCTGAGGATGTAAGTTTGATCCCTGGCCTTTCTCAGTGTGTTAAGGATCTGGCATTTCTGCAAGCTGTGGTGTTGCAGATGTGGCTTAGATCCAGTGTTGCCGTGATTGGGGCATAGTGGGCAGCTGCAGTTCTGATTAATCCCCTAGCCCAGGAACTTCCATATGCTGCAGGTGCAACCCAAAATAATAATAATAATATCCTTGAATCTTAAAGAAAATGTGCCTAATATCTCACTCTTAAGTATAGTATTTACTATGGATTTTATACAGATATTCTTTGTGAGGTTGAGGAGGAAATTTCTTTCTCTTCCTAGATAAGTATTTTACCACATATGGATGTTGAATTTGATGGTCATGTGTTTCTGACCTTTTAATGTGGGCTGTGTCTCCTGTTCCTTCAGATCCACAAAGACATGAAAACTAAATCTTAAGTTCTGGCTTCAACAAATGTCTTTAAGGAACCAGCCAGGTTCAGTGCTCCATTTCCATCTAAAATATCCTTCTTCCACTCAGATGTAGGCTTATGTGAATGCCTTACTTTCTTGCTAGCTCAATGTTGTAGTTTTAAAAGAGACATATTCTATTTCATCTAGACATTTTGGTTATTTTTATGGATGGGTAGCTCACCCATCACCATACAGGGTATTTAGCCCACTGTACAAGATATAGAAGTTTGCCTTTTTTTTTCTGTCAAAATAATGTCCCTCACTTCTTTCAAAGCATTTCTTAATATTCACCTCATTTAGAGTTTCCTTTTTGTCATCCTCCGGAAACTTTATTAATTCTAGTTGTTTGTATCATTTGCCAAACTTTTATCACCCAACTCCATAACAGTTGTACAGTTTTTGTTGTTTTTTTTTTTTAAGATTGAGGTTGGTCAATTGCATGCAAATACTCTTTTGTCATGTACTTGTAAACATTTTCTTGTCTTATCTTAGCTAGACTGTATGGTAGTTTTGGTTCATGAAAGCAGAGGATATGCTGTCTTTTCCTTCTGATCACCCCAGAACTCTGTAACTACACCTTCTGTTGCTGAGTGCATTTTGTTGTTCCTCCAGTAAACCTAGTATGTTTTACAATTATGCCCTTCTACATGCCTTTCCTACAGAGATGGAAAAGGTATTACCAAAGGAAATGTAGCAATTCCTTTTGTGAACAAAGCTCTACTCCATGCAAATGTCTATACAAACCAATATATTCCCAGCAAAAATCCAAATCAGTAGGTTATCTCACTCTCTTTCTCAGTCTCTCTCCCTCTCTCTCTCTCTCAATTTTTAGTAAACATTCCTGATTCACCTACCTTTTTCAGCATTTTCTTTTTTTTAGCACTTTTCACCTTCTACTATGTTATGTAGTTTCCTTTTTTGTTACAGTCATTGCTTACCATCTATTCCACCTCCACCTCAGTAGAAGGTAAGCCCACAAGGGCATGGATCTAACCTGTTTGGTACATGATGTGTCTCAAAAAGTGCCTGGCCTAGAGTAGATCCTCAGTAACAGTAGTTGAATGAATGGCGTATAACATTTGCATAGGTAAATGGAAAAAAGAAAATTACAACTTTATGATTTACTTTTCTCACATGGTTTAATATTTTCTTTTTTTCTTTCTTTTTTTTTTTTTTTTGTCTTTTTAGGGCTGCCCCTGCAGCATATGGAGTTTCCCAGGCTAGGGGTCGAATCTGAGCTGTAGCTGCCAGCCTGCACTACAGCCACAGCAATGCGGGATCCAAGCTGCATCTGCAACCTACACCACAGCTCATGGCAATGCTGGATCCTTAGCCCACTGAGCAAAGCCAAGGACAGAACCCATGTCTTCATAGATAGTAGTTGGGTTCGTTAACCGCTGAGCCACCATGGGAATTCCTGGTTTATTATTTTCTTAATCAGTGATGTTTTGTTTTATGCTTTCAGATATCAACATGGCAGGAGAACCCAAACCATACAGACCGAAACCCGGAAATAAGAGGCCCCTTTCTGCACTTTATAGGTAAGTAAGCAAACACTCTTTTATGATATGTAGAGTGAAATTTTCTTGCAGCTTTGAAAGGAAATATAACATAAGTAATCAAATATTTTGAAGAACAATCCTTACTGGAATAAAGTACAACAAAATGCTGGTGATCAATATATAAATATATCAAGCAGTATGGGCAGGCATCTTGCCTAACTGTCTCATCTTCACTTAACCCTTTCACAAGATATTCCTCTAATAAAACCTCATAAAAATCTCTCATGACTATACATGGCAAGTAGCGGAAAGGACAATGTTTGATGACTACTTCATGTTACATACTACAGGTGTTATACATATTATTTAACTTAATTTTCATAGCAGTCCTGCAATATAGATATTGCTACTCTCATCTTACCGATCAAGAATCCGATATGTAATTTCTTAGAGATTTCCTAAGTCACAGGTAAATGATGGTGCCAGTACTCAAATTCATGCTTTCGATGCCATGCCTGAATTCTTTCCCATGGACCAGTCACCCCGGTTTCACCAAAAACAGCAGATATCGTCCTTTTCTTTTCTAGAGAGACATAACTAATGTTAGGCTTCCCCAATATACTTGGGTCAGAGTCAATTTAACATTCTGGTCTTTCTCCTCTACATGCCCCAAGTTACCAGTGGCTATGCCTATAATCTCCATTCCCGGTAGACACAGTACACTATACTTAGCATTTTTATTGCTCTATGTATACTTCTATTAGGTTTCAAAAAATTTAGTTGATTTGGAGAAGATGTCAAGAGTAAACTCACAGAAATTTTGGTTCTTTAAAAACAGCCACTTTTGAAAAAAAAAAAAAAGTTAAGTGTTCTGCTGCTGAGGCATATGTCCCACTTCATGTACTTTTGCATTGGCTTTTGTAATCTAAGTGCTGACTTTGCATCTCTCCGTTAAATTCCCTTTTGTTAGACTTAGCCAATTGTTCCAGGCTATTGAGATCTCCTATCATCCAATTTATTTGGTCCTGTCCCAGATACATATCTTCATCAGTGTCCACATCCAAAGAGCTAATGTAAGTTGTAAGCAAAGCCCCCTTCTTCCTGATATCATTTGGATAAAGGAAAATTGAGTTATACATATCAAAATTGATTATATTCCAATATAGTATAGCAAGGAGAGTGCTCATAAGACAAGTTTCTGTGCCTTTGTTCTCTGAAAATTAGCATATCTCCTTTTCAGCCACTCATGGCCTCATTTCTCTCGAGCTATAAAATAAAAGGGTCAGAACTAGCTGAGTTCTAAGGTCTATTCTTCCCTAATGCTCCAGGGATCTCTAGAGTATGGCCATCAGGGATCTTAAAAGCTTTGCTGGAAAAATATCTTAATTGCTCTTTTTTTGTCTGTTACATTTATTTAACTATAATTTTAAAAATTATCTAAAGTGGAAAGCCACAGGGCTTAAAAATGTTGATAATTTGTTGTAAGACAGTATTGATGTTAAAAGGTCAGAGATGATGTCACCACCAAAAGACAAACAATACTTTCTGTCCCTTGTTTGAGGTAAAAGACAGTGTTTAAAAAACTGAGAAATGCAAATAATTTTTATCAGATTGATTTTAAAGTGTATGCATAGAGCTGCAACTAATGCGGAACATGTAAAAAATGATAATTTCAATTATTACCAGAAGAAGCTACCAATGGCTTTTATTCTCATCAAAGAGCTACCACTGTTTGTGCCATGATGTTAATTTTCATATTTTTCCTGTTCTTGGAGTGTTTTTTGTTTTTTTTGTTTTTTTTGTGGGCAGAAGCTTATGACAAGAAACAAAGGTCTTTTTAACTGTTACTTCTCTATCACTAAGTCATGCTGAATTGTAAATTCAGAAGAATTGGAAGCAGAAGTTCATTTAAATCTGATACATTGTATACAAATCACATTAGTGGGAAAATGCTTATTTATCCTATTTCCATCTGTTTACACAAAAGAAGACTAGAGTGTTCTGAAACTGTGAAAATATAACAGAGGGAACAAAAGAGTGAACAGGCACCTGAGAAAGCCCTTTTGTACATATGTCCTCATTCTTGCATAGTAATAATAATACCTTACTTTTATACAGACAAACTCTGTTGTCCTAGTCATTATTCATCTGTTCACAGCAGAACTCCACAAGATTGGTATTAGGTGCCTTGCTTTATGGATGAGAAAACTAAGTTTCCAAGACAATAAAGGATTTATCCAAAGTAAGGTAACAATATTAGAAACCGAACTCTGGTTTTCAGCCTTCAAATCTGAAGATCTTGCCACTAGCTCACAGCTCTCCATATTTACCCACCTACAATCATCTAAGAAATGTAGATTATAAAAAGCAGAGATTCCTGCCCACCAAAACCAATCATCAATATGTTTCTGTCCAAGAATCTCACGCCATCAGGGGACAAAGGAAAGCTTGTGTGCTATACATAGAATAAGAACAAGAGTTGCCACCTATTTGTGTGATCATAGGGCACAGGTTTTGTGCTTCAAGTTCTTTATCTAATGTAATAGTTGGATAATTTTTCTTGATTCTAGTCTTTGCATATTTGGGTCTATTTTCTTATCTGTAAAGTGAAAGTGCTGAAACAATGTAATTGTTCATTCATTGTTTCATTGTTCATTCATACAAGATATATTTATTGTCTACAATGATGTAGGCACTGAGGTAGCCTCTTTTCTAGACAAATGACACAGAAATTCCAAATGTGCAGGGCCAGGAGAAAGCATGATGAAATAAACATTTTTTTTAAGGTTATAGGTAACCTCTGATTTACCTTTGTGCCCTAAACTATTATGTCTTTATATCTATTTAACTACTTTATATAACTACTTCATACCTATATCTATATACTACTTTATATCTCTATAACTACTATGTCTTTATATCTATTTAATGTATCAGGAGGGTCAATAATCTGCTGTCAGACTTTCTTCTTCACCTATGTCCATTTTATCTGCATCATCAACCACAAAGTAGTATTTATATGGAATGTTCACTGGGGCATTTCTTTGATTTGTTACTTCTTTTAACAGGATTGTCAATTTAGCCAAACAACCTTCACTAAGCATTTCTCATGTGCTAAATTAACATGGTCTACATAGAAGACACTATTTTTTATAAACATAATGAACCTTCAGCATATCAGTGTCTCATCCATGAGTCAGATGCACATAGAAGTAAGGACAAAAAAAGTATGCCCTACAGTTCCATGAGGACATAAATGAGAGAGTTACTGATTCTGCCTGCTTAATAGAGAGTGGAAAGCCTGGAACACACTTGAGCCAGTTTCTGAACAAGCAGGCATTCACTCAGCGACAAGTGAGGGCATTCCAGGCAGATCATATTCAGGGACGTGGGCACAGAAATGAAGAAGAGCATCTCGTGGTGAGAACTAGGACAGCCCACTTGGTGGAGAAGAGATAACTGGAACGTTATGGTGGCCCAGAATGTCATCATCTCTATGTGGCTGCTTATCAGACTGAGGAGATTTTGGCTTTTATTCTGCAGGCAACAAGGAACCACTTGAATGTGCTGAGTGACTGGATATGAGATGTAAGGATGAGTGAGAGTGACAGATCTGTCTAAGTTTTCTGGCTTAGGCAACTGGGGAATGATCACATGGTTCTGTAAAAGAAATAGGAAAGGCCTGATGAGCAACATGAGGGTCATGTATGGAGTTGGGGGAGAGAACCAAAATTACTTCAGTCTTGGACCACTTCATAGAGAGAGAAAATTCATTAAGGTAGCACTGTAATAAAAATGTCTCCCATTAGAGGCTATGTGTAAATGAAACATAATTAATCATTTGTGAACATTCCATAAATATTAGATCCAGTCCTGATGGTGAATAGCAAATCCATTGTCTAGAAAGAATATTGTAACTTGTAATAAATTGCTGCTTCAAATGCTCTATGTACCTTTCTGTGGTGCTCTGAAACAATAATTCTCCCCCAGGAAGTGAGTTTCCCAGCATGCCAAGTTCCAATTAATGCTAAATAATTGCTAAATGGGAATAGTTGTATGATGAGCTTGCTTCTGCTTATAAAAGAGACAGACCTCTCCTTTCCGATGTAAGTAAAGCTGACAATCAGAGAACAAAGATGCTCTTTATCAGAGCTGAACAAGCAAAGATTTTCACACCCGGAGGTAGCCTTCAAGGTCACAGGGAGCACAGCTCTCAGTAAGACACACAAAACATCAAGTTCCATCCCACTCATTGCATGGATATTACTAGATTTTATTTCCAAATATGGCTTTACTGCAGACATAAACAGTTGCTTTTCTTTTCCTTTTCTTTTCCTTTCTTTTCTTTTCTTTTTTTCTTTTCTTTCCTTTTCTTTTTTTGGACATGCCTGCAGCATGTGGAAGCTCTTGGGCCAGGTATTGCACCCATGCCACAGCAATGACTGGAACCAGAGGAATGATAACACTGAATTCATACCTGCTATGCACCAGGGAACTCCTACAGTTGCTTTTTTCTTTTTTGTTATAGGGCTGCACTTGGCAGCATATGGAAGTTCCCAAGCTAGGAGTTGAATCAGAGCTGCAGTTGCTGGCCTACACCACAGCCACAGCAACACCAAATCCGAGCCATGTCTGTGACCTACACCACAGCTCATGGCAATGCCAAATCCTTAACCCACTGAGCAGGGCCAGCAATTGAACCCGCATCCTCACTGATACTAGTTGGGTTCACTGCTGCTGAGCCATGAAGGGAACTCCTACAGAAGCAACCTTCCCACACCACAAAGATGACCATGAGAATCAAAATTGCTGCAGCAAGTACCTTTAAGACTGCTTAAGATTGTCACAGGATTACCTATAGTATTACCATTTTAAGATCACCACATTAGAGGTGGTAGTCATGAATCCAGGTTCTATCATAGTAAATTCAATGATCAACAATCTTTCAGAGGTTGGGCAAAGTGAAGTGACTCTGCAGCAAAATGTCTCTGAAAATATCTTTGCTACTTGACCTACATTAGTTTGGTTATCATCCTTCAGGGTGACTCTAGCACATCATGGGAAAGAGGAACCCTCATGTCACCCAAAACGTCACCTTGAGCCTTGACAATGGAAACAAAAGCAATAGAAGCTAATTTCAACTAAGGTTAAATAGCAAAAATAAATATGGAGGAAAAGTGCCCTGGACATCTCCACTGCACTGAATTGCTCTATTTACTATGGAATGTTTATCAATTAGCTATCATTTATTTTATTTATGTCCCCTTTTATAATGTCAAGGATGATACACAGTCACTTATGGAAGCTTAATCCTTCCAGTATCAGTGCTTCCCTTTGCATTGGTAAAGCCATCCATTTCACTTGCCTAGCTAGTCAGGTGAGCCCACTCATAACACCATCTAGGAATGGACTCTGTGGTTTTCATAAGGACTGTGGAGGAAACAGGAAAACATATTCTTATCCCCTGTGCTAATGCATCCTGTCCTGAAGTGGGCACAAGCCCAGCATTGACATGCCTGCAAGGTTCAATTTGAAAGTCATTTGTTGTTGGATCTGTGTAGCAATTACAGTCTCTTTTTTGCATTTGATCCAATCTTTCCTGGCAACCAAATTCCTATTACAGGAAAGTATAGTTGTCAATATCCACAAGAGGAAACACACACAAAACAGTGTCTACTTCTAAAACTCGAAGCTGAACATCCCTACATCTGAGCAACTGAGGGTGACTTCACTTTAATTTACACTTCCCAAGCAAATATGAAATGCTGTTGAAGCAGAGAAGATTCTAAACACACTTTGTGGATGGTTTAAAATTGTGCATATGTTTGTTGGAGAGAGTGTTAGAAGGCCTGGATCCTAAAATGGGCATAGCATCATCAAGGGTTTGAATTTGATCTCATTCCTTAGCTTTATGCTAAAAGCAGCATAAAGGAAAAACAAAAGTTTCCTGAAAGATGATATGTTTATGGAACCTGGAACTGTTATAGATGCTCTGCAAATGTATTTATTCTCACTACTATGATTATTCAAAGAAAAGGCTCTATAATAAAATATTTTGAGAAGTTATTTAAAATGAGCCTTGAGCTATGAGAATATTGCTCAAATTCACAGTCAGCTAAACAGGTTAACATTTGCCATAACTGCCTAAAGAAGAGATTAAAATAAAGACAAAATGATTACACTTACTTATAGTATATTGTTCATATTTCAACACTAAGTGAATATAACTTATAATCATTTTAATTTAAAATATTTAACGAAATGCTGGGAGTTCCTGTTGTGGCTCATGGGTTACAAACCTGACCCAGTCCAGGGATTGAACCCCTATGAGGACATGGGGTTCAATCCCTGGACTCACACAGTGGGTTAAGAATCAGTCACAGATGTGGCTCTGATCCCACATTGCTGTGGCTGTGGTGTAGGCTGGCAGCTGCAGCTCCAATTGCACCCCTAGCCTGGGAACTTCCATATGCTGCACACGTGCGGCCCTAAAAAGAAAAAAAAAGAAAAAAATGCTGACATAATACCCATTAAAATAGTTCTGCTGCTGTCAATTATCTGCTCTATTGAAGAATGGCATATTTGCAGTCTTCTGTCATGTTTTTAATGCATAAATGTCTGTGAATATCTTCTTGCACACAGGAAGAACATGGTACTAATACAAGGAGACTGGATGGTACAATTTGGTACTCCAGATAATCCCTCTCTAAGGCTTTTTAAACAATTAAATTTGATTTGTTTGATTTGAGGTGATTTTGTTTGTTTGTTTTTTAGGGCCGCACCCATGGCATATGGAAGTTCCCAGGCTGGGGTGGAATCGGAGCTACAGCTGCCGGGATCTGAGCCCACACCTGCGACTTACACCACAGTTCACAGCCATGTTGGATCCCTGAACCAATGATCAAGGCCAGAGGTCAAACCCTCATCCTCATGGATACTAGTCAGATTCGTTTCCACTGCACCATGATGGAAACTCCCGATATAAGATGATTATGATAAAAATCAAAGGAAGCAAAACTATACAACCAATTTTAAGAAAAGGTAAACAATAAGAGCCAGGAACTCGGGGGGGGGGGGGTAGGAAGTGAGGTTGGTGGTTGGGATCAGGCAAATTACATTTAAAAAATATAATGCAATAATAAAATATTTCAATTGGGTATCCAACTTAGCTTTGAGATTTCTAGCAGTCGAAAAAGGGAGAGCATGATAAATTAAAAGAGTACTCCAATCTGTGAAAAGAGACTATTTTTTCCTTAATTCTCCCTTCTGAGAGAATTACTCATAACAGATGAAATTATCTAAATAGCAAAGTAGACACCACCTTTAGCAGCAGTTAGACAATATTCTAACAAACACACAGAGTTTGTTTTTGTTTTCTTTAATTTTTATGGCTGCAATCACAGCATGTGGAAGTTCCTGGGCCTGGGATTGAATCCAAGATGCAGCTGTGACCTATACCAAAGCTGTGACCTATGCCAGTCCTTTAACCCACTGCCCTAGGCGGAGTCCAAACCACAACTTCTTAGTGACCTGAGATGCTTCAGTTGGATTCTTAACCCACTGTGCCACAGCAGGAACTTCCACACATACAATTTTTAAGTTAATGGGAATTTTCTCATGAAGTATCTCAACAAATCTAAGGATACACTGTAGTAGAACAAGCCACACAGTCTTTCCTTCTGCTTCTCCCAAAGCAGTTTACCATCCTGGAACTAACTGCATGAAACTCAAAAAGAGTGATATACCAAGATGGCTAGAGCAGCACCTGTTCAAATCATGCACATAGCTGCATGCTGGGAAGAGATAGAAAGCAAGAGTGACCCCTCAGTTTGATTGTCTACCCAGCTTCAAAGACTGAAAGAAAAAAGACCATGCTTGGGTGTTAATGACCCTTCCCAGGCCTTTTGTAAGGCCCCATCTGCGCCTTTTCTCCTGTTACTAATATTCCTCCTCTGGGATCGGGAGAAATGGAAGAGGAATTATAAACCTAGAGTAGGAAAGAAAAGGCTGAAATTTCACCTCATCCTCAAGTTGGCGGGGCAAATGAAGACACACAACTCTTTTCTTCTAGCTGGTAATTTTATTATACTTTAGAAGCTGCGGCCTGTCATGAACTCATGGCTTTCTTTCATTTCTGAAAACAGGGTTTTCTGTTGAAACAAAGCCTCCTCATCAGCTGTATTTGGGTGTGATGGCCTTTGGGTTATTTATTTGTTGTATCTCTGCTTGTGTTTTTCATGCTTTGCATGATGGGATATTAAAGTTAGAGCACAGGCAGTAACCGGCTAGTCCCACTGGATCATAGCAGTATGGTGGGCATCTCACATGTTTACCTTCCAAAAACAATGACCTAGCTTGATCACAACATGGAGTGTCTTCATTGTTGGTGCTGGTTTCTTTTTCTTTCTTTCTTTTTTTTTTTGAGGGGGTCATTACAGTAACCTTTGATAGAGAATATAGAGCTTTGAGCTTCCAGTCTAAGTTAGTTGTCTTTATTTTTGAGGAGTTTTGCCCCAAAGGGCTCATATCCCTTCTGTCTTCTCAATCTATACATTAAATTAAAAATTCTAAGACATGTTGCCCTTTCCACAAGGCTACATGGAAGAGGGCATGAAAAAATGTATATATCTCGTCTTATTTTTAAATGAATCAAAAACTAAAAAAATTTTCCTTTGGGAAAATTTTTACTGTATTTACTTATTTATTTATTTATTTACTTTTTAGGGCTGCACCCAGGGCATGTGGAGGTTCCCAGGGTAGGGGTCGAATCGGAGCTGTAGCTGTGGCCTAGGCTACAGCCACAGCAATGCGGGATCTGAGCCACATCTGTGACCTAGACCACAGCTCACAGCAACACCGGATCCTCAGTCCACTGAGCGAGGCCAGGGATAGGACCAGCAACCTCATGGTTCGTAGTCGGATTCATTTCCACTGTGCCACGACGGGAACTCTTCTTTACTATTTTTTTAATACAGTTAAAAACAAAGTCTTCTCCAAACCCAGGAATCCTCTCCACAAAGGTAATAGAGAAAGAAAACACATTTATTATTGAATAAGCATTAATCCAGAATGCACATCATGGGTAATCTGCTAAGAGATTGCAAAGACAGAAGTCGCACCTTTTTATATGCTGAGGCAGATATAACCCATTTTATACATATTCTCAAGATAAACCATAACTATTCCTCAAGTAAGAGGCCTTGACAACACCATTTGTCTTGCATAGCTCATTATAAATTCACCTGGGAATGAGGGTGACTGTCTGTTTTAACTAACTGGTAGTTGGCTTTATCCAGAGGAAAATAACCATTCTCATATCTTTACGAGAAGAAATAGTTTTACACTTTGGAACTCCTAAATTGGACTCCTATCCTCCTGTAGAAACTAGGAAATAGAGGCCTTGTATCCCTAGATACTTAGATTTCAAAGAGATGGCTGCTGAGTCCTAAAGAAAAGATAAGTTTAGGTCATAAAGGCCTATTTAATTTTCAAAAAAAAATTATATACATTTCAAAGAAAGAGGAAAACACAATGACCATTTTTCTAAAGTAAATGATCCAAGGAAAAGGAGGGAAGAGAAATCTCTTCCCTTAGTTTCAAGAGGAAAGATTAAGTTTTAGGTTCATAGGTTTCTGTCTCAAATTTTAAAAATACAATTGAGAGTGATATTTAAAGACTGGTTTCTGTAAGACTGATGGAAGCTCCTTTTATTATGCCCCTTCCCCAGAGGTTAACCTTTGTACCACCTCACTGACTGCTTCTCTAAAGCACCAGGACTTCTATAATATTCCCATCACACGTATGAGGATGTTTTATGACCGGAGAGACGGCTTATCTTCTGACTACTGGAAAAAATAAGTAGAAAAGTGTCACAATGAGGAGGAACATCTGAGCCCACACAAAATGAGAGGAAAAGGTTAAATGAATATATGTCACTTTGCTGTACATTAGAAATTGACAGAACACTGTAAATCAACTATAATGGAAAAAATAAAAAAAGACAGGATGGTGATAATATAACTTTGTAAATCAGCTATACTTTAATAAAATAAATTAAATTTAAAATGAATATGTATGATATAGATGGATATGAGTGGATTAATGGAAACCAAGTAGCTCTTTTTTCTCCATCATCTTGTCTCAACTTTTCAATGTGAATGGGTTTTTTTAACCACATATGGCTAAAATTAACTAATTGTATCATATTTATAAAAATGTAGTTTCCTCTGGTAAATTAAAGTTTGAAAATATTGCAAATTATAAGCTAGTAGAAAATGTTGAGTTATAGAAAGATTTTTTAAAGTTTTAATTATGAGCAAGTTCTGTATAACAAAAAAGTGAAGTTTATAAGTTTGTTAGCTTTGGTTAGCTTTAAATACATTAATTAGAGAACAGTTCACAATTTTCTTGTAAGAATTATATAAACATTTTGGTGTCTTTGCAAGAATAATTATTCTGATTGAGTTAAATACTAAAAGGAAAATGCTTCATTTTTTGATATTGAGATGGATGAGGGGGGAAAAAAAAGGCAACATATAGTCTCACTAGATTATCAGTCAGCTGTGTATGATGAATGCTTTGCGCAAATATTTGTTCTTTTAGAAATTAATTAACTCTATTAAACTTTCAGAATTCCTTTCTAGTGTAATGATAACATGATTAATAATTCATCCTTACTGGTATTGTTAAATGTCAAATACTCAGGGTATTAAGGAATCTTCTTCCAGATTCAAGTACTGACATATATTCCATGTACGTTTATTCTATGGTGGAATCAAGGACCAAGAGTTTGTTTTGAGTTAAGCACATTATATTGCAAATGAAGCTGGCTTGCTATACACTCTGTACTTTAGTATATGTTTGAAATATCTTCTCTCTGAGCACTGAAGTAGAAGTCAGGAAACCTGCAACCACCTCCTGTATCTGCTACTACCTGTCCATGCCAACAAGGTGGCTATAAGTAATCTAACCTCTTCTAAGCCCAGCTTTCTCCTAACAACATGAAAGAATTATGTTAAAGCATTTCTCAGGTTATTCCCATTTCTAACATCTGAGATTCTGCTATTGTCTTTCTAATCCAGACACTAAAGTAAGGCATACATGTTTCATTATCAAGTTTATGCCTTTTTTTTTCTTCAAACTCTATCCAGTACCTTAAAATAGTCATATCTGTTGACTAAGTAATTCCATTTCTGGGAGTATGTCTAGATAAATAATTCCAAATATTTTAAAAGGTAAAAATATATACATATGAACATATTCCCAAGATATTCTTTGCAGTTTTATTTATTTATTTATTTATTTATTTATTTATTTATTTATTTATTTATTTATTTATTTTTGCTATTTCTTTGGGCCACTCCCGCGGCATATGGAGGTTCCCAGGCTAGGGGTCGAATCGGAGCTATAGCCACCGGCCTACGCCAGAGCCACAGCAACGCGGGATCCGAGCCGTGTCTGCAACCTACACCACAGCTCACGGCAACGCCAGATCGTTAACCCACTAAGCAAGGGCAGGGACTGAACCCGCAACCTCATGGTTCCTAGTCGGATTCGTTAACCACTGCGCCACGACGGGAACTCTTGCAGTTTTATTTATAATAATGAGTCATCTGATTCAACCAAAATATTATACAGTATTGAGTATTCCACATCTGCTGATGGTATGTTCACAACTGTTCAAATTATAAGGGAAAGATTTAAGATACAAGTAGAGAAAAAAAGGAAAAGCTATATAAATAGCATATGTAGTAGTATCTAATTATATAATAGTATCTAATTACATATTATAGAAACAGCAAACCAAAACTACTTACATGTGAAACAAATATGTGAAGCAAAAAAATAGAATTTGAAATATTAGCCGTAATTGTCTTTAGACAGCAAGAATATGGGTAATATATTTATTGCAACTTTAGTACCTGATGCACATTTTCCTTAATGAGAATTTTATAACAAAGAGAGAGAGATTTAAAAAGCAGATTTTTTTCCAGTGGTAGATGATAAACACAAAAGCACATAGGCAAGAATGAGGACATTTTAGGAGTTCCCTTGTGGTATAACAGGTTAAGGAAACCACATTGTCACTGCAGAGGTGAAGGTTGCTGCTGTGGTGCAAGTTTGATCCCTGGCCCGGTAACTTCCACATACCAAGAGAATGAGGACTTTTTGTGCTCAGTGTTATGTCAAACCAATTAAACAGATACAGCCCTTCATCTTTATAACTAGACTCTTTCAGTCACCATGGCTATTATAAAAGTTAATTTTCTAAAAGGGCAGCTTCATTAACATTTGTCTTATGGTTCAGCTCAGGCCACCAGCCCTATGTGGAGAAGCAGTCACTGCCAGGACTCACTGCAGGATCAGGAGTTCAGGGTGCAGTGGAGGAGCAGCTGAAATCATCTCATCTTCAAAAACAAAAAAGTCAAAATTTATGAGCCTTTAAAGTGAGGCAATAAAATAAGTAATCAGTAATGCATAGGGATGGCAGTTCTTCTGACTACAGATTAGTGAGCCAGTAATAAGACAATGGTGTCTGCCTGACATTAACTGTACCCTTGTATTTAAAGCTGTATTTCAGATACTTTGCTGCTATTGCTGCCTCTTTGAAAGGGCACATTGCAGTGAGCTACAAATAGTAACAGAAGACTTTTAAATAAAGTGTAAGTTATAGCTTTAGTGTGTAGTGTGTGGTACATGAAGAAAGAGAGGGCAGAGTTTCTGTGTTCCTAACTTTTTAACAGAGAAAATCAATCCCTGTAGGACAGCCAATCATGATGAGTCTGAGTACAGTAAATGTATCAGAATGTACTTTTAAGTAAATGATATACCAAACCATAGCTAAGTTTGAAAAGGGAAAAACGGTGACCCACAAGACAGATAATCCTGTGTGAAATAGTGTTTTGTGTTAAATTGCCTACCAACTGTTTCAGGCATCTTAAGTCCTATTTTTAATAAGCCATTCATGATATCAGGGTGAAGACTTTATTATGATATTGTGAAATTCTAGGAGAACTTAAGTAGAATTATAACTTAATTTCTTGATTTGCTGAAGATTTTGTTTTTTCTCATATCATATTTTTCACTCTGTATTACATAAACTCAATATAGCAAATCCCATGTTTAGAAGATTGAGAAAATAAATATTTTATAACCAATATTTGAAAATAGGAACTAAATTGAGTGTAAAAAATTTGAAACATGTGGCAGGAAAAAATAAAGACTTTATGAAAGAAATAAGTAATACCAGCCATACACTTTAACTGAAAAATTCAAACATATTATTTTTTTAAATATAATACCGAATAAATAAATAACAAGAAAAAATTGCTTTATGTGTAGGTGAAGAATAATGTGAGCAGGGAGTTATCAGATAGACATTCTCTACTCAGTCTGGCTGTAGAGACCTGCCACCCAATAACCCAGTTGTGAGTATTCGCCATTGACTCAGATCCAGAGCACAGCTCCAGTTTTGGGATATTGACTGAAAATGGCTCGGAAGGCAACTGGGAAAACCAGTCAGCTGGTCTCCATGAAGGATCTTGGGACAGAACCATAAGAACTTATTAGGATCCAAGATAGAAACGAAATGTTAGCAACAACTCAAATTGATAGAGAGAAAGACAGACACAAAGAGATACAGAGAGAGATAGAGAGAAACACACACACACAGAGAAAGAGAGAGAGAGTGAGACCCAGAAAGAGGTGAAGGACAAAAAGAGTGTAGCATGGAGTCAGCCCTAAGAGTTTATGATAGAATGATGGAGACTTTAAGAAGAATTTTTGATCCCAGCACTTGTGAATGGACCACATGTTCTTAAGCCTAGAAGAATGATTTATCTCTAAGCCTCTATCAACAGAGCTGGTCAGGAATTGACCCAGTTCTGCCTGTATTAAATATTCTTATGGGTCTAGTGGAAGAGCAGAGAACACAGACTCACTGATATGATTATTCATCAAGTAACTATTAAGCACCCACTGGACATTGTTCTGGGAACTAAGAATCCATCAGTTAACAAAATGGACAAGAATCCCAGACCCTACCTTTAAGTGTGAGGTAAGTGATAATAAACAAAAATAAGCATTTAAATAAACATTAATTTAAAAGGGAGGAAGTATTAAAGAAAATGTAAAGCAAAGTAAAAAGGATAAGGAATGGGAAGGGAAGAAGTGTTAAAATTTGGAATAGGGTGGTCCATGAAAGCCTACTCAGAAGGCAGTATTTGATGAAAGACTTGAAGGAAGTGATGAGCAGGTAAGGTTTTACCTGGGATAAAATCATCCTGGGCAGAGGGACTGAGAGCACAAAGACTCTAAAGCAGAAGCATGCCCATGTGTTTAAGAAAAAACAAGGAGACTGTGTTTCTGGAGCAAATGGTGAAAATTCAGTGGAAGCACCGAGTCACATAAAGCCTCATAGACTACTACAGTTCTTTGGCTTTTTGTCTGAGTGAAATTGAGGGTCTTTGAAAGGTTTTAAACAAGGAATACCATGACAGGACTTAAATTTTAAAGGGGTACTTTAGCTTTTTGTTGAGAATATGTTAGGAAAGAAGGAGGGAGGAACATAGAAAAACAGGCAGAAGATTATGGTGACTCAGATAAAGTGGTAGTATCTGCGATGAAAACAATCATTATGCTATGGATATATGTTGAAAGTAGAGCCAACAAACTTACTGACAGATTGCATGTGGACTGTAAAAAAAGTAGAGAGTCAAGGACAGTAATACCTACTGCTACATAAAATTTACTGGCTTACAAATTTATTATTTGTCTTATCCAGAAATCTGGGCTGGGTTCAGTTGAGTGGTTCTGCTGTGTGTTGTGTTTGAGATGGTTTCTTCACTTATATATCTGGTGCCTCAACTGGGGATGGCTAGAACAGTTTTGGTGGTTGGCCATCTTCCTCCACATAGTCTGTCCATGTGGTAAGCTTAGACTTTATCCTAGGCACAAGTTAATCAGAGTTTCACATAGTGACTAAGTTCAAGAAGGAGAAGATGCTGCCTGTCTTTATAAAATTTGGGCTGGAAGTTGCACAATATCATATCTGTTGCACATTCTGTTCATCAAAGCAGGTCACAGGGCCAGTCCATGTAGAAGATGGGGGGCATAGACTTCACCTTCTGATGGGTGGAGGGAAGGAACTGACGAGGCTCAGATAATCTACCATAGATGTCTCCAACGTTTTTGAACTAAGCTTCTGGACATATGACACTGCAATTAAGTGAGACTGGAATACTTTCAGCAGAGGATGGAGTAGGCCAAGGTAGGTGATAGAGATTATAAGTGTAGCTCTGGGATATACTAAAGTTGTGGTATCTGTTAGACATCCAAGTGAAGATGTTAGGTAATCAGTTGAATGTGCAATTCAGAGTTCAGGGAGAGGTCTGGACTGGGTACCCGCATCTGTGAGTCATCAGTATGTAGATAGTACTCAAAGCCATGAGACTAGATAGGAACAAACACCAAAGGAATAATTAAAGATAGAAAAGAGAAGAACTCCAATGACTGAGCTCTAGAACACACTAGTATTTGAAGTCAGGAACTAGCAAAGGTGAGCCAAAAGAAATGAGTAGTGAGGTAGTTACACTAACTGATATGGAACCCAGAGAAGAAAATGTTTTCATGGAGAAGTAATCAACTGGGTCAGTGCTCTTCAAAGTTCATGTTACCTGTAATTCTCCATTGGACTGTGTATTGTGAAGCCTGTTGGAATCTCTAACAAGTCTGTGTCCATCAGGTTTGGGTTCATGGCTAGATCCTGCATGGTTAACTCAAGGAGCAGCCCAGGAGGGGCTTGGATTTGAAATTATAAACTCATGCTCCTATAAGATAGCCAAATTCATAGAGTTAGGGGAACCTAAGTCCTTGCACTAAAATGGAGCCTTGGCAGTCATGTATAACTTTTCAACACAACCCCGAAGGAGTAATACTGAGTAACCCAGGCAGACAATTGGCATCACACAATTTTGTCAGCATGTGGTAGTCAAGGTCATTAAGGGCTGGGATTTTTTTTTAAACTGGAAAGGTGGGGAGCTGGGTCTGAGAGGGCCTGAGGTTACCAAGACAAGAACTCAGACAAGTTTGTTGCTGGGAAGAGCAGAGACTTAGTTAACCTACATATATGCAAAAATGAGTTATTGTTCCCAAGCCTGCATCAAATATTAGCTACAGTTTAGGCTGAATGACCTTCAAGTGTTTTTTATGATAGGGCAGAGGAGAGGATGAGGTTGCACGTGGGACCAAAATGGGTGTGCGAAGGTGGGGCACAGGTAAAGAATGTAGACCAGAGGAGGAGGGGGTTGGGGGAGGGGATTGTGAGGATGAAAGTCAACTGCTCATCTCAACCTACTGGAGCGGCCCCACAAAATATTATGTCATTTAGTACCATTCACACTCTGAACAACTTATTATGACTGGCTATCAAAAGACTGCACAGAAATATATTGGCTCTTATATCTATTTAAAATGGATGGAAAACAATAAATGACATTAGAATTCTGCAAAGAATAGGACTGAGGATTGAGATATTAAGCTGGATAACTCTGTGACTGATTACTTGCCTGCCCTGTCTGTGCTCTTGGCAGATGCACAGTTTCTCTGTAGGATTTAACAGCTATTAGCAAGTAACTAAAAGAGACAGCTGAAAAAGACAGCTGAGCAGCCACTTGCTAGTTTTTCTTAAATTTACTTCCCTTGACTTACACAGGTCTGGAACTGAGGTGAGCAAATCTTCCAGAGTGAAAATAACAGAGTTTGAAAGTATCACTTTTCAGAAAATCATTTTTTTTTTCATGGTAATGGAAACATCCAGAGTTGTGTGCATTCTCTTGCAATGGAAAGTTTGATGAGGTTGATTCTGGAAATCACAACAGAGCAAGGCAGAGATCTTGTATTCTGCCTCAGCCAAAGAGCTACCAGCTATACCCCTAACACTATTCCCAGGGCTGCTGGAGAAAGAATTTCAAACCTCCCAGGAGAATTTGCCAATGGTTAATGACCTTTCTTGCCCAGAGATTCCTTTTTATTCTTTACCTCTGTTCCTCTTGCCATGGCTAAGGCCTCCTGGAGTTATGAAACACATTCTAGCCTGCCCAAGGGAGACAAGTCCTGCAGCCTTGTTTGCAAGGTGATAGAAGTCATGACTGTGAGTGTCAAAACTGCCACTGAGATTTTTGGTTGATACCAAAGCCATACATTAACCTGTCCCTAGAGTCAACAGCACAGATTATAGTAACTTCAAGAGAATGCACCAAGGGGCCTGATGAAAGCCCAAATCAGAGATTTCAACTAGGCCTGAAAGCCCTTGAAAAAAATCATCACAGGAAATAAAGGGGAAATCTTGTGGTTTTTTTACTCCAGAGAAATGGAATCCATTGTAGGCAAATTCCACCATAGGAGTGCTGGGATACAGGTTCCATCCCTGGCCCAGTGCAGTACAGCTATGGCATAGGTGGCACCTGCAGCTGGGATCTGATCCCTGGTCTGGAGAACTCCATATGTTGCTGGGTGGCCATAAAAGTATAAAAATTCCACCATAGGAGTGAAGGAGTCTGACTCTGCTTAGCTATGAAGTGAATTTGATGCTCCTCTAATAACCAACAGATAATACATAGGAAAAAAGGTCTTAATCAGACTGCCTGATTATCATCCTGCTGTGTGACTTTCTAGCTTATAGTTCTTGGGGAAATTACTCTATCCTTCTCTGACTCAGTTTCATATGTATAAAATAATAGTACCATCTTCACAGTGATGTTTTGAGGATTAAATGTACTAAAATGCTTAAAGGGTGTGTCAGATTTGGTATGTTGGCTATTATCATATCATGAGGCATTAGGTATACATTATTATTTGTACACATTGGTGTATGTCTAGAAATCTAGGTTGTGCTGCAGATTTTATACCTCTTTATTACTTTCGTAAGTTTGGGCAAATTGCTGTACCTTCTATTAGCACACAGTTGGTGAATACGTATCTGAACCTTTCTTCTCCTTTATCTTCCCATTTCTGTAGCAGACATAGGTTAATTATAGCACTTTTACACCCTGAGACCTAAATACAGTTTTAGAATTTTTGTCAACACATTGTTCCCAGCAACCACCATCAATTAATCCACGATGACATGAAAATTAAAACTTATGTGACCTCTCAGATTTAGGGCATGCAAGCTTTTAAGGAAATGATTGTTCTCACTCTCAGCCACCTCTGAGTATCCCATCACAGTCTCACCAAAGCTCTGCTTGCCACAGATTTCTCAGTGGAAACTCTGGATGTTTCCATTACCATAAGAAAAATGATTTTCTGAAAAGTGATAGTTTCCAACTCAATTATTTTCATTTTGTAAGATTTTCTCATCTCAGTTCCAGACCTATGTAGTGAAGGGAAGTAAATTGAAGAAAAACTAGTAAGTGGCTGCTCAGCTGTCTTTTTCAATTATCTCTTTTAGTTACTTGTTAATAGCTGTTAAACCCTACAGAGAAACTGTGCATATGCCAAGTCTCCATAAAAGGCTATACTTGTTATAATCCTTGTGCATCTATCCTAACACTACACTTTGGTATGTAGCCACACCTGGAAGAGTGCCATGGTTGGCACGAGACCTGCAGAGGGATGCTCGTGATCAATGGACAACAGTATCTTGAACTCCAGTTCCACCAAAGATGCTGATGGACTGATGATGCAAACTCAGACGTTTTTGGGTGAATGGAGCTAACATTGGCACCTGCGCAGCCCAGTGGTCCTTCATCCTCTTGTCCAGCACCATGAAGGTTGTTCTTCCTAACAAGCTTCTGGTCTTGCTCCCAAGACCAAGAGCTCCTAGACATCTGGGCCCTGGTCAGCCCTCACAGAAGATGGCCTGACTTTGCTTTTGTTTTTTTTCATAAGGTGAGGAAAGAATAGCCAAGGGAATAGGTACAACAAAGAGATTCTGATGTTCACTGGAACTCACCTATGATTACCTATGAATATCCAGTTCTTGTTACATAGAGGACTCTGTTTGGTTTGTTTGCTTTTTGGTGGTAACTGAGTTTTTAAGAATACTGACAGAACTGTTTTACTTTTAATACACAAAATGTTCAGTAAGGAAGACCTCTAAGAATCACAAGTACTTATCTTTGATCAAAATCATCTTTTGCTCATATTTAATCACTTACCTTGAAAAAAAACCCCAGTTTAAATCAGACAATCTAGAATGATGAAAATGTTATGTGGATGTGCTTAGATTACAAATGGCAATGTAGATGAAATTTTAAATATCAAAATAAGATGCCTGTATTCCTTAAGAAAGTCATTGAGGGAATTGTAAAATAACATGTCAAATTATTATATTAATGAGGAGCAATTGGTTAGCAGGTGTTTAACTCACAATGACCTAAACCACACCATTCCCCATATGGGGACAATTAGACCAGAGGTCCAGCCAGCGTAGCATTTTTTCATAGTCTTTCCCATTTATTAGGAATGAGAGTCTATACCTTGGAATCAGGCCTGTGATTGAATTCAGACTCCATAACTTTGCTGTGAGCAGATTAGTCTTTCTAAACTTTAATTTTCTCACCTGCTGTTGTCAAAATTATATGTGTTGGAGGGCCTGGCACAGTTCCTGACACATAGTAAACTCTGGCTACGGTGATCATTATTAGAATCTCCCAGGGTTTATGGAGACAGTGATGGGATAGAGAGGCGTCAGCCACAATATTCTCTACATAAAACATGTTGCACTCATGTCTCTTGAAAACACTATTTGAAATGCAGATGAAGATTAATCTTTTATGAGGAAAAAAAAGTATGCCATGAATAAAGGTCTTCTATCCCTTTAATGGATTCATTCATTCGCTCATAGGTTGACAAGCTACATTTCAATCATCACTAGATTTCAACACTAGCTTTGGCCTGTAAGTAGACTGGTTTATATCTAAGAATGTGCTCCTCCTCCATTTCTCTTCCTTTCTAGCTTAGGTTAAGCACACCTGAGCTGCTTCCAGAGCGAAATCTTCCCTTATTTATTTACTCCTATCCCACAGAACAGATTGAAGGCTGGTGGCAGATCCAAGCACAGATTTTCTCACTTAGCTCACATTGGGGGACATCAGCTGTGTGCTGGATGCCATGCCAGTTACAAATTAGTACAAATGGATAAACACTTCTCCTGCCCCTTTCTGAACTTTGCATCTATTCCTGGAAGCCTGTGAGTAACCCCAGATATTATTTCCTCAGCCCTATTCTTCCTATTCAACATACACTCTCTGGGGGTTCTCATTATCTCCTATAATGTTAGTATGTGAATACTAACTCTATATTGATCATGTGATGCCTAAAGATGTATTTCCCCAGATGTCTTATCTCAGCTCCAGGCCTACATTTCTATCTGTTGCCTCATGCATATCTTCACCAACATATCTCAATATGATTCATTAACACCTAACAACCACAACAACCTATTCTCCAGCCTGGACTCCCTATATTTGATGTATTGAATTATTTATCTATTTCCCTCAACATCCCTAAGAGTTAGGTCTATTATTAATTCTACTTTGCATATGAGATCATTGAGGCATAAATAAAAAGCACCTTACTTTTCTAAGGCCACGTGGTTAGAAGGTGGCAGAGTTAGGACTGGAATCTGTCTGATTCTGGAACCTGTCTCCTCAGCATCTTGGTACATCCATTTAAATATAGGGCAGGCTTAGGTCATCATCATCGCTAAAGAGAATAGTAAATTATGTTGCTGTTCCACCATTTTAACTAAAAAAAGGGATAATATTTAGAAGTCACTTTGGAGTCATAAAAAAAACCCCACTAGTTTTACAAAGCCAAGGTAGTTGAAGTCATTTCTGCAAAAACCCAGGATATGCCAAAGCATGGGAATGTGAGGAAATGGGATGTCACCTGACCGTGAACAGATGTCTCAGCTTCACTGGAGCATAGAATCTGTAGGTGTAGAGTCTCAAGGTTGAGGAGGCACATCAGAACCAGATTGTGAATGAAGTTTAGTTCTACTAAAGAGTTTTGGAGTTCCCATCATGGCTCAGCAGTTTATGAACCCGACTAGCATCCATGCGGATGAGGGTTCAACCCCTGGCCTTACTCAGTGGGTTAAGGATCCAGCATTGCCATGAGCTATGGTGTAGGTTACAGATGCGGCTCAGATCCCACATTGCTGTAGCTGTGGTGTAGGCCAATGGCTATAACTCTGATTGGACCCCTAGCCTGGGAACCTCCTATGCCTTTGTGTGGCCCTAAAAAAAGACAAAACAAAATAAAAATAAAAAGAGTTTGGATTTTATTCTGTAGGCATATAATAGAAATAGGGTGGGGGAGCAAGGCAAGGAAAGTTCATTTGACAAAATCATTACTGAGAGCCTCTATGAAATATACACAATTCTAGTTATTTGAAATGCAGTGATTTCCTGCCTCCAAGGAATATACAATCATAACAGGGAGTTTGGAAATTACACTTGCAATAAAAAAAAGAAAAAAGAAAAATTAGCCAAGCTAATTTTGGCATGCGGAAGTTCCCAGGCCAGGGATCGAACCCAAGTCACAGTAGTGACAATGCTTAAACTGATGGACCACAGGGAGTTCCCACGTGCAATTTTTAATATATCATGACTAAGTGTTACAGGGTGCTATGAGAATGGTTATAAAGCATTCCTAACTAACCTGTGCTACCTTATAATGGAGTACTCTCTAGAAGCTCTCAGAGATTTGTAATGAAGGGAATTCCATGATCACATTTGTATCACTGAGAAATAGTTCTGCTAGTAGATATGGCTGTTCCAAAGAAATACTAAAGAAGGAAGGTAACTGTGGAGATTATTCTAATAGCCTACATAAAAGTTGATATCACTTGAACTGTGATAACAATTGAGAGGTAAGAACAGAATGAAGAGGATCTTTGGCAACAACAAAAACAACAGAACTAGGAGAATCTACTAAACATGAGTGTTGCTGGAAAGGAATTAATAAGGAGTTCCTGTCATGGCTCAGCAGAAACGAATTTGACTAGTATCCATGAGAATGCAGGTTCAATCCCTGGCCTTGCTCAGTGGGTTAAGGATTCACCGTTGCCATGAGCTGTGGTATATGTTGCAGATATGGCTTGGATCCTGAGTCATTGTGGCTGTGGTGTAGGCCAGCAGCTGCAGCTCCGATTCAACCCCTAGCCTGGGAACATCCATATGCCATGGGGCAGCCCTGAAAAGCAAAAAAAAAAAAAGAAGAAGAAGAAGAAAGCAAGCAACTAATGAGAAAGATCTAGGTGTCTGAGTATGCCATTGAGTTAGGGATAAAGAGGAAAAGAATGAGAGAGAAAGACAATGAATTTAGCTTGAGGCATGTTAAGTTTGAATCACATGCATTTGGAGATGTATGGTGGATGAATGTAGCCTTGTGTCACAAATAGTGTGATGCTGCAGACTTTAGTTTGGGAATATCTAGCATGTTGGAGACATTTGAAACCAGACATGATTTCTCAATAGAGCACAGAAAGTATAAAGAGAGGCCATGTGGCAGTGCCATAAAGCACATACAAACAACAGGACAAACAAAATAAGTATTTTGATGAGAGGTAGCATACCATGCAAGATTTGACCCCATGAACTTTGGAGCCAGATGCCTAAATTCAAATCTTAGTTCAACCACCCTTTTGCTGTGTGATCTTGTGCAAGATACTTAGCATCTTCGAATATCAGTTTTCTCTGTAAAATGAGATCTACCTAAGAGGTATCAAGATGTTTAAATAAGCCAGTGTTTACAAGCATTTGAGTAATGTCTGGCTCAGTAAATACTGCTTAGTTTTTTGTTGTCCTTAAATACAAAGTATTATAAATCCTTTAGCCCCCAATATTGATCTTAATTTCTCATTCCATTTTATTTCTCTTCTGTGCCTTATTTTTCTGAAGGCTATAGTTTGTTTATCTTCTAATTTTAGCAGGTCCTGAATGAAGTACTATTAAATTCACTACCTATTTCATGTTAAAAGAAAATCCAAGGAAAGATAAAATCAATCCTTTTCTTTGCAAAACAATTACTTTATTAAAAAAAAAAAACTCAGAAAAATTTCTCCTTAGGCATATCACAGTGCAATCATCTGTTTCTTAGGATAAAATTGATAAACAATTTTCTCCAAAAGGATGTTTCTCCTAGTAGACTTCTTTTACTTTTTTTTTTTTTCTTTTCAGCACTAAAATTACAAAATGAGCTTTTCATAGATCCAAGCAGTTTCAGCCTTTAGAGTTAACAACCTATTTCTGGCACAGTTGTGGCCATCATGGTCCCCTCTGTGTCAGGCACTGTGCTGGTTTCTCTGTATTCTACATAATATAGCCCCTTAAGTTGACTATGATATTTGCTATGTAATTAATTAGAAAAGTATAAGGATCTCTGAATCATTCAAGGTGAGAAAAGTTAGCTCCCATGTAATGAGCCATGGCTGAGTAGTTAGTTACAAAGCACAACAATGTTCGATGAGAGCCAATTGTCACTTTCCTCTGCAGTGTGTCATCATTTTGAGATTGAGACATGAGATAGTGGCTCCCTACCAAGATTTCCTTCTCTGTGTAACTGAAAACGATTGGGAGTCCTGGTACCTTGGGCTTATCTTCATGGCTTATGGTGACTAGTGGGCAATAATCTTGGAGGATAAGGAATTCCTGTTGTGGCTCAGCCGTTAAGACCCTAACCTCATATCTGTGAGGATGTGGGTTCGATCCCTGGCCTTGCTCATTGGGTTAAAGATCCAGCAATGTTGTAAGCTGCAGCATAAGTCACAGAAGTGGCTCTGATCCAGTGTTGCTGTGGCTGTGACATAGGCCTGCAGCTGCAGCTTTGATTGGACACCTAGCCCAGGAACTCCCATGTGCCACAGATGTAGCCCTAAAAAAGAAAAAAAAACGAAAAACGTCTTAGAGCATCAGCAAACACCTCCCACCTAGGCCCATTGGAAGACTTAACATAGAACTTTCAGAAGCTTCCTATCTAAGCAGAGATGCTAGTTTAATATTCTTACTTGTCTTAATAAAGCTCTGTTATTCTTTTAACCAGGACTACTGTCCTAAGACTCTGTCACAGTGAAGAAGATAATAGAAGCTTAGTGACAGGACTGTTCCTATAAGATGAATTGGCTTTTTAAATTAGATAAAAGATAGATCATGCATACAAGAAGGAAGGAAAAGGCAGTATTCCAGTATAGAAATAGAACACTTAAAGGCACCAAAGCAAAGCTAAAGCAGAGTTGTTTGGGCTATAAATAGACAAATTTCTTGGAATAAAGTAGTGAGTAAGAGAAGCAGTAAAGAATAACCTGGAATGTTTGTGTGAAGCATGTTTGTGAAGAGTTTCAAACGACAGGCTCAAAAATTTAGACATCATATTATGGTTACTGAAATTGTCAAGAAAAGTGGTGGCATGAAAATAGCATTAATCTGTCAATAGGGTCAGAGACTAAACTGGAGTTGTAGAAAGGGAATTCAAATTATTTTGAACTTTGAAGTCTGGGAGAATATCTTGATATGTATCAAAATAAAGAGTGCCCCTTTTGAGAGGTTGTCTCCAATTCCTTTCCATGATATATTCATATTTCATGTGATGGTAACTTATTTTTCCGTAAAGCCCATATACATATGTAAATATGTAAAGATTGTGGACATTGTAGTCCCTGTTTCTACTACTCCACTTACTACTGTAGCACAAAAGCAGCTGTAAGGAATATGTAAATAAGGCATAACTGTGTCCCAATAAACTTTATTTATGGACACTGAAATTTGATTTACATATAATTTTCCTGGGTCACAAAATATTATTCTTCTTTGGAAATTTCCCAACCATTTAAAAATGTAAAAACTTCTCTTAGGTTGTGTGTTATGTAAAATCAGGTGGTGGAGCAGGATTTGTCCTGCAGACTGGAGTTTGCAAACCCCCAATTTTTGAAACATCAGTCAGAACTCTGTCCAATATCATTGTGAAAAGTTTGGACTCTCTTCTGAGATCTTTCATCAAGCACTTGGAAGGAGATAGTTGAAGTGGTGAGTGAAATGGTCAAAGTCAAAGAGACAACTAACTAGCTAGTCAGACTAACTCTATTAATCACTGGGGTCACTGGGGCAGCATATGTAGCTATATGCTGATTTTCTCCAAAAAAGGAAAATCAATCAAGAAACATTACTTCAAACACATTCTGAACTCAGCATTTTTGTAATGGCCTGGGAAAAGGCAAGTGGTGGGTGTCACTTTCACTCCTGTTGAATAATGCAGTCTCTAAACAAATGCTGAGGGCCACAGCAGGGAAGGAAGCTTTGTGTGAGTCCAGAGTGTAAAACTGAAGCAACTCTGAACAAAGAATTTACATTTGGAGAGACCAGCCAGGTTGGGGTAAGTAATGAAAACAGCCTGGGAATGGAGTGAAAAGAAGCATGTGAGAGTAACAGAAAGGAAACGTTGACCTAACATTGTTAATTGGGATGAAGAGGATGGAACAAGAGTCTGATCTTACATATTTTGAAATTCTTTCCCTATATAATTCAATGCCCTAAGAAGCATGAAGCAGTGTGAGGCAAGGGGGCCAGCACAGACCATGGGAAAGGGAAAGGGGACCTAGGAGACTGGAACCTCATACAAGCAAATCACACACATGCACTAAAGTCTGATTGATGTTAGGCTGAGTTGTTGGCAAATGAGGAGAAAGGATTCTATTAATACCCACATGTTAGCTATAAAAATAAGAGAGACGTGATATCTTCATGAAATTGATGGTCCAAGAAAGTAAACAGTCTTCTGCATCACATTATATAGAATCCCCCTCATTTCTTTAAGGTAATTTCTTTTTTAAAAGAGTTTTATTGAAGTATAGTTGATTTTACAATATTGTGAAAATTTCTGCTGTACAACAAAGTGAGTCAGTTATACACATGCGTATACCCATTCTTTTTCAGATTCTTTTCCCATGTGGGTTATCACAGAATATCGGGTAGAGTTCCCTGTGTTATACAGCAGGTTCCTATTGACCATCCATTCCATATGCAACAGTATGCATAAAACAAGTGTATCCAAACATATTTCATTATTTATCTTCAACTTTTTTCTCTTAACTGCGTTTACTTACCATATCGTAAGTGTATGGGGGAAAGAAACACACAATATGGCAAGTAGTTTACTTGAAGATGAAAATAATATTGGAATTCAGGAAGGGAAAAGATTACATAAATATATGCCTCCAACTCAACACTATTATTGGTTTTCTCTGCTTCTTCCCTGTGGGCTGCTGTTCAGAAGGATTGTTAGGGTTCCTGTTCCCTAAAAGAGTCCCTTCTTGGTGTAATTGTTCACCCAAAGTGGTAGGGCATGTGGCAAAGAACCAGATCAACTCAGCCTGAAGTGGACCAAGGCATATCTCTAATAAGCCATTTTTTATATATACGCAGAATGAAGTAGAGATTAAAAAGGGATTACTGTCATCATTGTTTAAAGTCATAGAAAAGTGAAGCTTGTATTGTGGCTCAGCAGGTTAAGAACATGACATAGTGTCTGTAAGGATGCAGGTTCGATCCATGGCATGTTCAGTGGGTTAAGGATCCCTTGTTTCCTCAAGCTGAGGCAACGTAGGTGCAGATTCAGCTCAGATCAGGTATTGCTGTGGCTGTGGTGTGGGCTTGCAGCAGCAGCTCCAATTCAACCTCTACCCTGGGAAGTTCCACAGGCCACAGGTACAGCTGTAAAAAAGAAAAAAAAAATAAATTCATGGAAAAGTAAAGATTTTTGGCTTAATTCTAAGATAGTCCCATCAAATGTCCATGATAAAATATAATAATTGGTCAACGTTTGTTGTAGAATTAAACATCTTGCCATTTTCCTACAACTGTTTATATATCAATAAAATATTTGAAAACATGAAATATTCTTAAAAATTTTAAATACTAGGCTTTAGATTAAAATGTCCTCCATATTTGCCTACATTTAACCTGTAATAAAAAGTTAAATGAAAATAAAGTGGCTAGTATGCATCTACCAACTGGCCTCCTTAATAATTACTTAGGATGTATTTAGAAGTGGATCCTTTCCTGTTTTATTTACCTTTTGCAAAGAATATACTGTTAATTTTTATGAAATCAGAAAATTAGATGGAAGAAATCCTAGCTGATTTAAGAGCAGGAAAAGTAAGCCCCAGAAGGTTTTTAAGTGGCTTATTCAAGATGCCACAACTAGCCAGAGCTTCAGGGTTACATTTCGCCTTTAATATATTCGGTGATACAAAGAATCGCTGGTGCTTAGGAGACCCAGAGGAAGCAGAACCCTCATCTGTGACATGTCTCCCCACTACGGCAAGTGGTGTTGCTGCCAGAAAATGACCATGAGGGAGTTCCCGTCATGGTGCAGTGGAAACGAATCGAACTAGGAATCATGAGGTTGCAGGTTTGATCCCTGGCCTCACTCAGTGGGTGGAGGATCCGGTGTTGCTGTGAGCTGTGGTGTAGGTCATAGATGCGGCTCATATCTGGCATTGCTGTGGCTCTGTCATAGGCTGGCAGCTATCACTCCATTTGGACCCCTATCCTGGGAACCTCCATGTGCCGTGGCTGTGGCACTAAAAAAAAACAAGAGACAAAAAAGAAAAGAAAAGAAAATGACCATGAATGATATACAGCAGCTCTCATTACAAAATATTTACTAGAAATAAATTATTCAGTTCTTATTTAACCGAAGTTATTTTAAATTGTTTCACTACCACAGAGACCATAAATTGATGTATTAAAATTTCTGCAAGTTACTGTAAAAAAGAAAATTAGTAGAGAGAGCATATCAGAATAAGACTAACAATATTATTATCTTAATGTATCATTTAAATGCTACATTTCCATTCCACATCTCTCTCATTTTATTTAGCCTCTGCATTAATCCAACCAGAATTTGAATTAGTCTAGATTAAGTCTTAATATATTTTTTGTAGCTTTTACTTGTGTGAAATTGTGCGTTTTCATACAAACAAGTATGATAATTCTGTCAGATTTGTGTAAATGCAGTTTTTTTAAATGTACTGCACATTGCTATATTAATATTAAAATAATTTCTTAACATTTTTTTCACAGACTTGAGTCAAAGGAGCCTTTCCTGTCTGTTGGGTGAGTATATGTCTAAATATTTAAAATCTCAGTTCTTTAATTGATTTTCATTCCAGTTAACCAGGTCTCTGAAACAGTATTTTCAGTCATTTAACACCGTATTTAAAGTCATAACCTATCACTGATGCATCATTCCTCGGCAACATAGCCATCCACACTTAAAAGACAAAAAAAAAAGTTTCCCTGGACCATTTTGTGATCTCACAAATTAATTAATGCATGTATATGAAATCCTATTTCTTCTATAAAAGCCAAAAAGGTACACTCCAATTAGTTTTAAAAATTCCTCTGATCATAGCTTCACTATTCCTCGTCAGCCTACTCATTTTTATACCTTTTTCTTTCAATCACCTCTATTCAGGGTTTCTTCCCCCCTTTTTTTCTAAATCTGTTCCTAAAGTCTTTATCATTTTTTCCTGTTCTCTCATTTCACTTTTATTTTTCCACTGATCACACAGACTGATCTTCTGAGCTCAAAACTCAGGAATCCTAAAGCAGATTAATAATAATACTTGCTTCCCTGACTTACCATACGTGTTCTAGCAACAGCATATTGTGACAAAAATGCACATGTACTATTTTTAGGCATTTAGCTAATTAAAAATCAGCAAAGATGTTTTTCCTGATCTGTCACATGATCCTTTTACTAACATACTAAAATGTCTTATTAAGGGATTTTTGTATGGTCAGTGTTGTGGTTGATGTTATAAACTCTCAAAAAGCGTTGGAAGATGTGATGTCTAGTTTATAAGAAATCATGCTATATTTGATGAAAAAAAATCACATACAGGAGCTCATTTATTCTCAAGGCATAATGACCAGAAACATGGGATGGGATTCAATTTTTAAATGATCCCATCAATTTTCTTTTATTACTTTGTTCACAGCCATTGAATATTTCTGTCACTCACTGAACAACATGGTTCCCTCTGGCCTCCTAACTCCTTGTAAAAGCATTTCAGGAAACCATTTGAATCACAAGAATCAAAATAATTGTTAAGGGTACTGGGAGAGAAAACGGAGTATATGCATTTATTGGAAGACTTCTTGAAAAATGAAAGGTCAAGTCGACCTGGTCCAAAAAATTCATTAGAGCATGCTTCTTTCTTTCATTGATCATCAGCTTCTATTGTTAAAAATCTTTAAGCCTGAAGTAATCTTTTATTTGGAATGCATATGTGTCCTGCCCTCAAGTCAAAGGGGCTGAAATAGCTTCTCTTCATGCCTCACTTAATGCAGTTACTCTTCGGCATTTCTTGTTCTCCTGACTGCTTTGAGATGGAATCCATTTTTTATTGCCTACCTCTGTTTTACAAGGGCAAACCCTAAGTTATCTTTGTTTTAAAGAGTTGAGAACTCAGTATTAGAGCACTGAGAAAAAGTTTCCCCCAAGAAAGATTTATCACTCAGCAAATACTGCTCAAAATGGGAAAACTGGCATGGCAGTAAAGATATTGCTTTCCTTAGATATGTCTATATAAGTGGGGTGAAACAAGCATCCCAAATGGTTCTGCTGACTAGATATTTTAATTTACAGCTAAATGTCTTCGTTCCCCTCCAAGAAAATGATTTTAAATGACATTATCCAAAAGTATGTACATATGTCTCTCCTGATCCTATTCAGCGAAATCCTATGTTCACTATTGCCTATTATTACTAGATAATAGTGAACATAATGGGCATATATGAGCCTACTAGGCAACAGGTAGTCTACTGCAAGAACGATGATTTGAATTTGTGACTCTAATCGAGTCATTTGCCAAAGGGAATAAATAGCAGTAGCAACTGAAACGTGAATATATAAGGTTGAGTTTTTCTAGATGCTGCTCACCTTACTTACATTCATTTTAATGCTACTTTCAATAAAAATTATATCAAAGAATAAATCAGTATTAAATATTGCATATTTCAGGCCATTGCTTGACAATGTCTTAAAGCACTCATGAATAAGTATGTACTTCTAGAAGTTGTTTTCACCTACATAGGCTCTGACACAGTTGTATTAGTTTGGGCAGTTACTTTAACTCCCAAGCTTCAGGTCCCTAATTTGTGAATTGGAGATCAAATAAGGAAATTTAGATCAAGCACTTAGCACTGTTCTTGGTACATAGGTCAGAGAAAAAAACTCCACTTTTATAGGAGTGCTTAGAGTCACATCCGGAAACCCAAAGAAATTTTTATAATGAAGAGAAAAAAAAATGAAAAGTGTGAATGGAATAAACATGAATACAGATATTCTGTTTCATATTTTAATGATGAACACTCATAATTTTCATTTAAATTTTTAATGGGAGAAAATATCGATAAATTTTTTTAATGTGCATCTCTTCTTAATATAAATTAGATAGCAAAATCCCCCCTTTGATAAATGCACTACAGTAATTATGAAATAAAAGTTTTAAATGTCACAAACATTAATTCGAACTAAATATACCAGTGGAAGAATTAGTCAAAGAGGGAGTTCCCGTCGTGTGTGGCGCAGTGGTTAACGAATCCGACTAGCAACCATGAGGTTGCAGGTTCGATCCCTGGCCTTGCTCAGCGGGTTAAGGATCCGGCGTTGCCGTGAGCTGTGGTGTAGGTTGCAGAGGTGGCTTGGATCCCGAATTGCTGTGGCTCTAGCGTAGGCTGGCAGCTAGAGCTCCGATTAGATCCTCCAGCCTGGGAACCTCCATATGCCGCGGGAGCGGCCCAAGAAATGGCAAAAAAGACAAAAAAAAAAAAAAAAAAAAGAAGAATTAGTCAAAGAAAGTTGTAACACAAGGAAATATTTGCCTATGGAAAAAGATTAGTGAAGTGTGAAAGGAAGTTAAGTGAAATCTCAGATCCTAGACCTTCAACTGTGCATTGATATAAGAACTTACTTTCATATGCACTAGTAAATTACTAGTAAAATAAAGTCATTAGTAAAAATTAAAAATAAACTTTAGCCTAGATTGAGGTATCATCAACTTAAAAAAAATGTGCAACGTGGGAGTTGTGAGTTAAGCATTATTTGGAGCAAAATGAGGACTATAGCCTGTGAGGCAGCATTTCGGATAGCTCTGAAAAACTGCTCCTTAGAGGAGGGAATTGGAGATCAGTATGTATGTGATTTTGGTGAAGGGAGAGGTGCGTGTAATCAAGCATACACATTTTGGAGACGGTCGATGCTAGTCACAAGGAGTAGATGTCACTATGAAGGATTTTCGTGCTTTTCTAGATATGAGGAGGTGTAAGAATCGGGCTCATAAAATCTCCTGAAAATATGTAATTATATGAAGACTGTTCTGCCAGTTTTCCCAGAGCCCAGAGTGCCTCAATCCTGATCTCCACCCTAAACTCTTTCAGGGGATATGGAGGGTCAGCAGCTGCAGTGGTTCATGATTCAATCCCTGCAGAAGTAGATAGCGATTGCCAATCTCCTGTTCATAGCATGAAGGATCATCCCAGGACCTGATTGTTTTTCATTTGGGTAGGTCAGTGGATGCAGTCTTATTCTCCAAGGCTATCTCAGCAATTCTCATACCAGCCAGGCCTGGGACCACTATCTACATCACGCTTGTAGCCTTCCTCATACTTCCCTTACAAGTATATACAAGTCATTTTTAGACATTTCTAGTCTCTGAAATCTCTTCAGAATATCTCTGAAATACAACTTCCCATGGTCTTTCCCTGTTTTGGATGCCTATGGTAGAGGTGGATACATGGATCTAGAACTGTCCTGGAGTTCATCCATCAGGAACCAGGATAGATGTTAAGAGACTGGAAGATGTGCCATGGAGGTCACCATGGTGCACAGGAAGCACATCTACTCAGGTGCATAAAATCTCATTCTAGGAGTTGCTGCTGTGGTGCAGTGGTGTAAGAATCCAACTGTAGTGGCTAGGGTCACTGCAGAGGTGCGGGTTCAATCCCTGGACTGGCATAGTGGGTTAAAGGATCCAGCATTGCTGCAGGTTCAACTCAGATTCAATTCCTGGCCAGGGAACTTTCATATGCCATGATGTGGCCATTAAAAAAACAAACAAATAAACCCTCATTCTAATGTTATCCTATACCTAAGGCTAAGAACATAATAAATTATTAAATAATATAGTTTTATAATTAAAAACTATTTTAAGTTAGTAAAATTTTTCATAGTTTTAAATTATTATAAATATACTTAACATAAATGTACTCTATATACCATATGTATTACATTTGTAAATTTATTAAAATATGTAAAACTACATTTTTATTATAAAGATAATAAAGTTAAATAATAGATTTTAAAATCCAAGTTCTTTCCTATCACACTTACCTAGCATTAAAAAATCAGTTTATCAGCTTTGTTTTTTAGAGTGGAGCTTAGACTTGAGTGCTAAAGAAATACTAAATGGCTAATGTTTTACTCATCCTCAAAACATTACATTTTGGAGCAATTTAGAAAATTCTTCTGGAAAATGCTTTCTGGTATGTGGCATCAGATAGATTCTGATTTTGGAAATAAGCTGGGAGAAAACTGACATCAAGTTTGCATTCAGAAAAGTGAATATGAAACAAATCATAGTCTCAATTAAAATTATGATATAAATCTTAGTTTAAAACTAGTCTTGCCCTGAAAAAGTTTTTTACAGCTTTTTAAATGAAAAAAAAAATGAGGGAAAAGGAAGCTCCTGCACATTGGACATTTGAGATTCACAATGTAAAAGAACATGTCAAGACTATGCATGAGTTCCCTTTAGTTACAAGTGACTGTTGACACTTTGTATACTCAAGACACTAAATGAAATTTTCCATGTGAATTATTTCTTCTTACCTCTTTAGCATGAAATTAACCTATTTCAAAGAAGACTTTTAATCTGAATCAATTATATTTTGGGACTGAAACTTTGATTCATAGCAATTTTTAATTTGATGAATTTTTGTATAAGAGCTTTCTCATGAGAATGATTACTTACTACATGGGTAAATTTTTTTTCAGACTTTTTTCATGTATTAGAATAATTTCCATAAGTTGGAAGAATTTTAAATTTTTATTGAGATGGCTCAGAATATATTGTTTCTGAGTCTTGGCTGAGAGACATTCCAAAACACATCACGAATGATAATACTGAAATCATTATCTTTATCTCAGTCGAGGCACTGACTCTGGGAATAAGCTGATCATGGCTCAGCCAAGCCTGGAGTTCCTGCATCCTTTGAGTAGTACCAGACTTGTTTTATTAAGTCCAACCAAGAGGGAGCCAACATGGCCGGGGCAGAAAATCTCACCTTGCAACTAACAGTATTCCTCACAGAATTGCTAGCAGCTATATTTTGTTAAATCATTTTCTTTGGGCAATATTTCCTTCCTTTCCTTCCAGTCTTGAGCTGAATTTGGAGCTTTGGTGCACTTCAGCTGCTATTCTAAAGACGTCACTAAACCTTGACACTCTTAGTAGGTCAAAAATTTACACTAGTTTATTTTTACTCAGGTTTTGTTTTGACACATTGTATTTACTAACAGATGCTATACATTATTATACCATTAAGCTACCTATTTTAAGAGAATAAATTCTACAAGTTGATTTCCTTTGAATCCTGTTCTGTCATTTCTTAGCTGGGTGATTTTGGCAATTTATTTAACTCCTCTGAGACTTCGTTTTCTTCCCTGAAGTAATAACAAACTCTTAGGGCTGTTATGAATGAGCGAATGTTGCAAAGTGCTTAGAACAGTATCTGACACACAGTTAACAAGAAAGAGATATTCGTTGTTATCAACATTCTGTGCAACAACTAAGTTATAAATCTTTCTTAAAGAAGTGAGTTATTGTGAATTACAGAAATTCCAACCAAGTATATCCAAAGGCCTGAATATTCTAGAGAAGTGGAAATGGAATTGAATTCTTGGAAGAGAAGTTCAGAAGAGAGTGAAATCAGCATAGTAGTGAAGAACTACTTTCCTCTGAATATATTTGAGGAAAATAGTGAGAAAAAAATAAAATCACACAAAGACATGAATACAGTTTTAGAATGTGCTTAGATTTATATAAAATTATAAGCAGTAATTAAAACTTTAAAAATAGGAGCATGAAAACAGGAAAGCCATACAAATTTAGAAATAGAGCATGAAAAAGTAAAAACAGAATTATATGACTGCTATAAAATGATTTCTGTTTACCCATTATTTAGGAATTAAGATGTTGTCTTAACCTAGGAATTGAGAAGTTAAAGAAATTGCCCAGATTGTCAGGAAAATTTTCAAGACAAGAAGCAGGGCTTGAGTTTATCATCACGATGAAGTAAGAATGTAACAGATATTCAAAATAGTATTCTTGGAAGAAAGAATTGTGTATGTGGCAACAGGAAGAAGAGGTGTATATCATTAATAGATGATTCAAAGAGATGGAAATATATCTCATGGTCTTGGATTAGAAGAATTAATATTGTTAAAATGGCTATACTGGCCAAAGCAATCTACAGATTTAATGTGATCCCTGTCAAAATACCCATGGCATTTTTTCAGAGAACTAGTACTAATAATCCAAAATTTTATATGTAACCATAAAAAACCCAGAATTGCAAAAGCAATCCTGAGGGAAAAAAAAAAAAAAAAAAACAGGAGACATAACACTCCCAGACTTCAAGACAACATTACAAAGCTACAGTAATCGAAACAGTATGATATTGGCATGAAAACAGACCTGTAGATGAATGGAACAGAATAGAGAGCCCAGAAGTAAACCCACACACCTGATGTTAATCTTCAATGAAGGAGACAAGACTATACATTGGGGAAAAGATAGTCTCTTCAGCAAGTGGTGTGGTGAAATTTGGATAGCGACATGTAAACCAATAAAACTAGAACACATGCTTATACCATATACAAAAATAAACTCAAAATGATTTAAAAGACTTAAATATAAGAGAAGACGACATAAAACTACTAGAAGAGAACATAAACAAAATACTGCCTGACAGAAATAGTAACAATGTTTTCTTTTTCTTTTTTCTTTTTTCTAGGGCCACACCCATGGCATATGGAGGTTCCCAGGCTAGGGGTTGAATTGGAGCTGGTCTATGCCACAACAACAGCAACACCAGATCCAAGCTGCATCTGTGACCTACACAGCTCTCGGCAACAATCCTCATAGTTACTAGCCAGATTTCTTTCTGCTGGGCCATGATGGGAACTCCTCCATGTTTTCTTAGGTCAGTCTCCAAGGCAACAGAGATCAAGGCAAAAATAAACAAATGGGACCTAATCACCTAATCAAACTTATAAGTTTTTGCACAGCAAAGGAAACCATATATAAAGTGAAAAGACAACCTACAGATTAGGAGAAAATATTTGCAAATGATGCAAAAGACAAAGGATTAATTTCATAACCAAATAGATCATACAAATCAATAATAAAAAACCCCAAACAACCAAACCAAAAAATAGGGAGAAGACCTAAATAGATATTTATCCAAAGAAGACATACATATGGCCAATAGGCACATAAAATGCTCATCACACTAGTTATTAGAGAAATGCAAATCAAAACTGCAATGAGTTACCACTTCACACTGGTCAGATGGCCATCATTAAAAATCTGCAAATAATAAATGCTTGGAGTGGATATGAAGAAAAGGAAGCCTTCTTATACTCTTAGTGCAGACACTATGAAAAGAGTATAGAGGTTCCTCAAAACAAAAACTAAAAAAGGAGTTACCGTATGTTCCAGCAACCCCACTCCCAGGCATATACCCAGACAAAACTATATTAAAAAGATACTTGCATTCCTATATTCATAGTACCTCTTCCTTTTGGAATACTTTTCATTTACTTTTTCTTGTCTGATTTGCTATAATTAGGACTTCCAATGCTATGTTGAATAGAAGTGGTGAGAGTGGGCACCATTGTTTTGCTCTAGATTCTGGGGGATCTGGAAGGCCTTTAACTTTTCACCATTGAGTATTATATGGCTGTTGGTTCTTCATAAATGGCTTTTATTATGTTGAGATATGTTCCCTCTATACCCACTTTTGAAAGGGTTTTTATGATGAATGAATGATGAATTTTATCAAATGCTCTTTTTTGCGTCTATTGAGATAATTACTGGGTTTTTCCTTTTGTTGATATAAAAGGTAAATCTTAAGTGTTCTCACCACAAGAAAGTAACTATATGAGGTGATGGTATGTTAATTAGCTTGATTGTGATAATCCATTTCATAACGTGTGTATATGTACATATATATATATAAACATCATGTTATAAATGTATACAAATTTTCATTTGTCAAAAAAAATCTCTAAAAGAAAAGAAAAGAAAGGAAAGGAAATGCCTGATGAAATATTTTCTTTAATAGTATCAGAATCAGTTAGTGATTGCATGATATCTTAAAGGTTTCTCAGGTGAATTTGGTAGGATCATGGTAAGGAATGCAAGCTAAAATCTAGGTGCAATGAAACTAAGGGAGGAGTTCCTGTCGTGGCTCAGTGGTTAATGAATCCGACTAAGAACTATGAGGTTGCGGGTTCAATCCCCGGTCTGCTCAGTGGGTTAAGGATTTGGTGTTGCCGTGTGCTGTGGTGTAGGTCGCAGATGTGGCTCAGATCCAGCGTTGCTGTGGCTCTGGTGTAGGCTGGTGGCTACAGCGCCGATTAGACCCCTAGCCTGGGAACCTCCATATGCCACGGGTAAGGCCCTAGAAAAGACAAAAAGACCAAAAAAAAAAAAAAATCCTAAGGGAAACTTAATAAGAATCCATCCCTAAGTTTTAAATATGCCTGACATCATGGAATCTGTAATGCCCAGTTCACTGCTTATCTTTCCATGGTGTGGTTTCAATTTTCTTTAGGTCTCCAGGAAAAAAAGGGATAGGGGGATAAAGTCAATTTTCCTCTTCTAAAAATCTATTTTTTTAGCCTCAGTGCTACCACAAAATTAATGATGCCTTTAGCAACTGCGCTTGTTTCATTTTTTCCCAAGGTCCTCCAGGCTACCTCTCTGGAGAGTACACAAAGTTTCCACAGTGCTATTTTTGTAATTTAAAGCAGTTGTGCTTTCAGGCCTGATGCTACAACTGTAATTTTAATTTATCAACCTGCCACTCAGTGAAATGTTGTAAAAACATTTGAAAGCTTAAACCCATCATTTATTTCTGCACTTGTCAATGACACTCTTCTGTACTTGTCAAAATCATTTAAACTGAACTATGATAGCATATACAATATCACCAATAAATTGGACAATCAATCATGTATGTATATATTTTGACAATAGTGTCTTGAATGCATAGGTTCCAGGGTACATTTTTAAGAAGCATGTATTCAGTACTCTTCAATAATAAAATACAGTAGAGTCATCAAAGAGTCTTCCTTAATTCTCAGAATTTCAAAATGTCTTAGGAAACGGAGGGGTTGATTGCGATTGAAATGGCTTTTATTTCTTCAGTGAAATGTTCTCCTCAGGGAAAAGGAAGTAATTGCAGATTATAGCAGACAGGAATATAGTATTACTTGGAGGGAAGAAAATACATAGGATCATTAAATAGATTTATTTAAGTTCTGCTTATAAAGAAAGCAGTGGTGCAGAACTTTATAGCTGATGATATTTCAAAAAAGTGTTATCAGCAATTTCACTGCTATCTAATTCGTTCATATAATAAAGTGTCACATTAAGCCAAATGCCACAGTTCATGTCAGTTTTACTTTGACGATTTGTATCATTATATATCATAGAAAGCCTCTCCCAGAGTTTGAATGAGATCTTTGATCATAATAAATTAAGGCACTTAAAATTAATCTATCATTTCATATAAATATATGTAGAAATAAAAAAACACCTCTTCAGCCATCAAATCCATTCAACTCAGTAACAACTCGGATACCATACAGGCAATATGTCTGTTTAAGATAAAATGTTAAAATTCTACCTTAAATAATATTGGCTAAATAATCTAGCTGTACCCTCTATAAACTCTTAGCTGTTGCAGTTTTCACCATTTATTTTAAAAAGGCAAGTCTAATGAAACTTCAAGACCTGTGGAGGATTTAAAATCACTTCACTAGCACACAATTATAACTAAGCCAAACTAATGCATATACATCAAATACCCATATATAAGAAAATAAATAACTGAAGTTGGCATACCTAAAACTCCACTCATGAGAAAAACTAATCTTGAGTGATATCACGGAGTCAAAAATCTTGTTTTAACAATCAAGACTTTGACAGGTATACTAACTTACACAACTACCACTGTTTTCTTATTGCCCACCATCGCTGTTTTTGAGGAATGAGTTTTTGAAGTGTCAAGACACACTGGAAAGAGTAAGCATATAATCTGATTGCTAGAAGGTATATTTATTGAATATATATATAAATAAAATAGAAATAGTGGCTCAGGTAATTTAGATGTCTTATGCAGAAACATTGCACAAAGAGAGTGCTATTAATTCCATTTGAAATAAGATCTTAGTTTTATTTATACTTTTAAAATCTGTCCTGAAAAGTGTTGCTTACTAGAAATAAGTATGCAGAATAAATAAAGTGCTTTACTTCCATGCATCTAAAATCAACCCACCTCCAAGGAAGGAAAACTAGTTAAGCACATTTGAAGAGAATAAATTCTTTCTCCTTTTTTTAACTCCAGAAAATACACCTAAGGCTGACTTTGCAATTGAATCACACTTGATTATCTAAATCATTTCCAGCAGTAAGTGCTCATCTTAGAGGGTCCAAGGTTTTGATTAGCCTTTATTGTTTTGTTGTTCATTGGGTCATTACTGATTCTCATATAGAGAAAACAGATAGTGTAACTCTTTTAATACTGGAAAACTGAGACACAGAGAGGTGATGTCATCTCCATAAGGTCACACAGCATATTGGGAGCCATTTTGGAGTGGAGCCTGGCCTTGCAGGAAAAGTGTTTCAAGAGCTGCCAATTTCCTGCATACTAACACTTGATGCTCTCCTCTGAGTTTCAGACTCATTTGAATCATCATGAATGCCTAAATATAACTTTAATTATTCATGAAAATAATTATGTACATAAAAAGTTATTTATTGCTTGTAGAGGCATTGTGAATCCCAGATTTGCATTATAAAAGTGCTGGCAAAAGTTTTAAAGCCTCACTTTCCAATTAAATTCTGTTCATCCAGCCAAGAATGACTGATCTTTATTTCATCAATCTCAACATGTGACCTTTTCAATGCTTTTAATGACATTTTCAAAGTAAAGAATATTTTAATTCAGAAGATTTCCTACTTAACTCTGCAGAACAAATCAGTTATCACAGCATAATCATAGTGGCCAAATATTAGCAAAAGCCAGGCATCACTTGTGCTCTAAAGAGCTTATTGGAAAAAAAAATGCATGGATGAACTGTATTTTGGCATGCTAAGGTGTATATTAAAATGAAAATCCAGCCCCCAAATGTTTTATGTTTTTAGATACCTTGTTATTTCTTTTGTGAACTTTTAACTAGATCACATTCAAAATTCACCATTTAGAACCTGTAGGCCATGTTCACCTTCAAAATGACATAACCATGCCTGTGGTTTGATTCAACAGCAAGCAGCTCCCGACTGTCGCTTCCCCTTAGCTTCAATGAAAAGCATATGAAAGATAAAGCACTTGATGAGACATTTCTCTCAGATACTGGCTCAATTATCATAACATGCAGGCATATTTAAATGAAGTATATGTTAGAGCCCAATTAGATATAAAAAAATCTTGAAAGTCTTTTAAAAAGTGAAGCTCTCTGGAAAAATCACTTTTAAAATGTGTTCTTTAATCATAGGCTTTTGATAATCCACAATACTCTCAGTATGCCTACGGCAGGCCTAGTATTCCAGGTTCCCATGTAAGACCACCAAGTCACAGGTTAGCAGGGCTGCCCAAGAAATCAAAGTTCTCAGACCTAATTTTCTTCAGTCATCAGGTTTTGTTTGGAAGCTCTTGAGAAAGAATTTGATGAGCATCTCCGCCCTTTGTACAATGAAAAGCTGTTCAATTCCAGGAAGTTCATCTAATCATTATTTGAAGGGCACTGTAAGAGTGTGTGCAAAATATTATGTGATAACATTGTCAGCCGTTGTTCTAAACCAACTTACTCTACAAGAATAAATAGTTCCCTATTGCTGTGATTGAATATTGAGCTTTCCTTCCATGTTACAAAGATTACAGCATCAAATTATCATTGCTGGAGAGTTGAGTAAAATATTTAGGCATGTGTTTTTGACAATGACTAATGAAGTCTGCAAAACTACTTAGACTTAAATATATAATATGTTGAAAATATTTTGTGTTAATGTCTTAACATGTAAACCTTCAAAGTGCAAGTTAAAAACAAGAAGTGGATGTTATGATGCCATTGAATTCTAATCAAGACTTCATTTCCAGGATCTTTATCCTTTGTTCTGAATATCAGTGCAATTATATTTGGATGAGATTCATGAAGTGCAAAATTCTGTTTAAGTCATTTTGCTAGGTGAAAAGCAAGATATAAAGGTAGATGAGACTAGTGTTTCTCATGGTGAACTCAGTAAAACAGTGCCAATCCATAAATTGCTTTTACCAGTTTGTTATTAATTGAATACAAAAGGGAAGAGTAAGATGTGGTTCAGATCTGGCATTGCTGTGGCCTTGGCGTAGGCTGGCAGCTGTAGCTCAGATTCAACCCCTAGCTGGAAACCTCCATATGCCCTGACTGCAGCCCTAAAAAGGAAAAAAAATATTTAGCTCATTAATGCTCAGAAGAAAAGTACCTCTAAGCAACATTAGTAGGTTATGATAGAGATTTATTCTAGAAAATATCAGTTGACTCTTTAACAAAACTCCAGATTAAGTGCAATGCCTCACTTGAAGCAATAAATGGTAAACTTGATACTAAAGGGAAAAAAAATCTAGTCAGCGATATTAGGGAAATACATAAATATTCCCTGTGCAAAGTAGAGGAAAGAAAAGTGGCAAAATAAGAACATAGAAAAAATTTGATGAAAGAACATTGAGTTTCATCTGTAAATAAAAGGCATTCCCAAAGAGAACATGAAAGAGTCAGTAATGAAATGTAAAGTATAATTCATTCATTTTAATGACATTTTTAATATTTGAAGTGTAAAGAAACTTTTATATACATATATATTCATACTAAAAGAAAAAGCTAATTTTAAGAGAAAAAATTTCAACAGAAAAAATAAAGTTGGACCCAGTTTTCTTAATGATGTGAAGACAATAATGGAGGTAGTTTTTAGGAAAAGGATTGTAACACAATAATTCTGTGTTCAGCTGTGTCATTTTTTATTTACAAAGGTGACAGATATCAACAGAAAATAAGTTATACCATGTACCAAACACAGATAGAAATTATTTATAAATTATAAATGTAGTTGCTAGCCTGTTTTTTTCCACCCTAGACACTGACATCATAAGGATTAACTTAAGTTATAACAATTATTTAGTCATGCTCTTTAACTGAGAACATTATGAAGGGGACTAAATGATTTATTAAGGATGATTGTAGGAGTGGTGAGAAATTTTTGACATTTCTAAAGTTCATCAAAGATGAGAATATAAGAGAAAATTCTGAAGCGTTGTAATTATGAGGGAGATTGTCTCTTTTGCAAACATGTAACTTAGGGATAAGAACTGCCTTGAGAATTCCCACTGTGGCTCAGTGGTTTAAAAATCTGACTGCAGTAGCTCAGGTTTCTCTGGAGGAGCAACCTGGCCCGGTGCAGTGGGTTAAAAGGATCTGGCATTGCCACAGCTGCAGCATTGTCACACCTGTGGCTCAGATTTAACTCCCTGGCCTGGGAACTTCCATATTCCACAGGTACAGCCATAAAATTTAAAAAAAATAAATAAGTAAACAAAATAATCAGTGGGAATAAAATAGAAACCACAACAAGCCATGTTTGTATACAGAAAGTAAAAATTGGCAAAGAGTGAAAACCAAGTCAGTGAGGAGTGGAAGAATTATTCAATATGCCCCTTTTGATTTTACATTTGTAGGAAACACTCATCTTAGGTAATAGATGATCAATGCAATATGAGTTTGTAATAAAAGGAACATAGAACTAAGTATTTTGTGAAAAGGGGGAACTTTAAAACCAAGTACAGGTGCATAATAGAAGACAAACTTGAGTATCTAAAAATGTCCTAAATTTCCAAAATAACTTTGAGTAATAATAGTGATAAAAGTTAATATCTCGATTTCAATTTAAATGGTTTTACTTTTTTTTTTTCCCTGTACTTTTAGGGCTGCACATGAGGCATGTGGAAGTTTTCAGGCTAGGGGTTGAAATAGAGCTGTGGCTGCCCACCTAAGCCACAGCCACAGCAACAGCAGATCCAAACCATGTCTGCCACCTACACCACAACTCATGGCAATGCCAGATCCTTAACCCACTGAGCGATGCCAGAGATTGAACCCAAGTCCTCATGGATACTAGTTGGGGTCATTACTGCTGAGCCACAGTGGGAACTCTATGGTTTTGCTATTTTATATTAAGATAATTCCTTTTTGTTTTGGGCACATATCTATTGTGTTTAAGTAGTTTTCTTCTTACTATTTTACTTAGGATATATTATAAGAAATGCCTCAAATTTTACCAAATTCCTCTCTATCATCTGCTGATGAAAATAATATTTTTGCTCCTTTCATTTCTTTTCATATCAGATCATATTTATAGATTTCCAGACTTCAACATAGTTTACATTGACTTATGGTGTTGCTCTTTTTCTTATGAGATTAAGACTGTTTTTGCATCTTGTGACTTTAACAATGAAGGCATCTAAAACTATATTTTTGTTTTCAGTCAGGTGCTTTCTGTGGTCCATAGGTTTTGGAAGAAGTATTCTATTTATTTCTTTTTAGATAATATGAAAGTCCAATTTTTATTTATTCTTTATTCCTGCATCAATCTGACTGAAGAGAGCCAGAGAGACTGGAATTGGTACTGAAAGAAAAGGGAGCCAGGTTCAGGTCACCACCTTCTTAAAACCTGTATGTGAATGGATAAATGTTACATTTTAACAATGTCATTTGACTTTAATAAAAACAGTGTCATTTGGAATTTTTGCTTGGAAGAGATCCCAGAAATACATAATTATTAATTCTCTTCTCTGTAAAATTTCTAATAAAATAGTCTGGGGGCTGTCTTGAGGTGTCTGTGTCTGTTACACGGGGCTGTACTAGATCATACAAAGTTTTGTCACAGTATTTTCCTTTTTATGATTTTATTCTCTTTCCCAAACTACTAGAAGCTAGAGATATTTGGAACTCATTATTCTATTCCTTTGTTATATTTAGCAGTAACATTCTTCCTTGTAATTACTACTCTTCAATACTTGTCTTGCCTTCTGGAACCACAGTGAATAAATTCAATGCCTCTTCCATTAGACAGCCTTTCAAATATTTAAATAATTAGCTTCCTTCCTTCCCAAAGGCCTTTTTCTCTAGACTAAACATTCTTATTTTATTCAACCATTTCTATATCGTGGCATTGTTTTGAGGTTTCTTGCCATCCTAATTTCTTTCATCTGTATTCACACCAGTTGGTTGAAATCCTACTGAAGCTTCACTGAAATACACTAAACCAAATATTTATAGAGCTGTCTCATAAGCGAACGTCCAGTGCTGTTGTTACTTCCTTTTTTAAAGATGCTATAGTTCATTTAATGCCTTCTAAGATCTCATTAGCTTTATGGGAGTGCTATCAACCTCCTGGCTTACATTGAGCTTGCAGTTGACAAAAGTACCACAATATTTCTTACAACAATATCTGGTAAGCCATAGACAAGATGGTTTATGCTCTGGTCTTTGATTGGTCATGTTACCTTAGTTCTCTCATTTATAAAATCAGGATAATATTAATATTAACTCATAGGATTTTTAAGACAATTAAATGATTTGATTATATACAAAGCACTTATAATAGTGACTGACAATTGCTAAGGATTCAGTAATATTAACTGTTAACATTATCACTGATATTCTTTTACTATTATTATTATTATCCCTTTGTCTAATCTTAAAGATGTTTATAAGCTAGTTTATACCATGAGAAATATGTGCCATTGATATATTTACCTTGAAGGAAAACCTTTTAGAAAATCATTATAATCCAATAAGTTAAATAATAGTAATAATAAAAATATCAACTGCACAAGCTATGAAAAAAAAAAAAAAAGGCATCTTTACACATAGATCCCCCCTGGGAGTTCCTGTTGTGGCTCAGTGGTAACAAACCCAGCTAGTATCCATGAGGACATGGGTTTGATCCCTGGCCTTGTTCAGTGGGTTAAGGGTCTGGCGTTGCCCTGAGCTGTTGTGTAAGTTGCAGATGCAGCTCAGATCTGGCATTGCTGCGACCATGGCGGAGGCTGACGGCTACAGCTCAGATCAACCCCTAGCCTGGGAACTTCTATATGCCTCACCTGCAGCACTAAAAAGTCAAAAAATAAAAGTAATAAATAAATAAATAAATAAATCTTCTAAACAACAACAACAAAAAAACCAACAACAAATAGACCACCTGTACCCTTTGATTACGTATCACGTGGGGTCATTCTTAAACATGTAGAATACAAGAATGCCTAAACTGGATTGTCTCAGTTAAAATCCAACCAGGAGACAAGAGACAGAAATCACACTAGTCATTTTTACAGGGAAATTTTAATATGCAGAATTATTAACTAGTTAAATACCGTTAACTACTTAAAGGGGGTAAAAGAGACTACAAAAGAATATCAGAATAGAAAATGTAGGTAGTAATTCCTATCTCTATGGCTGAAGGAGAGAATCCAGGAAGGAAAAAACTGAAGAGCCTCTCCCTCCCGGGCTGAGATTCACATCCTATTGGAGAGATTGTGGCTGCAGCTCACTAGATGGCAGAGAAAGTTGTTGGCGTGTTGGTGGACTATGGGTAATGAGTAAGCATCGTCCTGCAGGGGCAAGAGTGAGCAGCAGTGGGTCTCTTGTAATGTGCTGACAGCTGTGCCAGAGGAACAAGGCGAAAAACAGGTGGGAATCTGGAAAAAGAAGCCCCTTCCTCTTCAGTGCTTTTCAGTTTTCCACCAAACACCCTGTACTGGCAAACCCTACCATGGTGCCAGCTGCAAAGGAACAATGTTTACAGGATCCAGCTCCATTATCACAAAGCAACAGCAAAGAGAAAGCAGTTTTAGAGCTAATAGGAAATAAATTGTTATTTATTGGCAGAAAACTCTAACCCAACATGGTCTAACCCAATTGTAATGCTCTAAGCATCCTAATTTTAATGTTCAGGTGTTTGAAAATTCTAATATAGTCATTTTGTATTCCTACAAAAAGTAATAATAATAAATATGGCAGAAATTTCCATATAATTCCAATATTCAATTCAAAAAATATCTACTGGGTGACTATAAACACCTTGTTTTTTTTGCAGAGTTCTAAATCTATGAGATAGATTCATGAACAGTTAATGACAATATAATATGTTCAGATAGAAGTATGTATAAGAAGTTTTGAGAATGAAACCTGCACACTTATGAATAAATTCAGCTAAAACAAAAAGGTATATAATCTCCTACAGAATTTTGACATGAGCCCTCCTGGAATATTTTACTCTGAAAACTTCAGTGTCAAGAAATTCAGACAAATTAGATTATGTTCAAAGAAGGAAGACAGGAATGATTAATAGACTAGAGATACTGGTTTGTGAAAGGAAGGATAACAGAAATAAATCTGTATAGATTAGCTATGTGACAGGAAAAGCAGAGTGCTGACAAGCATGAGTCAGATGTAAATACAAAAAACTATGATCGAGGAATAGAACAGTAAGTGGAGTTTAGTCCAACTCAACAAACTTTTTAATTGGGGAGGATGTGGGTCTTGAGTTAGGCCCTAAGGATAGATACATATTCAATGGAACGATACATGTGTTGACAGATGAAGAGCTTGAGCAAATCCCCATAAACAGGACATATTCTATTGAGCAACCAGTTGGGCTAATGTAAAAGTTTGTGTAGAGATGCAAGAATATATGTCTCTAATAATAAGGAGCTATTCTGTGCCACCCAGCGAGTAGTGCTAGGAATGGCTGAATGATTAAAAGAGTATTTGAATGAATTGTTAAATATCCTCATACTAAGTGAAGTCAAAAAGAGAAAGACAAACACCATATCACCTATATGCGGAATCTAAAATATGGCACAGATGAACCTATCTACAGAATAGAAATAGATTCACAGACAGGGAGAACAAGACTTGTGGTTATCAAAGGGGTGGGGCAAGGGAGTGGGATGGACTGGGAGTTTCGGGTTGATAGATACAAACTATTACATTTAGAATGGATAAAGGACAAAGTCCTACTGTCTAGCACAGGGAATTATTTTCAATCTCTTGGGACAGAACATGATGGAAGGCAATATGAGAAAAAGACTGGGTCACCTTGCTGTACAGCAGAAACTCCCACAACATTGTAAATCAACTATAATTTTAAAAAATTAAAAGAAAAAAAGAATGTCAGAAGAAGGCTCTGCATTGTGGAGAGTGCGGAATGTTGAAAATTCTGAACAGTACCTTAAAGACCATGGGGAGTAATTGAGGGTGTGTTGTTGTTCTTGTTTATTTCTGATATTTTGTAAAAAGAATGCTTTCTAATCATTAGCATCATACATGATGGGTAGGAGAGGGGACCAGAAATGCCAGTTTGCAAACCGTTTTCCTGGTCCAGGCAAGACTGTATATCTCTAGGCAGGCCCTTCACATTGACTAGATGTTTTGCTAGATAAATGACTCCTGCTTTCACATTTATCATTCTACTACCAAATGTGTCATGAACATAAAAATCAAATGTCATTCTCCTTGTAACTTTATAAAGTAGTCATGAACTTAATAGAATCATATGTATATATACACACATATACATATATAGTCACTCATTCTAGATCAGAAGACAGAAGTGGAAACTAAACTCGATTTTGGAATTATATGTGTTAATATCCTTCCTATGGGAACACAGCATAGAGAAGGGTACCAAGCATACCCCATTCAAGGTGATACTTCCAAAATGAGAATCCCTGTGTTCACATGGCCAGAGGGAGAAAAATATTTCCTTTTTTCTCCTCTTTCTTAATTCCCAGAGTTACTCTTCACACATCCTTCAATTAAAATAATCATCCTTTGAATGTATGAGACACTAAACTTGGCTCATAGCAATTTAGAGACCGAAACTCTTTTTTTTTGTCTTTTTTTTTTGGTCTTTTTGCTATTTCTTGGGCCGCTCCCGCGGCATATGGAGGTTCCTAGCTAGGGGTTGAATTGGAGCCGTAGCCACCGGCCTATGCCAGAGCCACAGCAACACGGGATCCAAGCCGCGTCTGCAACCTACACCACAGCTCACTGCAACGCCGGATCGTTAACCCACTGAGCAAGGGCAGGGACCGAGCCCGCAACCTCATGGTTCCTAGTCGGATTCTTAACCACTGTGCCACGACGGGAACGCCTAGAGACGGAAACTCTTAAATGTACTGGGTGGACTATTTTAATCCCTGAACTTCTTAGTCACTTTATCTTTCTAAGGAATTGGGTCCTGACCCACTGTTAGTCAGGAATTCTATAAATGTGCCATAATCCATTCCAAAATTCTTGGTAGTCAATTGAATATTTTATCAATGCAATTTAGACTAAATAGGTGTTTCCACTGTTTTTGCGTTTTGAATATATGTCTACAAACACACACACACACTCCAAATATACAGATTTATATGTATTCTGTAAAGTGAAAATAGACATATCTCTGTACACATATTATGTTAGAAATCTTTGTATATCTGTTCAACTATATATACTATGTTGGAAACCCACATCAAATTTTACAAGTTAGAAGTGAGAGTCTGTAGGTGCTTTTTTTTCTTTTTTTTTTCTTTTTTTTTTTTTTTTTTTGTCTTTTTAGCTATTTCTTGGGCCGCTCCCGCGGCATATGGAGATTCCCAGGCTAGGGGTCGAATCAGAGCTGCAGCCGCCAGCCTACGCCAGAGCCACAGCAACGCGGGATCCGAGCGGCGTCTGCAACCTACACCACAGCTCACGGCAACGCCGGATCGTTAACCCACTGAGCAAGGGCAGGGATCGAACCCGCAACCTCATGGTTCCTAGTCGGATTCGTTAACCACTGCGCCACGACGGGAACTCCCTGTAGGTGCTTTTAAGGAAATTTTTGCTTCACTAAGAACCTCAACCATAGAGAAAAGTGTGCTCTGGAAATTTAGGTAGCCTACATTTTAACTTATGAATTTATGATTTTCACAGGCATTCTGAAGAATAGTTGTGCTAAAGAGAGATAACAAACTTCATAAGACACTGTTCTGCGTACTTGTTCCATATTTTTCTACCAATAATTCTTGACCATCTAGAAAGACTAACTTTTGAATGTTCACTTATTAAATCCCTATATGCTTTTACAGGGGTAATTAAGATGTCATCTCTTTCATGAAACCTTATTTGATTTCTGTATCCAATCACAGCCTACTTCTGCCTATAATCTCTCATGGTAGTTTTTATTTTTATTTTGTCATTTAACAAATTTGGCTTTGAATTATGTTCATGTGTGTATTTGCCTAATCCCTTAAATTTAGATTGTTGTTCCTTGAGATTAGAAGCTATGTTCTGCGGATATGATAGTATTATTCACAAATCTCAGTATTATGCTTCATATAAGCATCCAATAATTTATATAAGTATGCAATATGTATTTAATAATTGATCATTCAATATAATCCAGATATAGTGATTGAAAAGGCTCCAGTAATTATTTGTAGTTATTATTTGTAGGTTATCTGTTAAGAAACCAGTAAAAGCCTCCCTCCTTATGCTAGGAAGTTTATTAATATTCTTTCAGGTTTTCTATACATATTTTTTTTCCATACCTATAACATACAAAATTCCCCTGACCAGATATCAAACCTGCACCACAGCAGTGACCTGAGTCACAGCAATGACAATCCTGGATCCTTAATTGCTAGGACACCAGGGAAATCATTCAGATTATATTTTAATGATATCCTGTGATAGAAAGTAAAAGGAAGTACTTCTGTATATTAGTCTACTCATATGAAGCTGTTTTATGAATTCAAAGTGATTATATAAAATTAGTCACATATATTATAAAAATCCAATGAGTTGTGATTTCTTCTTCCAGAAATGAAAAAGTTTGAATGACATTCCAGGAAATTTACTTGGTCTCATTTAATCTCCCATAATGAAAGAAAGTGTGAATATGCAACTCTAATCAATTAGCTTTACTAATTCTTATTTCCTATTAACTTTCAAAGAAATCTGAGCAAACAGAATACATTGAAGAGTAGAAGAAAAGCTGTGACGTGTACAAGATTTAAAAAATAAAATATAAATTATTTTTGTGTTAAACATTCAAAACTATTATTTTACTTTTCTAGAAAGTCAAGTACTTCCCATTTGGCACTAAGCATGCTCCAAGATGACAAAAACCTTCACATTTATTAGACTTAGTTTCCTCCTGGACAAACCCCTAAACATCTAATTTTTTTTTTTTGGCTTTTTGCTATTTCTTGGGCCGCCCCTGCGGCATGTGGAGGTTTCCCAGGCTAGGGGTCGAATCAGAGCCATAGCCACAGGTCTACGCCAGAGCCACAACAACGCGGGATCCGAGCGGCGTCTGCAACCTACACCACAGCTCACGGCAACGCCGGATCGTTAACCCACTGAGCAAGGGCAGGGACCAAACCCGCAACCTCATGGTTCCTAGTCGGATTCGTTAACCACTGCGCCACGACGGGAACTCCTTTTTTTTTTTTTTTTTTAAATCTAATTTTTTATCATTTTCTTTTCAATGGCATTAAGAAACTGATTGTCCGACAAAATGACTGCAGTGGAAACTGCAAAGTTTCTTCCTTTAAAGGCTAAAATAGATGTAACTAGAGATTCTCATACTAAGTGAAGTAATTCAAAAAGACAAATAACATACGATATCACTTTCATGTGGAATCTCAAAGGTATAAATGAACCTATCTGAACAACAGAAACAGACTCATGGACATAAAGAATAGACTTGTGCTTGCCAAGAGGAGGGGGAGAGAGTTGGATGGACTGGGAGTTTGGGGTTGGTAGATGCAAACTATTGCATTTGGAAAAGATAAGCAGTCATGCCCTACAGTTCATCACAGGGAACTATATCCATTCTCTTGGGATAGAACATGATAGAAGAGAGTATGAGAAGAAGAATGCATATGTATATTTGGATGACAACAGAAACTGACAACACTGTTAAGTCAAATATACTCTAATAAAAATAAAATAATTTTTAAAAAGCCAAAATAGATCAAATCATAGCATAACAGTGGGATCTTTTTTAATATGAAAGACAAGTTTTTCCCAGCAACACAATTCTAGGATACATAATATACCTTACAGAGCTGAATATACCAAAAAGGCAATGCCATTTTTTGACAGCTAATTTCAAACAGAGACTCACACAGAAAGAAAAAGAAGGAATTTTTTTGAGAGTGAAAGAATCTGAGGGAGGGAAAAATATTAGACAAAAACAAAAAAAAAAAAAAACAGAATCATTGAGGGCGGGAGGAATCCTGAGGAAAGCATGGCAGACATGAATCAGACTTCCCCTGTGGCGATCTCTTTTCAGCTCCTTGAATTGCTTTCTCTTCCTTCAAAATCCAGCTTGATTTTATAGCTTATGCCCTGAGCCAACTACAGCCATGGCATTCCTGCTAAAAGTCTAAGCCAGTAAAACAAAAGCAGCCTTGTCAAGATTACCCAGACTTGTTTGTACATTATTTCATTTCTAACTTGACAGGTAAAATTGAGTTCATGATGGCAGAAAGTGGCTCTTGGAGATGAAACAATTTAGGATGCTTTGTTCTAAATCGTTCTCATAAATATGCCTTAGCAGTTAGGATTGAAGAAAAATAAGCAAATTGGACAGGATAATTTAACTATCACCTGAGAAAAATAAAAAAGAATTTTTTTTCCCCCTCAGGAACTTTTAAATATCCAGAAGGCTGATAAATTATTGAAGTTTTTTTTTTTTTATTAAAGTGTATTTCTTAAAGGTGTAAGACATATGAGTGGAATCCATGACATCACTCTCATCCACATTAGTGACGCTTTTATTAACTGGTCCACATGTCACATTTTCTTCTAGCTATTAAACTCCACTTTCTGAGGTTATAATATTTTTTAAAAGAACTTCAGAAAAAAAGATGATAAAACAATTTAGCCACATATCCTCTCTGCATTTATTTTGTCACATCTGAAAATATTTGAGAATTTTCACTGTCTGGAAATAATTATTCCATCAAACAATAGTTATTTAATGCATCTAAAATGTCTATCACTTGGTTAATATCAAATTTATCTTTTAGAATCAGTTATTTCTCAATACTACTTAATTATTCTCATTATTATGACTGTTATTATTTAATTTCAAAGATAGTTCCCAGGTCCTTCAGAAAGACAAAGCAAGAGTCTAGGAGAAGATTTCCATGTCAGAGAGGCAGAGACTTTACAATTACAAGTTTTCTGAAGTAAATGCTTTAAGAAAAGAGAAGTGGAAAGTCTATATTCACAAAGAAATCTGTCTTTAGTTCAGTCAAGCTGGGTGGGATTTAAGGCCATCTTGATCACCACTAGAATGTGAAATTCATGAGCAAAAAAACAACTATTTCACTAAACCTAAGTGACTAGTAGGGTTCCTGACATATAGGTTCTCAACCGAGTTGTGGTAAATGAGCATATGAAGTGATAATGCTATACTAAATACTTATCTGTGTTACTTAAGGCATTTAATATCTCTAGGCTTCGGTATCCTGTAAAATCAGAATAACATGCTACATCTTATAGGTTGTTGTTAAGGCTAAATCAGATTATGTATGGAAAAATCACAAAGAATTGTGTTCCAATAACTAGAATGTTTCCTTCTCCAGGTATCATGTTTCATAAACAAGGTCTCAACAAAGAGTTCCCGTTATGGCTCAGCAGGTTAAGAACCCAGCATAGTGTCCAAGAGGATGTGGGGCTGGATTCCTGGCCTCACTCAGTGGGTTAAGGATCTGGCATTGCTGCAAGCTGCAGCATAGGTTGCAGATGTGGCTCAGATCTGGTGTTGCTGGCCTGTGGCATAGGCCTGCAGCTGTAGCTCTGATTTGACCCCTAGCCCAAGAACTTCGATAGTAGGTGCTGTCATAAAAAAGAAGAAAAAAAAAAGAAATTTCTCCACTAGATTCTTAAAATTATATATCTTTTTCTCCTTCGTTTTGGCTGTTGAGAAACTCACTTGTATTATCCAAACATGAATGCTATTGTATATACACTTGTATTCAACAAACATATTCTTTTTCCCCCCAGCTTTATTGGGATATAATTGACATATAATGTCGTGCAAGCTTAAGCTATTAAAGATGTTAATTTGACACACTTACATATTGCAAAATGATTACCACCACAGAATTAGTTAACGCATCCGTCACATCACATAATTATCATTTCTTAAGTGTATGTTATCAGGTGGATAGATAAAGAAGATGGGTATGTTATATACAATGGAATATCAGTCAGCCATGAGAAAGAAGGAAATTTGCCATCTGTGAAAACATGGTGTACCTTGAGGGCATTACGCTCAGTGAAGTGAATCAGAGAAAAACAAAACCCGCATGGTATCGCTTATATGTGGAATCTGAAAAATCCAAACCCATAGAAACAGTAAATGTGTGGTTAGCTGGAGGTGAGGGAAATGGGGAGATATTGGTCAAAATGTACAGACTTTTAGATGTAAGTTAAATAAGTTGTGAAGATCTATCAACATGTTCTTAAACTTGCCAAGACCAGCTCAGCAGGTGAGGGCTGAAGAACGAGTGCTGTGAAACTTAAGGAAAAAGTTAACATAAAACAAGACACAGAGACATTTACCTTAATTAAATGGGGGAACTGGGGGACTCAAGGCCTCAGAGACCAAGATCGTTGGCATTATATCCAATTGAACATCATGTTTTAAGGCTCTTTGGATACATAATTACATTGAAAAAAATAAATATTTAAAAGTAACATAAATTTATTGGTATTCCATTACTGTGATTAAAACAAATGTCAACAATAAATATTTTGTTTCTCTCCCTAGTGGCTATGTCTTTGACTATGATTACTACAGAGATGATTTCTACAATCGGTATGTAAATTTCTCATCCTTGTTTCCCTTTAAATTAAATTATCTTTTAACTCTTTGTAATTTAATTCACAGATATTCTTAACTAATATGTTTAAAATAATATTTTATAGTAAAAAAAAGTCCCAATAAAATATGATAGACAGATTTTCCTATTTTTATTGTACTTAACTAAAGTATGGTAGATATTGGACTTAGACTTCGGAGGTGCTTAAGATTAAAATTTGGTTTCTAATATTTGGAGATAGTCTAAAGATTTAATTAACCAATGTTATTTTCCACGTCTGTTGTTGACTTAGAATTTTTCCAGACTGAGAGATGTAAATTCAGAAAGTGACTCCAATCTTCTAAAATACATTTGCTTTCATATGGCACATAGATTCAGTAAAAATTATGGATAGTTCTTGCTTTGCATAGGAGTGTAGGATACCATGTAGAGTGATGTTAATAATCAACAAAGAAAAGTAGGATATCCCATGACCTTTAAGTTTTTTGTCAAAACATCAAAAACTTTCTTATGTTATATACATATTTATATATGTATCCATATATATAAAATCCCTAGACATACATATAGGAAAACACAGTGAAACTAACAGTTATTTAGTATACTAATTTAAAATTTTAACACTGTAATGTAAAAATTCTGAGAATTAGTAGACTTATCAAAAGTAATTTGAATAGTGCTTGCCTTCTTCTTATATTATAATATGGAGCAAGCATACCTTTAACCCTCAGTGAATTGTCATCCTCTTAAGATTGGATCAGCTTTGACATTTTATCAATCTCTACCTCTGAGATTTCTTCGGTGCATTGTTTCTTTGGCCAGTATCATTTCCTCTGGAACATCTTCATGCCTTTTCAGCACAGCACAACCACTTTCTTCAATTATGTCAATATGTTTTATTTTACTAAGTTCCTCTGGCTGCATATGGAATGGAAGGAAGGTCTCCTGAATGGAAGTGTCCATATATTTACTTAGTCATTTGTGGACTGAAAAACTAGCGGCAAAATTTGGATTTTAAGAAATTACTCCTGGTTGATATATGTGGTAACTGAAATTTAATTTGCACTGTTGGCAGACTGATGTTATTTAACTAAGCATCAGTAATTGAAATTCTTCATATTAGAGATAATGCAAAACAAAGACTGACTGTGCATAGATAGATCATTGGACCACACACCAAAAAATGAGGTAAATATCTTTTAGGCCTTTAATTGTAAGTTCCAAACAAACCAAAACCCAAAGCATAAAAATGCAAATTTAGAAAAAAACAGAATGGACATTTTAAATAAGGAAGAAACTTCATAATCCCCTGTAAGGGTCTTATTCTCTTTTCTTCAGCCAGGAGCAGTTCCACAAGAATACTGTGTTCCTTCCTGCTGTGGGAACTTTCTCTGATTACTTCTACTCCTGGTATCTCCCTCCACCATCTACTTAACCTGACTTCTTCCTTCAAATCTCAGCATGAACATGTCTCTCAAGTTAAATGTTTCCTCTGTTCCCCTCTCAGCACCCAGCAGTGTTCCTTCACAGCACCACTTCTAGTTTTTAGTGCTATATTTTTTTCTGCAGTGACAGAGTTTGGCTAGTGTCTACACAAAAACCTGTATACATACCCTCCTTCCTCTAAGAGGGCAGAGAAGATGCTCAGTTTCACTTACTTTTGTATCCTCAGGCACTATCATTGTCTCACACATAGTGAATACTCAATTTGTATTATCATCTCCTTAGATTTAGAGATATTTTTCCCCAAGGTCACACAGTTAACTAATGACTGAACTATAGTCATAAACTAGGTATTCATTATATTCAGTAACCAACGGTGTGGTTATGCAAAACAGAAAGGGAGAGATATCAGTCTTAGATGTTACGCAAAAGAAAACAGCCTTATCTACACAGAAATAAAATCCACAACCATACTTTCATTGCCACTAGGTGCAAACTACTATAGTCATCCTTTTATTACCATATATGAATTTTTAAGAATGATTTTTTCAAATAATTTTTATAATTTCTACAAAATATCATATTTTATTTTAAATACTAAATAAGCCTATAATAACTTGTCCTAACAATGATGTGAAGATCTGGCAGCATTAAAATAATCTCATTTACTATGAAAAAAGATAACATTTAGTCTTTATTTGAAAATTTTAGGTTTTGATAATTTTAAAAACATTTTCTGATATGCTTTTATATTTCAAGATGCAGAACACTATCTTCATTGCTATGAATAAAGTGTTCAATTAATATGCAGTGTCTTTTAGTTGGTCAGTATAAAACTGTTTTTGCATTGTAGTCTCAAGTATTTTCTTCATGTGACTTCCTTCCACATTTAAAGAATTTCTACTTAAATGGGGTTTGGTGGATGGTAGGAGACCCAAGTTCTGGCAACTAACCTGCAACTTTGGGCAAGTAGCCAGGTTTTCAGTTTTCTCATCTTGAAAATGAAGCCAATATTTGCATTTTACTGTTTATTTATTATAATTCAATAACATCATTAGACAGGGATAGATAGATAGATAGATAGATAGATAGATAGATAGATGATAAATGGTAAATAGATCTTACCTGCCAAAAAACAAAAGTCTTAATCAGCAAATAATTAGCAAGACTCTGAAGCTTTCAGATGCCTCTTCACTATGCAAAAAAAGCTAACTGAACAATTTCCAAAATCAATTGTTTGTCTTATATAAATCTGTTTGGTTTATAAGTGTTCAACAGTCCGCATGGGTGTACGGCTAACAGATTGAGCAGTCTGCACTCGCATTAGTTTATTTTTTATTTTTTTGCACTTGGCTAAGAAAGACAGAAGCATTGCCACTGTAGTGATGTAGTCAGGAGTTCCCAATAAATACAGATTCCCAGGAAAGGAAAACAGAATGGAGATGCTGGAGGAGAGAAATACTTACTAAGTCAGTCCTAATAGTTCTACTCACACTAATTCTTCCGTAGTTACACTCTGCCTGTGTTTATGGTTGTTTTTTTTTCTCTTTTTACTAGTGGCGCAAACTTGGGCAACTTATTTAATACCACAAAACCTGTTGTCTCATCAATAAAGTGAGCATGGAATTAATTCCTACCCCATAACATTGTTCTAAGAATTAAATAATGTAGCATGTTTTTATGACCTGCATTATGCGTGGTATATTTTTTGTGCTTAATCAGTGTTAGCTACTAGTAACAGTTAACAGTAACCATTAACAGTGATGGAGAGTATGTTTCTTATACTGTAATTCATGTGGTAGTGTCCCTATGGCTGGTTGGTCAGTTGTCCTTCCATAACCGTCCATTGTGACACTTCTGGATCATTCTGTTTGGACTGTTTTCTGGAGGGAAATGCTCCCCAGAGCATTCCAGTTTGGGCTGAACAGTTACCTGCAGCACGAGATCACTCAGCTATTTCCAGTAACTCCATACTGTTCAGTTTTGTGTCAGGAAAACAGAAATCACATAGTTAGGCTGAATGAAGATAATCATTTGTAAAAAAAAAAAAAGTCCTGTGTGTTAAGGAACTGAAAAGATGAAAACAAACTAGCGAAACAGAAAACAAAATGAAACATTCACTATAGTATAATAGAGTAAGCAATTGCAGGAAGCAGCTACCACTTCTGGGGCTGGGAAAACAGAGGAAAAGGTTGGGATTATCAATTTTTATGTAGAAAATGGACTTTTCAGAGCTCAAACTGTGAGTAGAAGGTGCTGCTCTGTGGTTGCTGCTATATCTGAGCCTAGAGGCGGGAACCTGTAGGGCTGTAGCCCAAACCTCTAAGGAGGCCATAGCAGCTGGCTGGTACTGAGGTCTCTGAAGGAATATGAAGAGACTGTTCTGCAGATGTTACAGAATTACTCAAACTAGATTCAGCTGCTACTACTGGACTGAATTGCCACTGCCAGGGTAAAGAAATAAGGCTGGAGTAAAGCTGACAAGAACAGGAAGCCAAAACAAAAGCAGGAAGCAAATTGGGAAGAGTCAAGTCCTCTCTTCGTATTCCAGTCTCCAGTCTCCCGCTCAGGTCCTTAGTTGGCTGAGCCTATCAAGGAGCTAGCTGGTCCCCACAGAAATGTGATTTGCAGAGTCCAAACTCCAAATGTCACTAAACAAGGGTCTGAAGCTGAGAGATAATATTTTAATAACTGACCCTCATTTACATCCTATTGTTAGCCTATTTCCCAGGTTTGGGAATTCTAATATAATTGGGGATTTTCAACCCTTAAATCGTTTTAGCTTAGAAAAGTCTCTACACAAAGTTCCATCATAATGTGATATATGCATCCAGCAGTAACTTTTTCAAAAACTGATTTAGTGTCTATCCATGGTTTCAGGGATCATAGAAGAGTATCACTAAATAATAGATATGAGTGGTTATTCTAAACTTTTATTTATTTGTTTGTATTACAGAAAGCAAATTATTGCCCAATAATTTACTGTATTTGAGGCATTTTCTTTTAAAAAGTCAAGTATGACTAAATGAAGGACATACATGTAATTAAAATGAAACATATATTTATATGCTTCCAAATCAAATACAAGGAGAAGTATGCCTAAAATTATCAAATATCCCCGAGGAATGTTTTCAATTTCTAAGATATTAGCTGTTTTAATTCTAAGATATTACCTTTCTTCAACAGTATCAGGAAAGGCACTGAGCTGTTCATAACCTCCAGTAGTGAGTAAACTTCTGAAATGCCAGAAGTACTTTGTCATATAAAAAAACATATAGGTATAAGTGATTTAAAATGGATATTCATTGCTTAAAGCTGGATCCATTTTGACCTGTGTAAATTAACATAAAAGAAGCTACCAGAGTTTCAGTTGGTGAAAAAAACTCTAAGTGGCACCTGTCTCAGATCATTGATTATAGGGCACAGTGTATATTCATGAATATTAGAAAAACATATTAGCAAGAAGCAATGTATGTTTCATTATGCAAATTTAAATTACCATCTGGTAAAATGGAATTCCACTTAAAATTCTTGGAAACCATACCATGGCACCATTGACAAAAGGCGTGATTTGGAATCACTAGAGGAGTTTCAGGCCTTGGTGTATGTGCATTAAACCTGAGGGAATCATCTCATTCCTTTTTTACAGGTTTCCTTCATGGGCAAAATGGCTTGACAATACACGATACAGGATTCTAAGTAAATAGAATCATCTGATTGATTTATAACCCAATTGCTATATGAATACATTATTTTTTTAATTACATAAGGCGGTATGTAAGATATAACAGACAGCAAAATTGCACAAAATATAAAGCTTAGATTAAGGTCCAAATTTTGCCAACACAGTAATGGACAATTTGAATCAGCTTGTCTTTCAAAGCATGTTCAAGAAGTATTTGCACAAGATTGGGGACAGTGAATAGTTCACTGAAAATCTGGGCAAAGTTTAATGATGAAAAATAGAAATAGGAATTGTTCATTTACTGGCCTCAAGTGAAGTGTGCCTTTAAAAATTGTTCTCTGATTCAGTTGTAACCAAAAGCTTATTCAAAGTCGAGGTGGAAATTATAAACAGATTTTATGATTTTTAAGTACTTCAAACAGTATAAAAACTGGATATACTAGAAGGCTCTAAGAATCATTCATGCAGATTTCAAATATATCCTTTCTTAAAATTGAATAGGCACCTTAATGTGGTTTTGTAGACTACATTTATCAGAAGTTAAGCTTCTGAACAGAAGATTGTGAGGTTGAGGATCTCTGGCCCTCTGGTTTGTGATCTTCATTTATCTGCTTAAAGGCCCCAGTGAGAACATGGCCCTGAATTTGGTGGCAGGCCTTGCTTGGCTCTGGCAGGGCATTTGTTTAGCCCCAGGTCCAGACCACATATTTTTATTAGCGTTAACTGCATAGTGACTGTAAGTTTGGGTTTGTATGTAAGGAAAATGAAGAACTCTTTTTGAGAGGGAAATTTGGAAGAAAACAGGTAATTATTAACTCTTAAATTCCTATTATCTAAATTAAAATTTAGTGTTCAGTGACAAAATAATATGCACATATTACATTTTCAAGATTTTTTTCATGAATTTTAAAATCACATAAGTTGACAGTGAAAAATGGGCTTGAAATCAAAAGTCTAACAATCAGGTAATGATTTGTTAGACTGTGGTATATTTACTTGAGAAAATGCACCACAGCGATTAAAATAAACATTAGGGAAACCATTTAGCAAACTTGAGAACTGTTTTTAGTATGAACCAAAGAGAATTAGCCTGGGTATATGACTATACATATGTTTTCAATTATGTGAAAAATATGGATGCTTGTGGAAAAAAGATTAGAAAATGACAGTAGTTGTTTTAGGGTAAAAGATTGAGTGTCGTGTTTTCTGTTTTTTTTTTTCTAAAATGTTAATTTATTTTAAGTTTAATAATAAGCTTTTGGTAAAAACAAAAATTCAAGATTATGTTTATTTTATTTATCAATATGCCATTAAATTACCTTCGTCCAAAAAGCAATGAATTTTTAAGAACTAATACCTCTATTCTTCCTAGAGACAAGATGTGTGTATTTTAATCAAGTAAATCAATATGAAAATTGTTTACTAGTTTTTAGCATTTGCTTGGTAATGAAATTACACATCTCAGATATTATTAAAGCAAACAAAATTCCAAGCAAGAAATAGGCACATGAAAAGCAGAAGTGTTTATTAAATAAAATAAATCCTTGGATTCCCTCAGTGGGTTATTTTACTAAAATTTGACTACATTTGTTTTACTTACTGCTTGAGAGTATGTCTTTTAGAGTTTTTATCTTAAAATAGACCTTAAGGAACAGAGAATTATGTGTTTGACTTCATTAGAAATCATTTGACCTGTAAGTATCTATTTGACAGTATTATAACAATATTAGAGACAAATGAAGGACCATTAAAGGAAAAGAAAGAGAATATAAATCTTAGAGTGGAAAAAAAAACACAAAATGAAGGAATAAATTTATTTTAAGCTTTTAACTGTCCTTTGCAATTTGCATCCCATTTAGTTCTATTGAATAGCAATTTTTGTTGGACTATTCTATGGATATGATTCTGATGAAGAAGCCAAAGTTAATGTCTACTTCCCTCTGGATTTAGAATTCCTAAATTTCATCTTATAATCAGCCACCAACCACCTTTCCCATCCTTATCTTGTTATGTTTATAAGCTTTAGGAAAATACCCATCTTCCTTTATTTTATTTCTGGTAAACTTAACTTGGCCCAGTGAAAATTAACAAACACCCAACTCCATTAAAATGAAAAATCATGCTCTCATGTAACATATCCATTTAGCTTTGTATTGTGCATTACATAGCACTTTTTAAAAATTAAGTTTTAATGCTGCACATCTTCCCAACAGAGCAGCAGAATGAATTGGTTAAACCTTGCCTGATTTTATGGTGAGAAAAGAGTCATCTTTCTGAATTTACAACAGAGAGTACAACACGTACTGAGTATGTTACTAAAACGTATATCCCATACAAAAAATATGAGCAAATACACAAAAATGCAGTGAACAAGTGGAGCTTTCTCTTTTCAACATGAGATCAGGCCTGGCCAACTGTGGTAGCTCTGTAATCCTTGGCTGGGGGAAGGGAGGAGAGCAATAGAAACACTGATAAACATTTCAGTTCCCTATAAAATATTACTGAATTTTGTTGTAACCAAAGTAGCAGTGAGTACGGTGGTTTTTCTTGGCCTACATTTGCAGTATAGCATTCTAACATCAGTATATATTTTCATTATATAAATTAATTGATAATTGATTTGCTTTTTAGGGCTACACCCACAGCATGTGGAGGTTCCCAGGCTAGGTGTCTAATCGGAGCTACAGCTGCCAGCCTACACTACAGCCACAGCAACACGGAATCCAAGCCACGTCTGTGACCTACATCACAGCTCACAGCAACGACAGATCCTTAACCCACTGAGCGAGGCCAGGAATCCAACCTGTAACCTTACGGTTCCTAGTCAGGTTGGTTTCTGCTGCACCACGATGGGAACTCCCCAGATTAATTTATTTAATAAATCTGCTAGACTGTATTTTCAAGTGCTGGGGAAATAGTTCCTCCAAAAGAGCTTGCCTTTCATTTCAACCAGCAACTTCCACCCTGGAAGAGAACAATCGCCATATTTCTTTTCCCTCAATAGCTTTGGGTGTTATGGCTCATGCAAAGTGTCTTCCTATTTTGGTTCACTGACTTAAGTTGTCCTGTGAATTCAGCTTATCAATAAGTAATGCAGACCTTGTTTTGTGATTGAAATGAGGGGCAGGCTTTGTTGACCCTTTTGATTTTCAAGGCCCTAGTGATATGAATGAGGTTCACAGCTCTTTTCAGCCTCATCCTTCCTATACCCTTTGCAGTAAACTCTAATGTGTTGACATCCATGACCTGTTCTTTGCTGGCAGTTCTTGGGCTTTAATAGACTTTGCTTATGCACAGAGGATGGCACCTCTCCTGAACTCTGTCTCATTTCATTTCTGTTCCTCTCCAGGCATCCTTTAGCATTTCCTCAGCATGTTTCCGAATCATTTTTGGACACTTTAGCTCTCTAATGTAAGAGACATTCTTAGGACTAAGTTCTGCTTTAAATGTGGTTTAAATATAACTTTTTTTCACCCACAGTGTCAGTTTTCAATGTTTATGAGTGAATATTTGGAAAACAGCTTATAGTAACTGTTATTATACTTCATATATTATTTTCCAAAAAGGGATTATCACATTTTCATCTGTATGTATAAATGAGATGCAATCTTATAAAGTAATCTGTTACAGGTATTCAATATTTTAAAGTTTAAAACTGTTCAAGTTTTCACTTTTATGTCTCTCATATTAGATTATTTTTATTGACTGTTTTAAAGCAATTATGAGAATGTAATCCATATAATGATATCTTAGTAAAATGTTTATCAATCATCAGTCTAAGTCAATAATGCTATCTTCTTAATAGTAGACAATGTAATGATACCTCTTGTTCACTGGCAAATAGTTTTAAAAATAAATGAGTACATAAATATATATTTATATATAAAGTCTTTTTTAGAGCCACATTTGTAGCATATGGAAGTTCCCAGGCTAGGGGCTGATACTGAGCTACAGCTGCCAGCCTACAACATAGCCATAGCAATTCAGAATCCAAGCTGAGTCTGCAACCTATACCACAACTCACGGCAACATTGGATCCTTAATCCACTGAGCGAAGCCAGGTATCACACCCATATCCTTATGGATACTAGTTGGTTTTGTAACCTACTGAGCCACATGGGAGCTCCATATTTTTTCTCTGACTTTTTTATGCTATTCAAATGATCTAAGTCACACAAAAATGTGCTGTGTGTATGCAGTAGAAATAATATGAAATTTTGAATCTATTAATTATACATTTATATAAATGAGTAAATACTCTTACATTTTTATTCCTTTCATTGTTTGATGGAAATGCATTGATTATGGTGAATATCATTTTTCACTTTTTAACAGAAGCTTCAAAGCGTCTCATTGGTATTTTTTTTTTGTCTTTTTTGCCATTTCTTGGGCCGCTCCCTCGGCATATGGAGGTTCCCAGGCTAGGGGTCGAATTGGAGCTGTAGCTGCCAGCCTATGCCAGAGCCATAGCAACGCAGGATCCGAGCCGCTCTGCAACCTACGCCACAGCTCACGGCAACGCCGGATCGTTAACCCACTGAGCAAGGGCAGGGATCGAACCCGCAACCTCATGGTTCCTAGTCGGATCCGTCAACCACTGCGCCACGACGGGAATGCCGGTGTTCTTTTTTGTTAGAGAAGTTGTTAATAGCTAACTCCAAATAGTGTCCATTTGCACATCAATCAAATGGTCAGAATAATTAAAAGTTATCCTGATAAACATTTCCCACCAGTACTTTAGTCAACAAAGTTTTGTCCTTGTGCTAGCACCAGTTTCATTCAAACTCAGTCTCCTTTTTTCTGTAGTTAGGAAAGTCTTTCCTTACTTAAGAAAGTCCCTATAGAGATATTTCACCATGTTGATGTGTTTCTCATAGCTGTTTTCTTTAAGCTGACCATACTTCTAGTGGTTTTTCTTCTGAGCTGTTTTTGATCATTCTGTAATTTTCTTTGCTTTGTCCGTGATTCTGCATGACTGTTTCCCCTTTTCAAACTAATGTGTTAATAAATGTCTGATGTGTAAAAAGATCTCTGTTCCTAAGAGTAAATCTGTTAAATCAAGCAAAGAAGTGTACTTGGGAATGAAGGTCGGCATAATTTCAACAAATTGCAAAGCTCCTTGTCCTTCCACATCTTAAAAATGAATTCCTCTTGGAGGGTCAGATTCTAAGTCCAGAAAGATAGATTAGAGTTAGCATCCTCTTTCTTTAGTGAAAATGAATCTTCCTGAGAACGATAACAAATCCTTTTTTTTGCTTTTTTATTTATTTTTGAGATTTTTATTTTTTCTATTATAGTTGATTTACAATGTTCTGTAGCACAGGGAACTATAATTAGTCATTTTTGACGGAACATGATGGAGGATAATGTGAGAAAAAGAACGTGTGTGTGTGTGTATGTGTCACTGGGTCACTTTGCTGCACAAAAACATTTACTGACATTTTTTTTAACAAAGCCATCCTCTTAACCATCTCACATATTTGCTAGAACACTTTGATATAAACCAACTCTCAGCCACATTTGTCTTTTATGAAGGTTATTTGATTACCACGGCCGTGTGCCTCCACCTCCCCGCGCTGTAATTCCACTGAAGCGTCCCAGAGTGGCTGGAACAACTACTCGCAGGGGAAAAGGAGTCTTTTCCATGAAAGGAGGATCGAGATCTACTGTCAGTGGATCTTCTTCATCCGGCTCTAAATGTAAGTGATCTTCTTTAATTTCCTTTAAAGAAGGGTGGGGATACTTATTGCATGAATATTTGTATTCAATAAGTCAATCAATAACTGTGGAATGTTTACTATGTACAAGGTATTAGAGAAATTTTTAATGGGTAAGAAATGGTCTCTGAATGATGCAACCGACAAGGGCTTAATCTCTAGAATATATAAACAACTTATACAACCCAACAGCAAAAAAGCCAATCAATCAATGGAAAAATGGGCAAAAGACTTGAATAGACATTTCTCCAAAGAAGATATACAGATGGCCAACAAACACATGAAAAAATGCTCAACATCGCTGCTTATAAGAGAAATGCCAATCAAAACTACCATGAGATACCACCTCACACCAGTCAGAATGGCCATCATTAATAAATCCACAAATAACAAGTGCTGGAGGGGCTGTGGAGAAAAGGGAACCCTCCTGCACTGTTGGTGGGAATGTCAACTGGTACAGCCACTATGGAGAACAGTTTGGAGATACCTTAGAAATCTATACATAGAACTTCCATATGACCCTGCAATCCCACTCTTGGGCATCTATCCGGACAAAACTCTCCTTAAAAGAGACACGTGCACCCGCATGTTCATTGCAGCACTATTCACAATAGCCAAGACATGGAAACAACCCAAATGTCCATCGACAGAGGATTGGATTCGGAAGAGGTGGTATATATACACAATGGAATACTACTCAGCCATAAAAAAGAATGACATAATGCCATTTGCAGCAACATGGATGGAGCTAGAGAATCTCATACTGAGTGAAATGAGCCAGAAAGACAAAGGCAAATACCATATGATATCACTTATAACTGGAATCTAATATCTAGCACAAATGAACATCTCAGAAAAGAAAATCATGGACTTGGAGAAGAGACTTGTGGCTGCCTGATGGGAGGGGGAGGGATTGGGAGGGATCGGGAGCTTGGGGTTATCAGACACAACTTAGAATAGATTTACAAGGAGATCCTGCTGAATAGCATTGAGAACTTTGTCTAGATACTCATGTTGCAACAGAAGAAAGGGTCGGGGAAAAATATAATTGTAATGTATACATGTAAGGATAACCTGACCCCCTTGCTATACAGTGGGAAAAAAAAAAAAAGAAATGGTCTCTGCTTTTCACTGCACCACATTGCAGTAGGGAAAACAGACACAAACATTACTAAAAAAACTCGGGATGGATTTGAAAACTATTTTATCAGAGCGAATAGCGGGCATTCTCTTGGTCCACTTAGCTTGTGACTTATTAAATAAGTCTTGAAATATAACATTGCTTTTAGTGAAGAAAAAATTTCACTTCAAAAACGAGTGCATATACTGTATTTTCAGGGAGACTATGCAAAATCAGTGCATCTTTTGAACACCTGAGCATTTTGATAATTAAAATAGGCAAAGTACATAGTAGAGATGTTAGACCGGTAACTTTCCAAACTATTCAAAAATCATGAGAATTATGTATGTTAAAACATATGTAATGTCATAAAAATTTTAAAATTTACATAATTTCACATTAATTAGTAAAAAGTAGGTATACAAATTTGTTAATTAAACACAATGCATGTTTTTGGTCTTTTTGCCTTTTTAGGGCCGCACCTGCAGCATATGGAGGTTCCCAGACTAGGGGTAGAATCGGAGCTGTAGCTGACGGCATATGCCAGAGTCACAGCAACGCGGGATGCAAGCTGAATCTGCAACCTACACAACAGCTCACGGCAATGCCAGATCCCTAACCCAGTGAGCAAGGCCAGAGATGGAACTCACGTCTTCATGGATACTAGTTGGGTTCGTTAACCCTGAGCCACAATGGGAACTCCAAACATTGCTAAATTTTTATGGAATGATTCAGAAAAACCCTAATTTGTTATTAGAATAGTACTCCTAAGGAAAGAATAGCAAAATTTCTTGCGTTTCTTGAGATGATATTCCAGCAGAGACAGACATAGCAAACAAAGTAAAATCTGTGATGTTCCACAGCAGATCCTCACTGTGTCAAAGAAGCATAATGCAGCATAAAGCAATAAAGTTGGGAGCACTGTGCTTCATGGGATGGTATTTGATTGCTTCTCTGACTAGGTGGCTTTTGAGCAGAGACTTCATGGAGGGAAGAGAGTGAGAATGAGTTTGAAGCTATGAGAGACAGAGCTTTCTGGGCAGAGGAAATGATCAATGCAGAGCTCTTACATTGTAAACAGTCAAGAAACAAATCAGTGTGGCTACAGCAGAATGAAGGAGGGTGAGCAGTAAGGTCAGAGGGTAGATGGAAGTTGAATTCCAGGGCAGCTTGTTGGGCCATTGTAGAAAAGTAAGGCAAATACTGTTATCCCAATTTTATTGACAAGTAAGCACAGAAAAGTTCCCATAATAAATGGTAGAGCCAACGCTAGAATCTGTGTTTATTCTCATTCCTGTATGCTATCTACTATTAGAACATTGCTTTTTACTTTAGTATCATTAGAAATACTAAGAACACTATATAACATATAATACTTTGTTTTTATATGAGAATGTGCAAAAAGTAGTTACCCAAAGCACTGATCTTTCCAGTAACTAAGTTTGTTGCACTCAGAAGTTGACTACTATGACCTAAATGGAAAATTATATAGATTTACAGTTCCCTGTGTACTTATCCATTTATCTAATTATTCTGTGGACAGAAAATATGAATTTCATTTTTTGAGTCTTAGTAATAAAAGAAAATGAGTTTTTGCAACAATCTCTAAACAAAGTCTTTTATGTGCTCTCAGACTGTTTCAAAAGCAAGGAAGTTTCTTGAATTTGGTTCTTGCTATAGAAAACTTAACACTGAATTGCCTGCTAGGTTTATAGAAGACTTTTTTTTTTATCATAGTAGTACGAATTTATTCCAAATAGAAATGTCTTGAGCATCTGTGGATTCTTTGCCCTGCAGCCTCTTTTAAAGCAATATTTACCAATGGGAGCATTATTGATATTTTGGCCATGGCAGTTCTACATTGTTTAAGAGTATTCCAATCTATGCAGAACATTTAGCATTTCTGATCCCCAAACCCTAAATGCCAGCAACACTCCCCAGTCTGTAACAATCATACATGCCTTTATACATTTTTTAAGTCTTCCTTAAGGAGATGGTACTAATGGTTGCTGATCTTCTTGGGCAAGTGCAACTTTATACAACTCAGCCACTTAATTCTCATGGACCCTAGTGATACAGAGACAAGTGGTCATTTCCAGGGGTTACTTTTTTATTTTTCATTTTTTAGTGCCATACCTGCTGCATATGGAAGTTCCCAAGCTAGGGGTAGAATCAGAGCTACAGCTGCCAGCCTACACCACAGCAATAGCAATGCGGGATCTGAGCCGCATCTGCCACCTACACCACAGTTCACAGCAATGCCGGATCCTTAGAATCCTTTAGCCCACTGAGCAAGGCCGGGGCCAAACCTGCATCCTCATGGATATTAGTCTGGTTTATTTCAGCTGAGCCACAATGGGAACTCCCTCCAGAGGTTATTTTGATGTAAATATTTTAATATTCAAGTGATTAAGTTGGTTTTGGCCCTTTTTTTTGGTTTCTAGTTTTCTTGGTTCATAGAGATAATGGGAAGGGATTCTGCTGTGTAGCACTGGGAACTCTTGTCTAGCCACTTATGATGGAACACGTAACGTGAGAAATAAGAATGTATACATGTGTGTGTAACTGGAGCACCATGCTGTACAGTAGGAAAAAAGTATACATATTTTTATACATATATATAAAAGAAAAGAAAATCTTTTTTGAGGATCTTATTAAGAATTTCTCTTGGTTCCATAATAACATTTTCTAAATGGAAAATACGATATATTTTTCTGCTTTTAGCATATAATGCTATGTGTGTGTTTTATCTTGTTGGTTATATGACCCAATCCTATATAGATTTTGTTCTTTTGTGGCAAGTTAATATGTCAAATTCTGGAAGTGATTATTTAAAATCCTTTACCATGATAGTAACTTTATAAGGTTTTTCTTTTCTTGAGGGTTTGTTTTATTTCCCACACTAGTTTTTATATTATGTTTTATAATAGTAATAGGAAAAAGTAATAGCTAACACTTTTTTGATGTTTACTCCAAGACAGTTATTATTTCAAACATATATTATTACATATATTATTTATTTATAAATTCATTTTAAATATATTAATTTTCTATGTTAATTCATTTGTTCCTTATAATGGCATATAAGTGAAATATTATTATCATTCTCATTGTACAGATATAGAAAATGAGGCATAGAAAAGTTAATATCCCCAAAGTCATTGAACTATTTAAAAACAGAACCAGAGACTACAGCCTGCTTCTGGTTCTAGAGTATAGGCTCCTGAGTCTGTGCCCTTTTCAATACTGTCTCACTGTAACTTCTTGGAGAACTTTAACTTTTACATTTGTATAATATCTCACTTACTCTCTTTAGCCTAGAATTTTATTTTGATACTTTGCTTGATCCTTTACTAGGAAGGCTTTCTCTTGGTCTGTATTTCCCTAATAAATTCATTTGTTTTCCTCCTTTTTTTGTCATTAGTTTCCTAAGGCAGCTGTATTAAATTATTTCAAACTAAATGGTTTAACAAGAGATATTTGGAGGCTGAATGTCTGAAATCAAGGTGTTAGAGCGATGATCTGCCTCTGCGAGCTCTAGGGGACAATCAAGTCCATGCCTTTCTCTTAGCTCTGGTATGCTGGCAGTCTTGGCATCCCTTGGTTTACTGTCACTTCATTCCCATCTCTGCCTCCATCATCACATGGTCTCCTCCCTTGTGTCTTTATGTCTGTGTCTCTTCCCTTTTTCTTATAAAATAGTGGTCATACTGGATTAGGACTCACCCTAATAACCTTATTGTTATTATATCTGCAAAGATGTATTCCCAAATAAGGTCACATTTACAGGTACTGGGGATTAGGACTACAACATACCTATTGGGGGAACATTTCAACTCATAACACTGTCACTTTATTTTTGCATATTTCTTAAAAACAACGTATATCTGGTGGTTGTTTTTGAAAGCAATGTGAAATTCTTTCTTTATAGGGAAATTTAATTCTTTTACATTTATTTTATTAACTAATTTATTACGTAATATTTCTTACGTCCGTATTCCAAGTATTTAACTTATTGTTTCCTCTTTTCTTCCTTTCTTTATGCTTGCTTAATGAATTTTCTTTTAATTCCTATCTCTTCCATGACAACTGCTTTAGTTTGTATATTCAGTCACTTGGCTTTTCTATTTCATTAGTGGCTATAATAATATATTAAAGAGTTATAAATAAAAACTATTCTGTTCATTTGCTTCTTATAATCAAACAATAGTTATTCTAACTCGCACCCAAGATGTGAACTGTAGAAAGCTTCTACTTCATTACTGTCAAACCACTTTGCCTCCTCCTCCACCCCCCATTTTTGCCATAAAACTTCACATTTTATACATAAACATTGGAGTTTTAGTTTCCAATTTCTGTTAAATATTTATATGTTGTGTATTTTTCTTTTTCAAATTATCTTCACTTCGTATTTATTTTCCAATTCCCAGTGTGTGTTATCCTTATTACCTATTAGCACTTAATTTACATTTTTATAAGGTTAATTATTTATATCCAATCTCTCTTAATTCTTAGTTTTCACATTACCCCTAAAATAATTTCTCTGGGTAAACTGAGAACATAATTTCTGGACCTATGCTTGCCTAAAAAGTCTTTATTGTTTCCCCACATATGCATATTTTGATTTGTTCTAGAATTATTTCATTATATTTCTTTTTCCCTTAATATCTTATGTACATTATTCCAACATCTAATCACTTACAGTGTTTCACTGAAGTACTAATGTTTATGTCATTATTTTTTGTTAGTATTTTTGCTCTCAGAAAACCTATAGCATTTTTATTTTATTTTTGAGAGCTCAGAAATCTCAGCAGGCTATTATCTAGAAGCAAATATTTTACTAATTTTCCTTTGGACTTTGTGAACCTTTTGGGAATGAAAATTCTAGTGTTTTTTTGGGGGGGGAGGGAAGGGTCCTTCTTGAAGGAGGTGTAGACTGTAGTGTCTGGGATGGATCACTAGCGGGCACTACCAGCATTCTTTTGTATTTCCCGCAATGGCAGATTCAGAGGCATTGCTTTTAAGAATATTTGTTAAATTCTAAAGATATATTAAACTTCTCTCTTTATTAATGACATATTTCACAAGTATAATGTAAAGAAAAAATTGGAATAAACATAAGTGTAGTTCTTACATTAAGTGCAACTACCAAAATACGTAAATATAATGTATGAATTTAATGAAGATGAATTATACCTAATCTATTGCATAGAGAGTAGAAACATGAAGAAATTTGGAAATGGAGAACAAAGAAAAAGGTTGGATATTAAGTTTAACTAGTAAGTCTTGTTAAAAAGAAATATCTTGTCTTTCACAAACTATTACATTTAAAATGGATAAACAACAAAGTCATGGTGTATAGAACAGGGAACTATATGCAATCTCCTGCAACAGACCATGATGGGAAATAATATTTTTTAAAATGTATATATATTTATGACTGAGTCACTTTGCTGTACAGCAGAAATTGGCATAACATTTTAAATCAACTACACTTTTATTTTAAAATATAAATAAATATAAACCTCAAAAATAATAAAAATAAAATAAGAAAGAGATTCTCTGTTGCGAGGGGCAATCATAAGACAAGCAAAAGATTAACATCACTATAAATTCTTCACATACCCAGGGAGTGATTGCCTGGCTGAAACTCAGGTGAAATACAAAAAGATAAGTCCATGAAATGAAATGAAAAACAATGAAATGATTCCTTCAGCTTTAAAAACAGTGTGATCAGAATTACCCAGAAGCAGACTAATTCTATTAAGAACATAATCTGGAAATTGGAAAACTAGAACTTGAGTCAAGTTGTGCTGTGGGATGATGGCTGGAATTTATAGTCTGTAGATGTACATTTTCTTACCTATGAAGTGGGTCTGACTAACTCAGGAAGGTGGAGTCATCATAGATAAGGAAACTACTATATCTTCTATGGCTTCATTGATCAACTATAAATTAGGCACCATTGGGCTAAGGTACAATGTTTTTGAACATTTTTTTTGAGGCACCTCTATACTATGTCCATAGTGACAACACCAATTTAATTCCCACTAACAGTGAACTGTGTTTGCTTTTTCTCCACATGTTTCACAATACTTATCCCTTGTCTTTTGATTATAGCCACTCCAACTGGTATATGGTGATATCCCCCTGTAGTTTTGATTTGCATTTCCTTGATGATTAATGATGTTAAGCATCTTTTTTCATGTACCTGTCAGCCATCTGTATGACTTCTGTGGAAAAATGTCTATTCAGATCCTCTGCCCACTTTTAAATCATATATATATATTTTTTTCTTTTTTTGCTGTTGACTTGCATGAGCTCTTTATATGTTTTGCATATTGGCCCCTTATCAGATATGATTTGCAATTATTTTTGTCCATTTATTAGGTTGTCTTTTCATGCTGTTATGATTTTCTTTGCTGTACAGAATTTTTAAGTTTTATATAGTTGTATTTGTTTATTTTTCTTTTGTTTTTTCATTTGTCATCATAGTCAAAAAAAAAATTGTTACCAAGACCTATGGCAAGAAGGTTACTGCCTACATTTTCTTCTAAGAGTTTTATGGTTTTAAGTCTTACATTCAAGTCTTTAACCCATTTTGAGTTGATTTTTGCATGGTGTAAGTCAATGGTCCAGTTTTATTCTTTTGCATGGGGCTGTCCAATTTTCCCAACACCATCTTTTAGAGAACTGAACTTTACCCATTGCACATTCTTTGCTTTTTTTTTTAATTAATTGACCATATATGCATGGGTTTATTTCTGGGCTCTCTATTCTGTTTGTCGAGCTACATATCTCTTTTCATGCCAATACTATCCTGCTTTGATTGTTATAGCTTTGGAATATAGTTTGAAATTAGGGAGCATGGCACCTTCAGCTTAGTTCTTCATTCTTAAAATTGCTTTAGCTATTCAATGCCAATTTGTAGTTCCATATAAACTTTAGGATTGCTTGTTCTATTTATTATTCTACAAACAAACTAGCCCTTCTTACATGTAACCAATGAAAGATTTCTCCATGTCTCAATTTTTTTTCCCTTTTGACACATATTTACCTATTTTGACTTCCACCTCTGTTCTCTGTCTTTTACCATTGGTTTTTTTTTTCTATTTTTGCTCTGTACTATAAGATAGTTTCTTTCAACTTTTGCTCTCCTAAAATATTAATTTATTTTAGCAGCTTTACAACCAACACCTTTTTATTCAGAAATCAAGATTTTAGTTCTAGAAATTCTTGTGTGAAATTTATTCTGTTGAAGGGTTAAAGCCATAGCATTTTTAATAACATTTTCTGACTTTGGTATTGCATTCTCAGTACCCACCTGCTCTAGTCATTTGCCTCATCTCTCTCTTACAAAAAGCTACTTTGCTAAAAAACCTTTCTTGTAGAACTTTTCAACATCTGTGTACCTCAAGCTATTTTTATCTCCCAGGAAGAGAGGGATTAACAGCTAATATGATTTCTTATCAAATTGACTAGTAGCTACATTGGGCCTCTTTTTTGACATGTGAGAAGGTTTCTTTGTTCCCAAGTATAAACTGAGATAGATGTCTGCCCAACAGTGCCTCTCCCCACAGGGAATGCCTCTAGTATCATGGAACACTCAGAATCTGCAAGAATTTTATATATTGTAAGGTACTAGGTATGGTCCCTCTCATCACTCTAAAATAATTTACTGGATCCCTCTCCCCTCCCTCCAACCCACTAGGGAACAGTAACATTCTTTCTTGCCTTCCAGTAGAGACAAGCAAGCCATTTTCCAAACACCTTGTACTTAGTGTTCTTCCTTGCTTCTGTGCACAAACACTCCAAGCCCATGCTTCTACCATCTTTCAGGGGACATGGGGTCTTAGGCATATGTGGATGCTCTTTCAGTTTCCATGTCAGCCATGCATTATTTTCTTTTTTTTCTTTTTTTTAATTCTGTAAATATATCATTTTTTATTTCTTTATATATATATATATTTTCTACTGCTCAGCATGGTGACCCAGTTACACATACATGTATACATTCTTCTTTCTCACATTACGTGTTCCATCATAAGTGACTAGACAGAGTTCCCAGTGCTACACAGCAGGATCCCATTGCTAATCCATCCCAAAGGCAACAATCTGCATCTGTTTACCCCAAGCTCCCACTCTCTCCCACTCCCTCCCCTTCCACCTTGGCAACCACAAGTCTATTCTCCAAGTCCATGATTTTCTTTTCTGTAGAAGGGTTCCTTTGTGCCATATGTTAGATTCCAGATATAAATGATATCATATGGTATTTGTCTTTCTCTTTCTGACTTAACTTCACTCAGTATGAGAGTCTCTAGTTCCATCCATGTTGCTGCAAATGGCATTATGTCATTCTTTTTTATGGCTGAGTAGTATTCCATTGTGTATATATACCACATCTTCCTGATCTAGTCCATCTATCAGTGGACATTTGTGTTGATTCCATGTCTTGGCTATTGTGAACAGTGCTGCAATGAACATGTGGGTGCATGTGTCTTTTCGTCCAGATATATGCCTAAGAATGGGATTGCTGGATTATATGGTAGTTCTATGTATAATTTTCTAAGGTACTCCATACTGTTCTCCATGGTGGTTGTACCAGCTTACATTCCCAGTGCAGAAGGGTTCCCTTTTCTCCACACACCCCCCAGCATTTGTTATTTGTGGACTTATTGATGATGGCCATCCAACTGGTGTGATGTGGTATCTCATGGTAGTTTTGATTTGCATTTATCTAATAATCAATGATGTTGAGCATTGTTTAAAATTTAATTTAGTATCATGTTTTCGGGATTGAGTCACCCAAATATAGCCAAACATAGCCAAACATATAGTGTTTCTAACCCTCAGGAATCCCCAAGTACTAAAAAATCTAATGACTTTGTCTTACATTGGAAAAACATCAACAATGAATTGAAGTTTACAGGAAAGCAAATCAACAAAGTCAGCTACTTGGCGAAATAATCCAAACTACCCTTTTTATAGGGACCATCTAGTAAAATAAGTATTTGAAATTTATTGTGGATGTGTTAATTTTCAAATTGTGTAAATTTAAATTAAGCTGTTAGTATCAAAAGATAATAGACTGATCAATTATATGTATGTTTCATATAGTTCTATAAAGGCCTTTATTCACAAAAATTAACTGTGGATAGATGTTGCTTTAGTGAAATAGAAGGCTAAATAACATTTATATATAATTCATTGGCAGGCATAACTAGAATCACAAATGCATGTTCTCTGTAAAAGCATATTAGTAGATTATATTACATATACATGCACATTTATACACATGCATGTACATATAAATATCTATGATTATATATAAATTTTCATTATTTGATAGTACTTTTATAATTAGCCTGATTGTGGGAATAACAATAATTTTTAAATTCAAATCACACATGAAAAATTTGAGTGAAATGTGCAATATACTGTGTTAATATTGGCTTAAGCAAATGAATATTTACTGTAATGACTTGGCAAGTTCAGAGGAAGAAATTAATGTTATAGCTTGGACAATTTGTCATTTCTTACTACAGAATTTTTAATAGTACTAAATTCCACTGAGGAGAAAAACCATATAAAGAAAAAAATATATTAACACTATAATTTGCAAAAGTTGAATACTGACAAATATTTAAAATGGATTCCTCTTTTTAAAAATGAGATTATGACGAGGTATTTCGATCCCTTTTCAAATCAACTTCAACTAAAACTATAATCAACTTCCCTGTCTCATGTCATGAAAATATGAGCTAAAGATGTGATGTTGCTAATAAACACTTTACAGAAAGGGAACACATGAACACCTATGAGCTTTAGCTGAGTTTCTCAGTGTAAAAATCAGTGCTTTTCTGAAAAAAAAATTAAATCAATTTCTTTAAATAATTAATTTAAATCCCAATTTAAATTTCTAATAAGAGAAATCCTAGTGAGTTTTAATGCCTTTGGGGCCCTGTCAATGCACTTTCAGTGACAGGGTAGGTGATAGAGGAATATAAAATCCCTGAAGCACTTAACGGGCAATTAAAAGCAGTTCAGTTAAATTTATGAAGTGATTGTTGGGAACTTATCCTCGACACCAAAGAAGTGCTGTTGTATTGGTCCCCTCCCCCCTGCAAGAGCATGTGATTTTAATATATAGATGAAGCATCAATCAAAGGAACAATATTAAGGAGTTCCCATCATGGTGCAGTGGGATCAGCAGCGTCTCTGGAGCGCTGGGACACAGGTTGGCTCCCTGGCCCACCATAGGGTTTAAGGATCTGGCATTACCGTGGCTGCTGCATAGGTCGCAACTGCAGCTTGGATCTCATCCCTAGCCCTGGAACTCCATATGCCACAAGACAACCAAAAAAGAAAAAATAAACAGTATTAATACCCATCAAAGTATCATTAAATGCCCCACTCAGTCCATTATCTTGGCCAAAGTATATATTCTGATTTTAGGTTTTAAGGAAAGAAATTACAATTGGCCAGAGGAATTAGAGAAGGTTTAATGGAGGATACTGAATTGAGTTTAGAAGGATAGTGGGATTTGGAAAGAGAATAAGAAAGATTGCTACTTTCCTGGGTTGGAGAAGAGCAGCTTTGCTGTCAGTTTGCCTGGGATGGAATTTGTATTCTACAACATATTAACACTGTGGCCTTGAGGAAATCCTTTAATCCCTGTATGCCTCTCTTTTCTATCTGTTCAATGGAAATAATATACTGTATATCCAATAGTTTGTCATGAGAATTAAATTACTTATGCACATAAAATTCTTAGGCAAGTCTTGGAGTTCCTATCATGGCTCAGTGGTTAACAAACCCCATTAGGAACCATGAGGATGTGGGTTCGATCCCTGGCCTCCCTCAGTGGGTTAGGGATCCAGCATTGCCATGAGCTGTGGTGTAGGTCACAGATGCAGCTTGGTTCCCATGTTGCTGTGGCTGTGGCATAGTCCTGCAGCTACAGGTCTGATTAGACCCCTAGCCCAGGGACCTCCATATGCCTTGGGTGCAGCCCTAAAAAAAGAGAAAAAAAAATTCTTAGGCAAGTCTTGTCAAATAGTCAATGTTCAGTGAGGTTTACTATTACTATTAGTAGTGCTAGAAATAGTACAGCAGAGAGTAATAGTTAAAAGTATGGGTTATTAAATTGCTATAAATCCAGTAGTGGCTCTGCCATTTATTATTTGTTACGTTGGGACAGAATACTTTGTTTGCTGTGCCTTAGTTTCCTCATCTATAAAATTGGAATAAGTTTACTTCCTTCTCCGAAAAGTTTTTGTGAGGAGTAAATGAGTTAACACATGTAAAGCTCTTAGAACAACATCTCCTCTTATGAACATTGTAATAATTAACCACAATATTAAAAGAAATAATGGTAACAGTATTATTGTCTGAAGCAAAGATTTATCAATAGTGATAGAAGTTAAGAAACTGGGGATATTATGATTAAGCAAAAGATAAAGATTAGGACAGTGAAAAACTGTGAAGAATATTGAAGGGTTTGAATTTCATGCAGGATTGGGGAAAGACTCTCAGAAAAATGCTGCCTGATCAGAATGATGGTTTAAGAAATTTGTATGGTGGTTGTATTCATGTGCTGGGGCTGTCATAACAAAGTACCACAAACTAGATGGCTTAAAGAACAGAAACATATTTCCTCACAGTTATAGAAGCTAAAAGTTAGAGATCAAGTTGTAGGTTATGTTGGTTCCTTCCAAGGGCCTTGTGGAAAGGGCCTGTGTCAGCTCCCTCTGCTTGGCTTGTAGATGACCATCTTCCCCCTGAGTTTTCACGTCATCACCATCGTCCTTCTGTGTGTATAAGGACGCTAGTCATATTGGATTAGGGAAAACTAGTCTAGTGACTTCATTTTAATTTGATTACCTCTTTAACTACCTTATATCTAAATGAAGTCATATTCTGGAAGGGACTGGGGCTATAACTTTCGTCTGTAATATCTGTGGAGGATACAGAATTCAACCCATCACACAGGGGTGATCTCGGCATATCCTTCAGCTCTTTTCATCCAAATTTCTTGGATATTTTTTGGTTAAGTAATTAATTGAGGACGATGAAATTCAGGTCCATTTATCTCATCCTGGCAAACACACTGAATTCCTCAGACACACATGGCTTCACTGTGTGGATACTGATGAGCACTTTGTATAAAGAGAGTAATAAATCCTTGCTGAAAAATACAACGTAATATTTAGATACACAGCAGCTCAAGCAGAACAATTACTGTGTGTTTATAATACATAAATACATTTGTGAGCATTTCGGCTTGACTTTTTCACTAGGCTTTAATGTCACTTATTAATATAACCGATATTAAAACATTAAGACCTTCAACAAAACCTTACATACCAGCATAGCTTTTGAGAATTTGAGATGGTTTTCTCAGTTCTGCTATATAACTCATGTTTTACTTTGTGCTCCACTAACAGTTCCAGAAGAGTTCTAATCATTACTTTTATAAACTTTGGGATTATAAAAGTTTGCGAGCATTAGGTCCGATAATATAAGCTTCAATAAACTTTAACATTTCTTACTTCTGCTTCTGCTTCTGCTCTTTTCTAGATCTGGTCCTAATAAGCAGATCCTGACTATTCTTCTAGTCTCTTAAAACTGGCTTTCTTAACTCTGTGCTCTCCCCAGTCTCATTAATTACGTGCCCAGCTGCGGGAGTATTCTATACCAAATGCCTCATCAGTTCCTCATTCAAAATTCAAAATTACTATCATCTAACAAGAAAGAATCCAAGCTCTTTAGTGTAGTTCTCCAGGTACATCTGATCTGGTGCTTCCATTCCTAATTTTCTCCCTACTCTCTCCTAGCTTAATTGACCACTTATTTAAATGCTTCCAAACTCTGTGTACCTCCATCTGAAAGCCCTTTCCTTATCTCAAGAAATGTGTTATCAGGAATTCCCATCGTGGCTCAGTGGTTAACAAACCCGACTAGTACCCTTGAGGACGTGGGTTCAATCCCTGGCCTCCCTCGGTTAAGGATCCGGCATTGTCATGAGCTGTGGTGTAGGTCACAGATGCAGCTCAGATCCCGCATGGCTGTGGCTGTGGCTATGGTGTAGGCCAGCGGCTACAGCTCCAATTGGACCTCCACCCAGGGAGCCTTCATATGCCGCATGTGTGGCCCCAAAAAGACCACAAAAAAAAAAGAAATGTGTTATCAACCCATTATTTATCTCATATATAAATAAGCATTATTAATAACTTTACCTGTCTTTCAGGGTACAACTCAGGTAATGTCATTCTTGTGGAACAAGTTTGGACCCTTCTGTGCTGCAAGGGCATTCATTATCTGCCACCTAAAGGAGGCAAAAAAAAAAAGTGATCAAACAAACAAGCATAGACCACAACTTTAGAATCAGGCAGCTCACCCTAAACTTGATTTTCTTGCCTCTTTGCTAGACTACCTTCAATATATTATTTAACTTCTCTAATGTTCACTGTTCTAATCCTTAGAACAAGCTTAATAATGCATACTTTGTATGTTTATCTAAAGGATTAAATAAGATGGCATGCGTATAGCTGCTAGTGAAATGTTAGATGCATGGATGCATACAGTAGGTAATTAACGAATAGTTATTGAAGTAATACACTCATTCTCCATTTCATTTTCTTCTAAAAATATATAGAAATAACTATTATAGGTGCATATAGACATAGGTATTATGAATACCTACACGTGTATGTATTCATGTGTGAATTACTGTATGTATAACTACTTTTTCTAGGAAATTCCATCCATAAGAATGGTAAGTATCAAATTACACTTACATATATAAATGGAGAATTATACCAATTGCTTCAAAATCCTTTAAAGTCTGAATTTTTAAACTACAAGGCTGGCAAATTAGCTTCTGCATATTAAACTAGATTAAAATATATGAGTAAGAGGAAAGGGACAGAAACAGAAACAGACAAATTTAAGTGATAATAATAAGGATTTCTTAAAAGCCCACATTATAGAAACCAGTGATCGTCCTCTTTTTCTAAATGTGACTAAGTTAAAAATCTATGTTTTTTTCTGAATGTGACTGAATTAAAAATATGGTTCCTTAATTCATAATGAAGGAAAGAACTAAAACTGACAATATTTTTACGACGATTGAAGCCACATGGCAAAATAAAGAGTGCAGAGTTTATGGTCAGAAGACCTAGGTTTGAACCTGAACCCCACCTGTTGAGATTACTACATTACAAAAAACTTTGGAGAATGTAATGTAAGTTGTCAGATGCTCAGGTTTCCTAGTGATGAAACAGTATTTAGAAAAGTGATTTATAAATTAAGATCAATTCACATTATGTTTATTCTTTTAGCTTTTGATATTTAAATAATTTATCAATTGGCTAGTGGAAAAATTTAAAGAATAACAAATTAATATGAATTATTGTTCAAGTCCATATGGTTACAAACATTTTAAGATTTTTCTTATTAGTTCAGAGGAAGCACAGAGCTGGTGAGGGAGGATATGTTATTATATAGCCTTCAGAGTTTCTAAGGGTTGGTACTTTCTTGATAGATAATTCCCTGGTGTGATGTTAGGCACTAACGTTTACATTATAAGATATTTAGCAGACCAGAAGCCCACTGGGAAACCAAGTTGTGGTGATCAGAATGTCTCCAGACATTGTAAAATGTCCCTGAAGGGGAATGTGACCCTCTGCTAAAAAACAAAACAAAACAAAACACTGATTGGACTTCCTCTGTCTCACATCTTAACTACTCAGCATTGTCTCTGCAGTGGCTCTGGTTTGATCCCTGACCCGGGAACTTCCATATGCCACAGGTGTGGCCACATGATTTACTTTTTAAACAAAACAAAACAAAACATAAACCCCAAACACTCATCTAGAGAGTTAGCGAAAGATTCTTCTTTTGTCCCTGAATAAACTCACCACACAGATGATTAAAATAAATTGAAATATTTTTCAATACATAAATCAGAGATGCACATATTTTTTTATCTAGGCAGATGGTGCCATCCCATGTGCCTAATTTCCTTTTTGGATTATATCTCATGTCACAACCAAAGGCACAAATATCATTTTGTTGACTGTATCAGAATGTAATAACATTTATCACCAAATCAATGAACTCTTTAGAAGGGCAGGTCTGAAATGGTTTAATATGGCTTTTTTTTTCTCACTAAAAAACTATAGTGATAGTTTTAGAAAAATATTTAAAATTTTCAGTAGGATATAACCTGAATCCTAGTTTCTCTAGTGCCTAAAAACAAGATAGAGGATATATCCTAGGAACATTGTTAGTTTTTTTTTTTCATTTATCATTTTGCTGATCTTTCAAAATAATGCTAAATTCAAGTCCTATAGTTGCCTACAAAAAACTAAACTATTATACTTAACTGGACAACCAAAGATTTTTATGATAGTAAGTTTGATTTTTGTCTATATTTTTTGCTACTTTTTTTTGCTCTTCTATAATTTATCTCTTGGAAAGGAGCTTGAGAATATTGAGCAAATATGTCAGACACTTGAGTTAAAAAATGAGAGGAATTCCTGCTCTTATCGTGAAAAGAGACATTTAAAGAAATGATAATTCAAAGTATCATCTGAGAGAGGTAGGGGTGGGAGGAGGAAGAGATTGTCAAAGATGACTTTACAGTGCAGGCAACATTTGAGCTGAACATTTAAATACTAAATGGCATTTACCATATGGAGAAGATGAAAGTATTGGACAGGCCAATGAAATCAAGAGAAACAAAAGTATGGACATCTGAAAACACAAGACACATTCAAGGGATGCTAAAAAGATGTGTCTGCTTAGAGACTAAGATAATGAGAAAGGCAAGCAGAAGATAAGACAAAAGAATGTAATTTGGAGCTGACTGGGAAATAAAGCAATTTCCTCAAATTCTAAAATTCAATAATTTTTACACTGTAGAATTCATAATCTTCAGTAATTAGATTTAATTTTTCCCAAGGCTCTAGCTTGTCTACATTAGGAACAGATGCATAACAGCAAGTTGATCAAAAATATTCATTATTATTCTTAGTAAATGAAATACTCCTACTTTATATAGAGCACTATCTAGTGCTCTATATAAAAATAAAGATGTTATATCTTCTGCAATGTATCTTTAAAGATAAGGATTATCAATTTGGTGTATTGAGGAGGAATTGGGAAAAAGGCAAAAGAGTTATTGCCATAGGCATGGGTTACCTTCTTATTCTTTCATCATAGTGCTTCTGATGGAGAAAAGGCATATTTCCATGATCATTTTCTTTCTGCACTTCCTAGTTGCTTATCTGTCTCCCCATTAGAGAATCAACTCAAATGTAGTGTCTAGCACATACACAAAGCTTTCAATAAAATCTGTTGGCCTGTTTCAAATTGGTATGCAGTGCCCATGTCTATACGTACATTCCTACAAATTCTCTGGAATTTTGTAATTTCCTACTGTGTTTAATACACTGAGCCTCAAATTTTATGATGATCTTGCTCTGATATTTTTAAATTTATTTTTATTAAAGTACTTGATTTACAGTGTTGTGTCAATTTCTGCTATAGCGTAGTGACCCCATCATGTATATGTACATTCTTTTTCTCATACTGTTTTCTGTCGTGTTCTGTCCCAAGAGATTGGATATAGTTCCCTGTGCTGTACAGTAGAACCTCATTGCTTATCTATTCTAATTATAATAGTTCGCATCTACCAACCCCGAACTTCCTGTCCATCTCACTCCCTCCGCTTCCCCCTTGGCAACCACAAGTCTATTCTCTCTGTGTGTCTGTTTCTGTTTTGTAGAGAGGTTCATTTAATCTTAAAAACATTTCTACAGGGTTAGACATGGGCCTCAACTTAAAGGAAACCTTGGCTCTCTGGACACTTAGAAGTTCCTACTTGGTGAGCCCAGATTTCTAGTTGGCTTATAATATAGTATTTATAAAATAGGTTACTTATTTGTTTATGATTTTAAGGAGATGATTAATCAACCTCATTTCTGGACTGAGAAGTGACTCCATTTATTAAAGAATATATTCTATTTTAGTTCCCAGCCACAATCCCATTTCTCTTGCATTGAAATATGTTTTAAGGTAAAATATCTTCTATTAAATTTGATAGATTTAAGTAAAACTACATGACATGCTTCCATCAAAGGAAATGAAAATCATTCTTCAAAGCAGGATCAATTTGCAATTGTGACAGATGAGGCTTTTCAAATTTAACTGTGATTCAACAATGGCACTTTGATGTCTTAGAAATTATTGACATAGGAGCAATTCTCTATTTTAGACTGTTCTACTTTCAGTTTGGTTCTTCATAATAGGGATTCTCTACAGGGTCTTGCCATTTTTATTTTGCAAACTAGTTTGTATCATAATAAAAATCTGCATGTTATGAAAACTTTCTGATATTATAATAGAAAATGTTTTCTCATATTTATATTAGAGAAAATCTGTTCTTCCTTTGAGCAATTAATGTATATTGATTCATAAATTATCATGCGCATTATAACATAGTCTTAGTTGACAAATAGCTCTATTTCAAGCAAACATATATTGCATTTAGTTTTTGTCACTGATGAAAAAATTCCTGAACACTAAAGAATCAAATTTCTTCAAGAATATCCAAGCCAAGATCATTATAAACATCAAAGGAAAAGTGACAGAGAAGAATAATAGACTGTGGCACAGTAGCTTAAGGATCTGGCATTGTCTCCGAAGTGGCTCAGGCTACTGCTGAGACCAGGGTTCAATCCCTGGCCTGGTACAGTGGCTTAAGGAGCCTGCATTATTGCAGCTGTGGCATAGGTTGCAGCTGCAACTCAGATTCGATACCTGGCCTAGGAAATTCTGTATGCTATAGGTGCAGCCCAAAAATAATAATAATAATGATAATAATAACAACAATAATAGATTGAAATCAAGATCTCTGCCCCAAATATTGAACCATAGCTCTCTGCTGAGGCATCAGTACCCACAAAGTCACCCAATGAAAGCTCATAGGCAGGTATAGCTTTTCTAGAGTTATAGCTTTAAAAATCTTTTCTTCTTTTTAGGACCATACCCACAGCTTATGGAAGTTCCCAGGCTAGGGATAGAGTAGGAGCTGCAGCTGCCAGCCTGTACCACAGCCACAGCAAAGCAGAGTCTGAGCCATGTCTATGACCTACATCACAGCTCACTGCAATGCCGGATCCTTAACCCACTGAGAGAGGCCAAGGATCAAATATGCATCTTCATGGATACTAGTCAGATTCCTCTCCACTGAGCGATGATGGGAACTCCCATAGCTTTAAAAATCTTTGATCTCTGATTATCGAGGGTTCGTGAAAAAGTGTTCACTAGTTCTCAGAGAAATGAAAAAATAAGAACAGTTCAGTCAATTTTTCATAAATGCAAACATTCTTCATTGAAAGGATTATCCATAAAATAGGAAACTGACCTTGTTTTAAGGCCTTTTCTTTATAAGTATTATTATCAGTAAGATGTTTATTGTTGTCTTTAACATCTTTCCTTGGAAAACTTTAAAGTAGTCAATCTTGTGTAAGTCTCATCTTTTTCTTTGAAAATGTACTAAACACCCAAAACCTGATTGAAACCACTACTGTGAAAAACAACAATGGGTACTTCTGTGAATTTCCTTTCCTTCTAGCCACAGGGCTCAAGAATAGGCATGCATAACCCTTGCCTCAATTCTTAATAAAGAGTAGGTGAACTGGCAAGAGTTCAGTAAGCTAGAGTTCTCTAGCATTTAAGACATTTCTTTAGAGGATAAATGTTATGTCATGGTTTCAATCAATCAGCAAGAAACTGAATTAAAATATCACCGACTACTAAAATATATATTACAACATTGTCCTCAAAACAGTATTAACGTACCTGTCATGATTTAATCATTCTTCAGTCTGAATCCATTTTGCAGTACAGATTTATTCTGTCATTTTCCAAAACTGAATTAAGTATCATTTAGTTATTGTATAAAATGTTTCTAGGTTTCCCTATCCCATTGCATAACCTTCAGTGCAAAGATTTAGTATCAAATGCTCACATCACAGAGAATCATTGTTTGTAATTGTCAAGGTCATCCCGTATTCCAGGATCACTGGAAATAATAAGAAACAAATAAGATTGAAAAGCATCCTACATGATATAACAGAGTCTTGAGAAAACGTAAGTTGTCTGTGAGTCATGGTCTAAGGGAGTCATTGTGCACTTGACATTATGTTGAATTCTTTCTCTTTTCTCCTTTCCAGTGAAATCAGATGAGTTACAGACAATCAAGAAAGAATTAACCCAAATCAAAACTAAAATTGACTCCTTGCTAGGGCGCCTGGAGAAGATTGAGAAGCAGCAGAAGGCGGAGGCAGGTAAGTGAAAAAGATCTGTGGCCATAGACATGTCAGAATTAAACCACTGAAACACTGTCAAATATGAGGACAGCACAGGCCCAGGGCAAAACTGGCTGAGCTTAACAGAGTTCAATACAGATTCATGAATACAGTCTTTAAGCTTAGAATGGCAATTATGGAACTTGGTTTTTTAACTTTTTGGAGAAAGTGAGCCAATTTGCCTTAAATTCATATTCTTAAAAAGGGGGGGGGGGAGGAAAAGTGTTTTGATGCTAATAATAAGAAACAGTTGGATCATAAATAAAAGTTTATATCTCAATATCAAGAAAATAAAATCAGCAGATATTGCTATCAGGCTAAACCTATGTTCATATTTCATTAAATTAACTGCAGCAAAAGTTAACAGATTTCAAAAAGCATGATTATAAAGCTCCACTCCTATCTTGCTGAAACTCTGCAAAACTTCAGAACCCAGTGTTGGGATCTCTGTATCAGCGGTATGCCTGGCCACTCAAGGCCAAGTCATTTGACTGTTCTTTAACCTAAAATCTTCTCTCCTTTGAATTATCAGTCTTGACCCCAGTTCCATGCTAATAGAATTATAATACCCTTTTACATGGCAACAGATAGTTTTAAAACGCTAGAATATGAGAATTGGCATAAACTTGGAGATGAACTAGTGCATAACTTGAGAATTGTTTTCTGCAGGGTCTTAGGTGCCTCAGAGGCTCCTTGGAGATGAGATGAGAGCTGGCAGGAGACCCAGGAGGCAGGTGAAATCGCGCCTCTTCCAAACCCAGCCTCCGCTCCAAACAGTATAGCTCCACCCAATTTTTTTTTTTTACATGTAAGGATTCAACATAAGACTTCATTTGCTAAAAGGGCTTCACTTTTTCAAAAATAAACAATATGGTTTTGAAAACCATTGATCAAATCCAGCCTCTTCATTCAGCCGATGAGAAAATGAAGGTTCAAGGAGGTAGACTGATTTTTCCATAGCCACATAACTAGTTCATGATAGAACTAGGCCTCAAACCCAAGTCTTGTAAGTGAAACCCGTGCCCTTTCCTGTGCAGAGTCTCAATCTCAGGTTCCACGCAGGGTCCAGTCTCAGGATTTCCCTGAAATGAGGCTTCCTGGGTAACAACTAACTGATGAAAAGAGTTGGGATCTAGGGCCCCTGAGCTACAACAAAGAGGAACCTCTCTGTTGATTGACTATATTACTGGGGAGAGGACTAGGGCTTACCCTCCAGTGATGAGGCAAGTAGGGCTCAAGACCAAAAAAACACAGCGATGAAGTGGTGTTACAGAGTGATGGGTAAGAAAAATAAACTTGAGTTCAAATCCTTATACATCACTTAGCCTCAAATTTCTCATTTATAAAATGAGGACAGTGATGGCTTCCTCACATTATGAGAAATGAGTAAAGTAGCCCATGTAAGTAACACAGGAACCCTTAACACAGAGTACAAGGTCGATAGTTGAAGCTATTTGGTGTTAGTAACATAAACACATGTAGGCAAAGGAGTATTTCCTACTGCTTTCACGTTGCCATTTTTAAAGAGTATAAGCCACATTTGTTAGTACATGGTAGATTCCCAGTAACTTTTATTAAGCTAATGATAAATGAATATCAGATAAAATAGAATCATTTTTCTTAAATATTTCTGTTGTATTTTCTATGGAGAAAAGATATACTGTTCTGCTTCTTAATAGAGAAATTTAGATTTTTAGAAAGTTTTTTTATATGCTGTCTATGGAACTAATCTAAAGTGTTGCTGGAACTGAAATATCTTGTGAGGTTGCCTAAATCAATATTTCCCTTTGAGGAACTTCTGTGAAATTCGTTATTATGTAAAACAACCCTACAGCAAAGGACTTTGATAACCAATTTGCACTTCAGTTTAAAGGATTAAAGAGAACTCATTTAAATATAAATCACCTCAAAGAGAAAAATGTGATCCTTATTCCATCATATTATAACTTCCAGTTTCCTGCAATGAATAATACCTTCCACATATCTCCTTAGAAGATCATCTATAAACGTAACACTAAAATTCAAAGCTTGCATTTTCTTTTCATGAAAGGCTGTCACCTTATTTTTCACACATGTTCAAACATTCGCAGTCATGAGACTGTTATTTTTTAAAATGATAGGTTTAGTCCTTTGATATTTATGTCTTTCTCACTTTATCATGTCAGGAAGAAAATGGAGTTATTTAATTTGTAATTTAATTCTCTTAGTAATTGTCTCCTGAATAGTATTCATAGTTAGGGAGATAAGATGATCATTTTTTATTTTTTATGAAAAGAAATCAGGGTTGTATGGAGTCAATACTATATTACGAAAAGTGGAGAGAAATATATTAAAATCTTTTTAAATGCTCAATACCTCCTTATTCAATTTAAGGGCACACCCATTTTAATATTCATTTGGTTGTAAGCTAATTATTCAGTAGTTAACATTTATTCTTCACTGTTGTTCTTTTATATATCTTTTTATATATCTCTTACTCCCAATTTAGTCTTAGTCATTTGTTGATGAAAGTTTCCAGCCTAGAACAGTGGCAGGAAGGAGATGGAGGGTTATACACAAAAGGTAGATAAAGCCACACGCCATAGACCTTGTCATGAGTTCAAGTTTCATAGGACCACTTTTTTGCTTTTCTCTTTGAGGTAATTCCTAATATATCAGAAGCAATTGTAATGAGGTATAATGACATCATTTTGGAATTTCTGTACCTTAAATTGCTGCTAGGAGATGTCTGCACAGTATCCTATCTCTCCCTTTGAGGATGTAAACTTCCTCAGAGCAAGGTCATGTTTTCCCTTCCTTTTCTAATACTTTTCCAGCACCATGTGCTATATGCCCTGGGCACAACTTGCAAGTCATTTACCTTTTCTAGGTCTCAAGCCTCTCAAATGTAAACTAGAGGAAGGGATTATGGCATCAAACCATATATTTCAGCTTTTAAATTATGATTGTATGAATCTACCCTGCTTCTATTTTTTTTTCCTATTAAAACCATTCAAATAACACTACTTTGGGATGTGGTGACTATAGAGTATTGAAAAGAACAAATAACACATATCAGTTTAGCCTATAATTGTGCCTCATTCCTAGATAATTTTTCTAAAAGAGCCACATATAAATTGCCACATATGAACAGCACAGTCTATATGTGGTTTACACTATGATATAAAATGACCATAAAGATGTTGGCATGGGTGCCACCCAAGGAAACAGTCAATGAGTTTGCCCTGTGGAAACAATATCCTTTTATACCTGAGGCTACCCATCAATATTTCATACCCCATTGTTCATGTGAACAGTCAAAGATCACCAAAAGGTAGAAAATATTTAACTTTAAAAGCAAATACCAAAAAAGAACAGAAGAGGTGTAAGAAATTGGAGGAAAGAGATTGTGCAGAAATAATACAACTTCAAAATTTAAAAAAAGAACACCGATTAATACCCTCAGAGAGAAAAATAAGATATTGCATCCATCAAATAAGAACACAAGACTAAAACTCAATATTCCAAGGGCAGATTAAAGAACTTTTTGAAATTAACATTTGATAGCATAAGTAAATAACACAGGACTGAAAGACAAAATTGGGGGCACTCTCTCAGGTAATATAAAAGAAAATACAGATAGAAAATAGGAAGGGTATGAAAATTGTTGTATGAAAACTGAAAACCAGGGTTTGAGAAAGAAAGAGGAGAAGGGTCATCCAAAAAAATTATTTTCAGGAAAAAAAATATAATCAAAACTGAAAAGTTCATTTGTGCCATCAGAGAGAAAGACAAATACCGTAACTAAAAAGGTTAAATGTTTTAAAGAGGATCAATTAAAAGGGAAAAAAAGAGATTGACTCGTCTTTAGCAAATGGATCAAAAATTTCCTAACTGCCTCCTGGAGAACTTCCTGTGGCTTCCTTCAGATAAGTGTCACTGTACACTTGTTAAAAAAAAAAAAAAAAAAGGAAAGACTTCACTCAAGACTACTGTAATAAAGGTCAAGACCTTTGGAATAGAGGATGGGAAGTGAACTCAACTCTACCAAACCAAAAGGTAGGAGAGTTTTTAAATGCTGGAGTGAGTTGATAGAAAAAGATTGGAAGATATTAGCAGGGAGTTTGATCAATATGATGAGGCCATCTGTGTCTGCTGATTGACTCTATGGAAATTAAGCTCCTACTAGGAGACAAGAGTCCTATTTTTTCTGATGATTGTTTCAAAGGGAGGGTCTCCAGGTCTTGAGAAGACACACATGGGTTGTAAAAGATGGACAACTCAAAAGAGCATAGAGGAGTTCCCCTCCAGGCTCAGCAGAAAGGAATCTGACTAGTATCCATGAGGACGCAGATTCAATTCCTGGCCTCACTCAGTGGGTTAAGGATACAGCGTTGCCGTGAGCTATGGTGTAGGTCACAGACGTGGCTCAGATCTGGCATTGCTGTGGCTGTGGTGTAGGCCAGCGGCTACAGCTCCAATTGGACCCCTAGCCTAGGAACCTCCATATGCCGTGGGTGTGGCCAAAAAGAAAAAAAAAAGCATAGAAAGAATTTACAGTTGTAAGTTTTCTAAAATAAATGCTATAAGAAAAAGGAGGTCAGGGCCCATAATAAGAATGAAGTCTGTCTAAAGTTCAGTCAAGCCAAGGGGAACATTAAGGCCTTTTGGGGAACAATCACAGTCTTTCAAAATTGAACTCTTTCTCATCTAAATTTACTCTTCTCTCCGCACAGCCTCTGTCACATCATTATTATATAAATCTTGTCAATTACATTACCAACCTCAGCATCATCTTCTATTCCTACTGTAGTCAGTGTTGCAAAATCTGACCCATGGCTGGCCCCATTTTCCCAAGGCCAATCCTAAAGCCCTCTCACTTGCTTCAGTTGCACCCACCTTATTTTTTACTTATTTATTTATTTATTTAAAAAAATTTTTTTTGTCTTTTTGTCTTTTCTAGGGCCTTACCCGTGGCATATGGAGGTTCCCAGGCTAGGGGTCTAATCAGAGCTATGCCAGAGTCTCAGCAACACGGGATCTGAGCCGTGTCCATGACCTATACCACAGCTCATGGCAATGCTGGATCCCTAACCCACTGAGCAAGGCCAGGGATCAAACCCAAAACCTCATAGTTCCTAGTTGGACTCATTAACCACTGAGCCATGACGGGAACTACCACCACTTTATTTTTTAAAGAATTTCTAGCTGGTCTCTCCACTTTTAGCTTTTTCCTCCCTAATTCATCTTCCTTGGGGCAAATAGATTTAAGCTACTAAAACATCCATGACCCCAGATTTGGGAATCAAACAGAACTAAGTTCAACATCATGACCTAGTCCCAAAACCTACCATGAAATTTGGAAAGATCTTTGTAAAATTTATAAAATGGGTAAAATAATATCTATCCCTTAAAATTATGATGAGATTTAAATAAACATAGGTTGGTAAATTTTTTTAATGGTTTGAATTGAATCTATGTTCACCTCAACTATATAGGAAACTTCTTGTGAACAAATTTGAGGTCATTTTCACCAGGTACGTACTTACATAACTGATATTTTCATTTCACAGCATTCCTCTTATATAACTTTCCTAGTGCTCATTGATGTTGTTGTTAGTAATACTAGCCTTAATAAGTGCATCTTTCTAGATGGCATTTACTGGAATCATTGAGTTAAATTTATATTATGCACAGGTGTTGTAATGTAGAGTTTTTAAAAAAAAATGCAGTTTATACTGCTATGCAAAAACAATGGTTTCATGATGCTAGCTGGCTCTGATGAGTAACGTGACTGTTTTTATATCAACATTCTTTCCAGCCATCTGCTAAGTACAATTCAGCTAGCAATTAGCTAGCGATTAAGCCAGCATGTCAAAAAATTTAATTGCCAACTCAACCAATTTTCAGAGTTATATTAATGATAATAGCTCTACAGCAAACTGAATTTAATAAAAATGCTTTGAACATAAATCCTAACAGTTCTAACTTGTTTTCTAAAGCATGTGTACATGTTGAAATAGAGATGAGATGTACAGCAAAAGTATTTGAATATGAGGATTGAAATTTAATATCAGATTCTTTCATTTCAGGGCTTTTTACAGGCTGCGGTCTTTTCCTTAAATGGAAATACCCTTCACTTGCACTTCTTTTCCTTTGTTATCCGTTGCTTAATTCAAGCATGTGCCCCTAACTAAAGAGACTTCTTCATTCTTGAATTTTAAATTGTCTGGTGCATGAAGAGATTCTCCTGTGTGTCAAATTGGGCCTTTTTTCCTCAAGATAGTTTAGGAAACAGCCCAGACTATGGAGTCAGAAAAACTTAGGTGGGAATTCCACCTCTTATACTTAGTAACTGCAGGCACCTTACTGAACATTATGTATGCCTTAATTTCTCCCTCTGGAAAATGATAAATAAGCCTGCCCTTCAGGATGTTTCAAGGCCTTAAGGTAATGAATGTCACAAAGTCAGCATTTTGTGAGCACTCACTAACTTGCAGCCACAATAAACCTTATTTTCTCTGTTGAAATTCATAATTTACATAACATTAGAGATATCTTTTAGGTACAAGCTGCTAGCATTTTAGCTCCTGATATATTCTTAAAAAAAATCTAAAATGAACTTTGTTCACAAAAATATACTGTAGTCACCACTCACTCTGACTTGAAAGGTCAACAAGACTCCAAAAGATGCCAGTGTCCAAAGGCAGCCCCCCTTCCTGCAAGCCCTTGAAGGTTTCATTGTTATTTTTCTTCTGGAGTCTTGTCAGTAAAAATTTCATCTCAGTAACTCTCAAATCCCACAAGTGACTTTGCTTAGTGGTCTGGAGATGTTGTGTAGAATGTAGCAAGGAGGTTTCTTTTATCTTCGCTTTGGATTTATATTTTTGCTACCCTGATGCCAAATTCAAAAATTGCTTTGACTCTGAAAAGAATTTGAAGAAGGTTTTGTCCGGATATATGTCCAAGAGTGGGATTTCTGGGTCATATGGTAGTTCTATGTATAGATTTCTAAGGTACCTCCATACTGTTCTCTACAGTGGCTGTACCAGCTTACACTCCTACCAACAGTGCAGGAGAGTTCCCTTTTCTCCACACCCCCTCCAGCAATTGTTATGTGTGGACTTATTGGTGATGGCCATTCTTACTGGTGTGAGGTGGTATTTCATGGTAGTTTTGATTTGCATTTCTCTAATAATAAGGGATGTTAAGAGCATTTTTTCATGTGCTTGTTGGCCATCTGTATATCTTCCTTAGAGAAATGTCTATTCAGGTCCTTTGCTCATTTTTCCATTGGGTTGTTGGCTTTTTTGCTGTTGAGTTGTATAAATTGCTTGTATATTCTAGAGATTAAGCTCTTGTCAGTTGCATCATTGAAACTATTTTCTCCCATTCTGTAAATTGTCTTTTTGGTTTCTTCTTGGTTTCCTTCGCTGTGCAAAAGCTTGTCAGTTTGATTAGGTCCCATTGGTTTATTTTTGTTTTTATTTCTGATGCTTTGGGAGACTGACCTGAGAAAATATTCATAAGGTTGATGTCAGAGAGTGTTTTACGTATGTTCTCTTCCAGGAGTTTGAAGGTGTCTTGTCTTATATTTAAGTCTTTCAGCCATTTTGAGTTTATTTTTGTGCATGGTGTGAGGGTGTGTTCTAGTTTCATTGATTTTAATGCAGCTGTCCGGGTTTCCCAGCAGTACTTGCTGAAAAGACTTTTTCCCATTGTATATTCTGGGGCCTCCTTTGTCAAAGATTAATTGACCATAGGTGTCTGGGTTTATTTCTGAGGTCTCTATTCTGTTCCATTGGTCTGTATGTCTGTTTTGGTACCAGTACCACACTGTCTTGATGACTGTGGCTTTGTAATAGTGCCTGAAGTCTGGGAGAGTTATGCCTCCTGCTTGGTTTTTGTTCCTCAGGATTGCATTGGTGATTCTTGGTCTTTTGTGGTTCCATATAAATTTTTGGATTGTTTGTTCTAGTTCTGTGAAAAATGTCATGGGTAATTTGACAGAGATTGCATTGAATCTTAGATTGCTTTGGGTAGCATGGCCATTTTTACAATATTAATTTTTCCAACCCAGGAGCATAGAATATCTTTCCATTTCTTTGTATCTTCTTTAACTTCCTTGATTAATGTTTTATAGTTCTTGGCATACAAGTCCTTTACCTCCTTGGTCAGGTGTATTCCCAGGTATTTGATTTTTGAGGGGTGCAACTTTAAAAGGTACTGTATTTTTGTATTCTTTTTCTAATATTTCATTGTTAGTATATAGAAATGTGACTGATTTCTGAATGTTAATCTTCTATCCTGCTACTTTACTGAATTTGTTGATCAGTTCAAATAATTTTTGGGTTGATTCCTTAGGGTTTTCTATGTATATTATCATGTCATGTGCATACAGTGACAGTTTTACCTCTTCTCTTCCTATTTGGGTGCCTTTTATTTCTTTTGTTTTTCTGATTGTTGTGGCTAGGACTTCCAGTACTATCTTGAACAGCAGTGGTGAGAGTGGGCATCCTTGTCTTGTTCCAGATTTTAGGGGGAAGGCTTTAAGCTTTTCTCCATTGAGTATTATATTTGCTGTGGGTTTGTCATAAATGGCTTTGATTATGTTAAGTAATATTCCCTCTATACCCACCTTGGTGAGAGCTTTATCATAAATGGATGTTGGACTTTTTCACATGATTTTTCTGCATCTGTTGAGCTGATCATAAGGTTTTTGACTTTTCGTTTATTAATATGGTGTATGACGTTGATTGATTTGCCTATGTTGAACGATCCCTGTGCACCTGGGATTAATCCCACCTGGTCGTTTTGTCTGATCTTTTTTATATATTGTTGGATTCGGTTGGCTAAATTTTTGTGTCTATAGTCATCAGAGATATTGGCCTATAGTTTTCTTTTTTGGTGGTATCTTTGTCTGGTTTTGGAATTAGGATGATGGTGGTGTCATAGAATGTATTTTTTAGGGATAGAAAAATGAATAATGAATTCCTGCTCCAAAGAAGTTTTAGTTGTAGAGACGGCATGCTTGTCCACACGGCATGTGCACATGCACATACACAAAGACACTCACAATAAAAAGTAAAAATCTGAGTTCCCACTGTGGCATAGTGGGATTGGTGGTGTCTCTCCAGTGTCAGGATGCATGTTTGATCCCCACACTGGCACAGTGGATTAAAGGATTTGGTATTGTTGCCAGATCTTGAGTTATAGCCCTGACTCAAATCTGATCCCTGGTCCAGGAATTCCATGTGCCACTGGGTGGCCAAGAAAAAAAAAGAAACTGATAAACAGAGAAAAAATTGTGTATATAAAGAGACTGTTATGAAGTTAAGAATAAGCTAAAAAATATTATTAACTTCTAGTAGAAGCAAAATTATATAATTATTCATAAAAGCATAATAAGTTAATTGTTTCTATTTCAACAAAACAATAACTGGATCAAAACTTTTTCATGGAACCTATAACTGTTTAGTGATTATAACATTTCCCATTGAGGTAATGACAAGAATCTATGATGAACACAATACTAAAGCACAGATTGATTGTATTTTTTTTAAACTGCTATGAATCAGTTGCAGTTGTAGTTAAAGCTTTTTTTTCTCAACCTACATAATGCCTTTCATGATTTAGCTTTCAAATTAATGAATGGATGAATGAGGCTCTTATAACAGTTTTTGGCAACAAACTATATTAATGCGCAACTGCCTTTAAAATAGGTAACCAGGGAGTTCTCGTTGTGGTGCAGTGGTTAACGAATCCGACTAGGAACCATGAGGTTTTGGGTTCGGTCCCTGCCCTTGCTCAGTGGGTTAACGATCCGGTGTTGCCATGAGCTGTGGTGTAGGTTGCAGACGCGGCTCAGATCCTGCGTTGCTGTGGCTCTGGCGTAGGCCAGGGGCTACAGCTCCAATTCGACCCCTAGCCTGGGAACCTCCATATGCCGTGGGAGCGGCCCAAAGAAATAGCAAAAAAAAAGAGAAAAATAAATAAATAAATAAATAAATAAATAAAAATAAAATAGGTAACCAGAGGAATGACAGGTATGTTGTATATTAATTTAAAAAAAGAGAGAGAGATGTCTAAACAGAAATTAAAAGACCATGTCAAAGCCAGGTTGTATTCATAATATATGGTTCTTAATGATCAGTGGTAATGAATTATTGTGACATGGACAATTTAGGGCAATCAAGTAATCAATATAGATTCAACTCAAGAACTATTTTGAGCCTCATGATATCATGTTTGTGTGGTCTTTATAGTTTAAAAAAACATATTCACCTCTTCATCTTCATTTGAGCACACTGCAGCCTTCTAAAAAATGTTATTTTTATGCTCATCCTTTAGAAAAGACAATGACAGGTAATAGAACCTTTAATTAACAAAAGTATGGATCTCAAATCCTATGTCTTTTCTTACCTTATCTCTTCTAGGTATAAGGCATTCAGTTAGGGCTATATATAGAGCACAAAAAAATATTTCTGGATAACTGGCTTGTACTTTTCACTTTGAAAAAGATCTTTATTATCTTTATTTTCACCTTAGAGTATGGCAATGACCTGTTGAGGCTCAAGTTTCAAGGAAGCTTAAATGCTTAGGAGAAAAGAAGACAGCAATAGAACTATTTGAGCCAGGTTTTGGTTGATCAAAGGAGGAGGGGTTGTATTTAGCTAAGAAAATCAGGAACGTCAACTTGGATTCCAAAGATAACTGAAACAGATTAATACACAGAGCCAGATGAGGGCTACACAACCCCAAAGTCTGGTCCTACACTGAGTGTCTGAAAATCCACTACACTTTTTGGCCAGAAATATTCTAAAGAAAAAGAAAGAATATTACTTTCAACATCAAAAAGTGATGGTTCTCAGAGAACAGATATTTCTGAAATCATTAGAGAAGAGATAGATATGCCAGACCAAATGAATTTCCCATATAATATGAATTTTAAGCAAAAGTCCATATATGTGTTATGACAAAAGAATAAAGACAAGGACTTAAAATTGAGAAAGTTTTGCTTTAGGGAAAGTTGTAAGATTTGAAACATTTTTTTTTAAGAATGGTAGTTTTCCAATCCCAAACCTCCATTCTTTTCTCTTTCTAAAATACCAATACCAGGACTGAAGAGCCAGGGCATCTGATTATTGTGGTGACACAGAGTGGCTAGAAGTGAAGGCATCAGGTGATAAGAACAAAACCTCTCTTAGAAGAAAAAAATGGGGAGTTCCCATTGCGGCTCAGTGGTTAGCAAATCCGACTAGGAACCATGAGGTTTCAGGTTTGATCCCTGGCCTTGTTCAGTGGGTTAAGGATCTGGAGTTGCCGTGAGCTGTGGTGTAGGTTGCAGACGCGGCTTGGATCCCACATTGCTGTGGCTCTGGTGTAGGCTGGCGACTGCAGCTCCGATTCGACCCCTAGCCTGCGAACCTCCATATGCCACAGGAGCAGCCCAAGAAATGGCAAAAAAAAAAAAAAAAAAAAGAAGAAGAAAAAAAAAAAATAGAAGACAATCCAGAGTAATCAAATCCATCGAGAGGTTCAAAGGATCAGCAACATAGAGGCAACATGGTGGAGCATAAGGTGTTAATGTCAGAGTTTTCCAAACTTTTCAGTGCTCAAACTAGTCCGCCCATCACAGCTTGTTTTGTTAATTAAAATATAGTTGATATACATCTGTGCATCTGTTTCTGTTTTGTAAGTTCATTTGTACTTTTTTTTTTTTTACTTTTGAGCTTTTCAGGGCCGCACTTGAGGCATATGGTGATTCCCAGGCTAGGGGTCCAGCTGGAGCTACAGCTGCTGGCCTCCACCACAGCCACAGCAACATCAGATCTGAGCCGCATCTGTGACCTACACCACAGCTCATGGCAACGCCAGATCCTTAACCTACTGAGCAAGGCCAGGGATAAAACTCACAACCTCATGGTTCCTGGTCAGATTCATTTCTGCGGTGCCATGACAGGAACTCCCATTGGTACTATTTTTTTAGATTCCATATATGTGATATTGTATAATATTTGTCTTTCTCTGTCTGACTTACTTCACCTAGTATGATAATCTCTAGGTCCATTTATGTTGCTGCAAATGGGATTATTTCATTCCTTTTTATGGCTAACAATATTACATTGAGTATATATACCACATCTTCTTTATCCATTCATGTATTAATGGACACTTAATTTAATTCCATGTCTTGGCAATTGTAGATAGTGCTGCTATTGTCTTTGGGGTGCATGTATCTTTTCAAATTAGAGTTTTTGTCATTTCTGGATGTATGCCCAGGAGTGGGATTGCTGTATCATATGGTAACTCTATTGTCATCACATTAGTGCTGGTCATAGGTGTGTAGGTTGGTGAGCCTCAGCTAAAGGTCTAGAACTGTAGAAAGCAAAGATATGTAAAAGGAGATGAGATGATTAAAACCTATCAATTTTCAGTAACAATTAAATTCAAAGTGTCCTTGGTTGTATCTCTTGCCTCATGTGCCTTCCTTTTAATCCAGCTACTTGGGTCATCTTCTCTATAAACCTTTTTTTCCCTTTAACTCATTTTTCCCCTATTCAATGTGGATATTTTCTAGATTTGGGGAAAATCTTGGTTGAATTTTACAATAACCACTTTGTAGTCTTTGTAGGACTTTCTGTGCTAAGAGTCTTGTGGTCATCAGAGAAAGGGAGGAATGTATGCCTTTTGCGTCCCTTAGAACACTCAGATATGCATATGAAGATTAAAAGTATAGCTTTAAAGCAGAATTTACATCGTCACTACATTAGTTATGCTGTTATATGAAGAAAACTGAAGCTAATAAATTGATAGAAAAACATCAAGAATATATAATCTGTGTCTCTATATAAAGTTAATGTGAAGAGAAAGTGCCTAAATTATGAATTTTTTAGTGCCTTTAGTAATTATGTTTAGCCTTGGTTGGATCTACCAGCTCTTCTGTTCCTCTGAAACAGCCTCAGCCTCACAAGTTTTTCAATGATATTCTCTGGCCTTATCAGGCCTCTTGTTTGGGGATCTGTGTTATTGGTGTTGTTGTTGCTCCTTGACATTGTCAAGATGAAGAGTGTACATACCCTTTTGCATGTAACAATGCACATTTATGCAGTTCTTCATTGTTTGCAAAACATTTCCTAAATATAAATTTGTTAACCCTCATAATATCCATGTTATTTTGAAAGCTTTTTTGTAAGTGAGAAAAGATTGGCTTAACATGTTTAAATAACCTCGCCAAGTAGCCAAAACAGACTCAGTCAAGTGAGTTTAATTGCACTGGTCACTAAGCTAGAACTAGATTTCTATCCTCTGAGGCAAGGTCAGGGCACAACACTATACTTCTGACTTATTTTCAATATGTAATCCTTATTATTTAAAGAATTAAAATGCAAAAACAGGAGTTCCTGCAATGGTGCAGTGGGTAAAGAATCTTGCTGCAGTGGCTCAGGTTGCTATGGAGGTGTGTGTATAATCCCCGGCCCAGTGCAGTGAATTAAAGGATTTGGTGTGGCATGGGTCACAGCTGCAGCTCAGGTTCAATCCCTGGCCCAGGAACTTCCATATGCTATGAGTGTGGTTACAAATTTTTTCTTAAAAAAGAATGTAAGAACATTAGAGGTGTCAGCACCATTTTTCTGACAGCATTTTCTCACTTCATGTCTCTGTATCACATCTTGGTAATTCTCCCAATATTTCAAACACTCAACCAGCAAAAAGATTATTACTCACTGAAGGCTCAGATGATGGCTACCTTTTTTAGCAATAAAATAATTTTAATTAAGTTATGTACATTGTTTTGTTAGATATAATGCTATTGCATCACTTAATAAACTACAGTGTAGTGTAAACATAACTTTTGTATTTGTTGGAAAACAAAAAAATTGTGCAACTCACATTATTTTGATATTTAATTTATTGCAGTGGTCTGGAACTAAACCTGCAATATCTCCTTGGAGTTATGCCAGTTTTTATAAAAGTAACCGTTCTTATAATTTTAAACAATTTATAGAAGAGGATATCTGCTTATTTATACATAATTTTATCAGTTTATTAACCTACTTATGTTTGAAAAGATTTGTACTGAGTCAAAACATATATAACAATGCTTATTTTCCTTTTAACTCACATTATAAAAAAGACTATTAATGAATATTTGAAAATATTTTGGCTCTCTAAACTATCCTAATTGCCATAAAACATAAATAAATACATTCAAGGTGTAATGTCTTTTAAAACTCAAATCAAATAATGGGATAATCATCTGATAAAATAACAGTAATCAAAATGAGTGACGATCACCTGGTTTTTGAGATAGTCATGTACACATGGGAATAAGAGGAGGTACATAAGATTATCTTATGTATTCAGTACCCAAGGCTTCTTGGTATTTTCACAAAAGATGAAAACCAACTACTAGGGGAAATAATTATTATGTTGTCAGCATAATTCCCTTTTGGTCAAATTTTTGTAACTGGAATGCACACACCCTGGTATTAGAGAGAAGTCTATTAACATAGAATGTAGCTTCATTTTTGAGCACTTATTGGTTGCAAATCACTATGCTGAACACTTGTGTTTACTACTCCATTCCCTGAAAGTTAAAATGCAGCTATCCTGATTGCTTGGGTGAGAAAACTGAGGCACAGGAGAGTTAATCATTTCAGCATCACAAATCTAATAAATGACGAAGCTCAACATTGAACCTGAGTGTTCTAACACGAGAATTTTATTCATAACCATTCTAGTTAACCATGTCTACCAACAGAATTTAGAAGAAAATTTCAAAGGATTGTTCACAAGGACCTGTTGTCTGATGACAGACAACCTATTTACTTTTGTATTTTTTTCCTTAGTGAGTTTTTGTTTTTTTCACTTAGATTTGCATTTGTCAATGAGCTTTCTTCATCCTCCATCCTGGAGTGAACAAGTCCTATGTTTTAACTTTTTTTTACCCTTTTTTGCTGTATTTTTCTCCTCATAGAGAACATCCTTATCAGAAAAGGCTGCATTTAGCTGGAAAGATCAATCTGTTTATGTAAATCTTTGTTTCTTTATATACAAGTACCATCTGGATGCCCCAATTTTTGCTAATTCCATTTAAAAATCATATGCTTACATGTAAATACACATAGATATACTTACATAATTTACAAGGTTGAATAAATTCAACCTTAACATGGTAGTGCTTTATCTGCCTCACACCCCTAGCAGTATAGAATTTACCCTTTCATAGACTGTTTTTTTCATAGTTTATCCAAATGGCTCATGAGCAACCCAAGGTAGTAGTCATTTGCTTTTTCCCCCCCCAGAAGCTCAGAAGAAGCAATTGGAAGAGAGTATAGAGCTGATCCAAGATGAATGTGTGTCAGAGAATGCAGATCACTCTACAGAGGAGCCCGCTGAAGGAGGGCCAGATGCGGATGGAGAAGAGATGACTGATGGGATAGAGGAGGACTTCGATGAAGATGGGGGTCATGAGCTGGTAGGAACTGAACACTTGGTGTTCACACCCTTTGGTAATAGTACCAGCATGTCACCAACTCATTCATTCTAAAATATAGATTTTGGGGGCTCATTTCCTTCTTTTATGCGTATATTTAAGGCAACATTGGACAGTGCTTTGCACATAATAAGTGCTCAATATATTTTTGCTACTTCAAAACATGAAGGAATAAATGAATGACAGGAATAATATATTTGAGATTAGGTATATTTATAGTACCAAATGAAAGATTCTCTTTCCCAAATGCTTCATCATTAAAGGCATCTTGTGTTTGTGCAACTGAACAGGAACTAGACATGGATATAATATCCTGGTAATAAATGGCCATTTACTGGAAGATGCATGGCTCCCTTATTTAATATTATCACTCACTAATGACAATTATATTAGTTATATGGCCAAAATCCCTTCTACACTCTACTCACTAAGATGATTCTTTGGGGGATGGTCAGTTCACCATCTTTAGAGTCTGTGTTGCTTGATAATCAATTTTTTTTTAATGTGGGATGGCATTTTATTTAGGCAGTCCTACAAGCAGAAGAACACTGATATATAGATAACTGAGCAAACCTTATCACTTGTTTCCATCAGATTTTGTTATATTTACTTAACTTTTTTAAGTTCACCAAAACCATTTCATCACTAGCTTTATTAAGGCTTATTTCTCCATTTTTTTCTTGTTTCTTCATTTAAGGGACTAGATATTTTCATCCTAGTAAAATTATTATAAACCAAATAGTACTTGAATTTCATTTTTCCACATAATTATAATTATGAAATTTTTTAAATTTTGCCTGGAGGAGACTGGCGGCATTACTATACAGTTACACTGCTAATTAACCTTCAATTATTTGTATAGCCTGTAAGAGATAAAAGATAACCAATTTTTATGAGTTTTGAATTTGAACAAGACTTGATTCTTTATGGGTTTTACTTTCCCAGTGTTGTAAAACTTTATAGTGATCATTTTCAGATGTGCTTTCCTGTAACACACAGGGACTTGGTAAATATATGTTGATGAGTATGCTATTTCTCATATTTTATCAAGCATGGTATTAAAAATACTATCTTAAAGGGACTGACTAATAACAATGATAAGCAGGCAAGGGTGTGTGTGTATCCTGCCAACTCTTAACTATCTATGGACTGATCATACTAAACTTGGCTTATCCTAGGTAATATCAGATTCCAATTTTTTTAATACCTATTGTTACTTAATTCCTTTTGGTTGCAGTCATTATTTTGGCCTATTCTATTCATAGTTTCATTTATGGAATTCTATATTGATTTTTAATATTCCAGTTCTGTTTAAACTGCATGTGCCTTCACTTAAACTTTTCAGGTATGAGTCTTTAATCACCACCCTTATTTCTGTAAAATTCCACATCAGTTTGAAGGACTTAAATATCTGTTTTTAGAATTGTTTTGATTTCTGGATTCTATTGAGCAGGGACTAGAATGAAAAGCTAACAATTTTCTCAGCTTCTCCTCAGGCAGAACTTTGTAATCCAACCACATAACTTCCTCAGCCTATTCCAATCAGACTTTTTCTGTCACCATTCCATTGCAACTGCTCTTGTTGCCTGGAAGCCTTCATATTGTCGTTTCCAATGTTGAGCTCTCTGTTCTTATTTTAGTTTACTTATCAGAAGAATTTGGCTGAAAACTGGTTAGGAGAATTTCTCGGAATACCAGTTGCTTATTCTTTCTCACCTGTGCTATAAATTTTCCATCCATATTCCCAGCTTAATGGAGTAGCCTGGGGCTTTGTTATTGGCCACCCTCTCTACACACTTTTGCAAAGTGACTTCATCAAATACCAGAGCTTTAAATATTGTCTATCAGCCAAAGATTCCTAACTCTGTGTTTCTCCTCCTCATCTCTTCCTGGAATTCCAGACCAAAGTATTTAGATGCCTCTCTCCTCATAGATCTCCAATAAACAATGGAAATTTAACTTACCAGCATCATTCCTGATTTTTCCCAGCTGTCTTATTCCTTTTCCATCTTCCTCATATTGGTAAACAACATCATCATTCACATAGTTTTAAAGCCAAATCACTCCACTCTCTCCCATTAATTATACCTCCACATTATAGCTCAAAAGTGGTTACATCACGACTACAATTAAAGTGATTTTTTTTTCTTTGCTTCGGCCCATGCAATCCATTCTCTATACAAGGAGGATAAAAACTCTTTCTGAACTGTTTACCAGCTAATGCTACGCTCTAGCTTAAAACCCTCCAGTATTTTTATCACACTTAAAATCAAAATCCCTAAGTGTGTGCAATAGCCAAGACATGGAAACAACCTAAATGTCCATTGAAGTTGAATGGATTAAGAAGATGTGGTACATATACACAATGGAATACTACTCAGCTATAAAAAAGAACAAAATAATGCCATTTGCAGCAACATGGATGCAACTAGAGATTATCATACTAAGTAAAGTAAGTCAGACAAAGACAAACACCATATGATATCATTTACATGTGGAATCTAAAATATGGCACAAATGAACCTATCTACAAAAAGGAAAAAGAGTCACAGACATAAAGAAGAGACTTGTGGTTGCCAAGGGGGAGAAAGGAGGTAGTGGGATAGATGGGGAGTTTGGGGTTGGTAGATGCAAACTGTTACATTTCGAATGGATAAGCAATGAGGTCCTACAGCACAGGGAACTCTATCCAGTCTTTTGGGCTTGACCATGATGGAAGATAACATGAGGGGTCACTATGCTATACAGCATGACCTTAGCACTGTAAATCATCTATACTCTAATAATGTGTGTGTGAATTTAAATTATGATGTAGATGGATGAAAGATGTCAATAGAGAGAGAGAACTTGATAAGGAGAAAGGGGAAGAAGTCCCTCATGATGACAGGAAAGGAATCTGAACACAGCTGTTTGTCTATATTGCCTTCAACATGAAAAGGGACATTCTTTCATCACAATGAACTGATTTGGTGCCAGGTGCTTGAAGAAATTCAAGCACAAACTCTAAGTCAGAGGGTGATAATCTCTAGAGAGTAAGAAATGACAAGTGTTATTAGATTTAAGGAGAATGGAGAAGATTTGAAGAAGCTTGTATGGAAAATATAGGAGATCACTAATTTGGAAAATATATAAAGATTGACAGTTAGTATTAATATCCAGTTGAGATTAGAGACCAAGAATTAAAGAGTAGCATTTTGCAAACTCTAAGTTGTATCAGAATTATCTGCAGAACTTGTTCAAACACAGATTGGTATGTCTCGTTCCAAGTTTCTGATTCAGTATGCTAAGTGAGTCTGAGAATTCACATTTACAAGTTCCAGAGTCATGCTGATGCTGCCAGTCTAGGGTTCTCTTTGAGAACCACTGTTATGAAAGCATTAATCAGTCCAGCTGTGGGATGTTCTCCATCAGATTTTAACATCCCTGGTGGAAGCATGGAGAAAGGCAACAGGTTCAGAGTTGGATTTTTGTCAGATAAGTGCAAAGAAAAATAATAAGCAGAAATAATAAATAGTGTTGAGGACATTAGTAAAAAGAGTGGCTAGCTAGATAAACATGAAATTGTACCTGACCAGGGAAGGAAGGAAACACAGAATGGGGCTGAGGAGAAAACAGAGGTTTAAAGAAAAAAAAAAAAAAAGGAATAACATTTCTTATGCCATTAAGGACCAGAGGAAGGAAAATGAAGTGACTAAGAGAAAAGTGATAGTTATACTCAAATATTGAGATATTGAGCTATTTCAGAGGTGTGACAGGTGATTAGAAAATCCATGGGAAGAGGGGAGGGAAGTGGGATCAGAAGAAAAGTCAGGAGTTCCCATTATGGCACAGCAGAAACAAATCCGACTAGGAACCATGAGGTTGTAGGTTCGATCCCTGGCCTCGCTCAGTGGATTAAGGATCCGGCATTGCCGTGAGCTGTGGTGTAGGTTGCAGACATGGCTCGGATCCCGCACTGCTGTGGCTCTGGTGTAGGTCGGCAGCAACGGATCCAATTAGACACGAAGCCTGGGAACCTCCATATGCCACAGGTGCGGCCCCTAAAAAAAAGATAAAAGAAAAAAAAAGAATAAAAGTCATTACATACGAAGAATCCAAGGAACTGAGATGCTCAGATGCAAGATAGTTCATCTACATGTGCATGAATCACTCCAAATATCAGATAGAAATAAGAGTAAGACAGTTATGAAAAGTCAGCTGTCACTAAAGAGATAGCATGGCCTATTTTAGTCCCAGATCTGTCACTATCCAATTCTGTTGATTCATCTTAAACATAACTTCTCTGAGTCTCTGAGTCTCAACTTTCTTATCTGCAAAATAGTGAAGTTAGATCAGAAACTTCTAAAATCCATTCTGTTTGATCTTTCTTTCTTCTGAGTGAGTCTATGTTCCAGAAATACCATGTCTGAAAAAGCAAGGATTGAGCATACAGCCAAGGGAAGAAATCCAAACCAGTGTTTAGTTTATGCTCTAAACACACAAAACATAGCTGATGAGAACTATTTCTACAAGGAGTTGCTCAGGTTTTCTTCATCAAGTCCTGCCTTGGGGCTCAGCTAAAGGGAATTAAGAATGCTATCTCTAGTATCTCATTTTGCTTCTAAAACTTGGAAAACGATGAGTGAAGATGAGTAACACTCAGTCCTTGTGGTCTAAATGGAGACTTGGAAGTTCCTGTCAGTGACTGGCCAAGAAAATACGTCCTGTTCTTGTGTCTCCTGTTTTCTCTTTTCCAGACTACACGAAACAAATTATCCTCTGTTCCCAAAAAAGGAAAGTAAAAACACAAATCTTCTCTTTCTTAAGGGCAGATATGATGACAGAGTCAGCAATGATACAATATAATTAGTGGTTTTTAGCATTTTTTAAGATTTTTATTTTTTCTATTATAGTTGATTTACAATGTTCTGTCAATTTCTGCGTACAGCAAAGTGACCCAGTTATACATATATATACATTCTTTTTCTCACCTTATCCTCCATCATGTTCCATCACAAGTGACTAGAGATAGCTCCCCATGCTACACAGCAGGATCTCATTGTATTATTAGGTTTTTAGTGCATACTGTAGGAACAAAAAGTAGAGTTGGTGTCCACATCCTCAGTCAGCGACTCAAAGCAAACCTGATATGAATGGGAAATAGGGCTTGTATCTGAGGCAAAGGAGGTCCAGCAAAATGTGCTAGTGGGACAGCTCTAAGTGGTGATAACCCCCTGTGGAGCATGTGAGAAGCTGAAGGCATGAGCCCTGATTGTCCATACATTGTCTAGTTCTAAACATCCAGTTAGTGAAATTGATTTCCATTAATCAATTCATTCAACCAATATTTGGGTTCCTCTTGTGTGTGAACCAGGTACTAAAAAAGCACACAGATAACTAAAACTATTTCTCTATGTGTGAAATGAAGTGTTTAAATAAATTGTCCCTTTTCTCAAGTAGCTTAGTGCCTTATAGAAGACTGATTTCCTCATGTAGAAAATAATAGACTTGGACATGATAACTTATAAGAAGCCAGCCAAGGCTGAAAACTGTGATTGTACCATAATCTATGCCTATATATTTCCTTAGTGCTTATAAATTAAGACTTGAGTATGTCTAAAATTGAACTCTATATACTATCAAACCACTACCACACTGGGAGTTTCTGTCATGGCTCAGTGGTAACGAACCCAACTAGTGTCCATGAGGAGTTGGGTTCGATCCCTGGCCTTACTCACTGGGTTAAGGATCCGGCATTGCCATGAGCTGTAGTATAGGTACAGACATGGCCCAGATCCCTGTGTTGCTCTGGCTGTGGTGTAGGCCGGCAACTGTAGCTATGATTTGACCCCACGGGTGCAGCCCTCAAAAGCAAAAAAAAAAAACTAAATACAAAACAAACAAATTAAAAAACACTACCATATTCATTTCTTAATAAATCCATTAGAAAATATTTATTGATTGATGACTAATGAGATTTTGCTACGGAAACTAAGAAGAAAAATCACATTTTTTCCTTCAAGAAGGCTATAATTAACTGAGGATAAAGGCAACAAACAAAAAAATACAAAGCAGTACATTATGATTAGATTCACATGAGAGAGAGTTTACAAGTGAGAAATCACACATAACTGAGAAGTCAACAAAGGCTCTTGGCAGAAGTGGAAATAGGGAGTTCTCTGGTGGCTCTGCAGGTTGGGGATTAAGTGTTGTCACTGCTGTGGCTCAGGTTTGATCCCTGGCCTGGGAGCTTCCACATGCCCCCAGCACAGCCAAAAAAAAAAGTTGGATTAGAACTTTCCCTCAAAGGAAGCCCAGTTAAAGAACAACACATTTTTTTTAATTGTAATTTCCCCAATACATTTTTTTTTCTACTGTACAGCATGGTGACCCAGTTACATGTACATGTACATATTTTATTTTCTCACATTATCATGCTCCATCATAAGTGACTAGATATAGTTCCCAGCACTACACAGCATGATCTCATTGCTAATCCATTCCAAAGGCAATAGTTTGAATCTATTAACCCCAAGCTCTGCATCCACCACACTCCCTCCCCCTCCGCCTTGGCAACAGCAGGTCTCTTCTCCAAGTCCAAAAAAAAAAAAAGAAATAAAATTATGCTTACTATACTTAAAGAAGTAAAAGACACATTTAAAAATAAAAAAAATATATCCACCAGACATTAGATATTTCATATGATAGGTAGGTGCATGGGTGAGTGGACAGGCAGACAGATAGGCAAATAAGTAAACAGATTTTGACAAGACTACTAAAAACTTCACAAATAAGACATTTACCTTTCAAGCTCTTACTTTTTCCATATCCATCAAAGTTCCAATGCCCTTTTATATAAAATAACATAATCCATAATAAAGGTAGTCGTTGCTCTAATGGAAATTCTATAGAAAAGTGAGTGCTTAGTGCCCTACTAAATCTTTTTTTTTAATTTTTTATTAGCATATAGTTGATTTACAGTGTTTTGTCAATTCTGCTGTATAGCACAACAACCCAGTCATATATATATATATATATATTCTTTTTTCTCATAGTATCTTTCATCACGTTCTATCTCAAGAGATTAGGTAGAATTCCCTGTGCTATACAGTAGGACCTCATTGCTTATGCATTTTTTTTCTTTTATGATTTTTACTTTTTCTGTTATAGTTGATTTTCAGTGTTCTGTCAATTTCTACTGTACAGCAAAGTGACCCAGTCTCACACACACACACACACACACACACACACACACACATATTCTTTTTCTCACATTGTCTGCCATCATGTTCCATCACTAGTGACTGGATATAGTTCCCTGTGCTATAAAGCAGGATCTCATTGCTTATCCACTCCATATACAATAGTTTGCATCTATTAACCCCAGATTCCCAGCCCATCCCACTCCCTCTCCTTCCCTCCGTTGGCAACCACAAGTCTGTTCTGCAAGTCCATGAGTTTCTTTTCTGTGGAAAGTTTCATTTGTGCTGGATATTAGATTCCAGATATGTGATATCATATGGTATCTGGCTTACAGTTTCTGAATTACTTCACTTAGTACGAGAGACTCTAGTTCCACCATGTTGCTACATATGGCAGTATTTTGTTCTTTTTATGGCTGAGTAGTATTCCATTGTGTATATATACCACATCTTCTTAATCCATTCATCTGCCAATGGGCATTTATGTTGTTTCTATGTATTAGCTATTGTGAATAGTGCCACAGTGAACAAGGTTGCATGTATCTTTTTCAATGAAAGTTTTGTTTGGATGTATGCCTAAGAGTGGGATTTCTGGGTCATATGGTAGTTCTATATTTAGTTTTCTAAGGTATCTCCATACTGTTTCCCATAGTGGTTGTACCAACTTGCATTCCCACCAACAAGGCAGGAGTGTTCCCTTTTCTCCACACCCTCTCTAGCATTTGTTTTTTTTTGTGGACTTATTAATTATGGCCATTCTGAATGGTGTGAGGTGGTATCTCTTGGTAGTTTTGATTTTTGCATTTCTCTAATAGTGATGTTCAGCCTTTTTTCATGTGCTTGTTGGCCATCTGTATATATTCCTTGGAAAAATGTCTATTCAGGTCTTTTGCTCATTTTTCAATTGGGTTGTTGGCTTTTTTGCTGTTGAGTTGCATAAGTTGTTTGTATATTTTAGAGATTAAGCCCTTGTCAGTTACATCATTTAGAACTATTTTCTCCCATTCTGTAAGTTGTCTTTTTTTGTTTGTTTTGTTTTGTTTTGTTTTGATGGTTTCCTTTGCTGTGCAAAAGCTTGTCAGTTTGATTAGGTCCCATTGGTTTATTTTTGCTTTTATTTGTTTCCTTGAGAGACTGATCTGAGAAAATGTTCCTAAGGCTGATGTCAGAGAATGTTTTGCCTATGTTCTCTTCCAGGAGTTTAATGGTGTCTTATCTTATATTTAAGTCTTTAAGCCATTTTGAGGGGTTTTTTGGTGCGTGGTATGAGGGTATGTTCCAGTTTCATTGATTTACATGTGGCTGTCCTATTTTCCCAGCACCACTTACTGAAAAGACTATCTTTTTCCCGTTTTATATTCTTGCCACCTTTGTTGAAGATTAATTGACTGTGAGTGTCTGGAATCATTTCTGGGTTCTCTATTCTGCTCCATTGGTCTGTTAATCTGTTTTGTACTAGTACCACAGTGTCTTGATTACTCTAGCTTTGTAATATTGCCTGAAGTCTGGGAGAGTTATGCCTCCTGCTTGGTTTTTGTTCCTCAGGATTGCTTTGGCAATTCTGGGTCTTCTGTGCTTCCATATAAATTTCTGGATTGTTTGTTCTAGTTCTGTGAAAAATGTCATGGGTAATTGATAGGGATTGCATTGAGTCTGTAGATTTCTTTAGATTGTATGGCCATTTTTATGATTTTTTGTTTATGATATTAATTCTTCTAATTAATTAATTCTTTCAATTAATCTTCCAATTAATTCCCCACAGCAAGGAATATCTTTCCATTTCATTGAATCCTCTTTAATTTCCTTGATTAATGTTTTATAGTTCTCAGTATATAAGTCTTTTACCTCCTTGGTCAGGTTTGTTCCCAGGTATTTAATTTTTTGGGTGATATTTCAAAAGGTATTGTATTTTTGTATTCCTTTTCTAATATATCATTGTTAGTATACAGAAATGCAACCAATTTCTGGATGTTAATCTTGTATCCTGCTACTTTGCTGAAATCGTTGATCAGTTCAAGTAGTTTTGTGTGGAGTCCTTAGAATTTGCTATATATAGTATCATCTGCATAGCATGACGATTTTACCTCTTCTCTTGGATACCTTTTATTTCTTTTGTTTGTCTGACTGCTAGGACTTCCAATACTATGTTGAATAAAAGTGGTGAGAGTGGGCATCCTTGTCTTGTTCCAGATTTTAGTGGGAAGGCTTTCAGCTTTTCTCTGTTGAGTATTATATTTTCTGTGGGTTTGTCATAAATGGCTTTTATTATGTTAAGGAGTGTTCCTTCTATACACACTTTGGTGAGAGTTTTTTTTTACCATTAATGGATGTTGGACTTTGTCAAATGCTTTTTCTGCATCTATTGAGATGATCTTGTGGTTTTTGACTTTTCTTTTGTTAAGGTGGTGTATGATGTTGACTAATTTGTGTATGTTGAACCATCCTTGTGCACCTGGGATGAATCCCACCTGGTTATGGTGTCTGATCTCTTTTATATGTTGTTGGATTCCGTTGGCTAAAATTTTTGTTGAGAATTTTTGCATCTATGTTCGTCAAACTTATTGGCTTATAATTTTCTTTTTTGGAAATATCTTTGTTTGGTTTTTGATATTAGGGTGTTGATGGCTTTGTAAATTCTAAATGTAATAGTTTGCATTTACCAACCTCAAGCTCCCCATACATCCTACTTCCTCCCCTCTCTGTTGGCAATCACAAGTCTGTTTCCTGGGCAAATGGACTCTCCCACAGTGCCTGAGAAAAGATGAATGAAAAAGACAACTGTGTACATCTGAGAACATCAAAAGCTGTCTATGTTCAGGAGCCTCACAGAGGCTAGTCAGTGTTTTCCAAAGCAAAGTTCTCAGTCAATTTACATCCAAAGACCAAAGGTGCTTGCTAATAAAATGCTGATATGGATTATCTGGGGAAGAGTTCCGGATCTTTATCAGGCTTAAGTTTGACACTATAGCGTTACATCAATTTACAAAGGAAACTATAGACAAGCCAAACATTTAAATGCATTAAGGAGTTTGAGCTCTTTTGAATTTTACTTGTAATTACTTCTGCTTTTGCTGACTACATACAATCATATCAGGCAAATCTAGTAAGAATCCACAGTAGAATTACCTAGTTGGATTGTGTAATACTTAGGCATGTAAGCTGAGTACTACACATCTTTCAGAATTTAACAAAACATTCAACTAAGCAGTAAGTCACCTGGCCTTAGTGAATTGCTCTGCACATTGGGGAAGGTCTGAACCGCAAATCCAATGCTGTAGTTGAGAGCTCAAAGCTGGCATTCTGATTCACCACTGAAAAACTGGAATGCATAAAATGTTCTGATCAATTCTCGGTCTTCCTTTATGAACTAGACTGAAAATATTTACTTCTTTTTGAAGCTTTTTCTTTCCTAGTGAAATCCTTCACCCGGACACTCCCACATATCAACCATGCTTTGATCTCTTTTTAAAATTGTCATTTGAGCTGAATGCTAGCTAGAGAACAAGCAAGAACTTGGAAGACACATTCCTAAAGATCATGCCAACTGAGCTAGTTAGCGGTATATATCATAAAGGAGCAAGAAAGTGTTTACTTAACCTGTTCGATTTGGGCTGATATTAAAGATCTTCATCTTGAACTCTGTCCATTCTCCTGTGCTATCATCTCTATCCTCCTGACAACAGACAATAAGAACGTAAAGAAAGTCTCCATCCATAATTTGGATGGAATTAGGGATAGCATCCTGTCAGTCGTGTGCATGTGTCCTGCAAGTGACCTGGCCTGGGTGACATGCCTCTGAGGCACAAACGGCCAAGGCCCTGACAGCTAAATTGACCAGTTCTTCTCAACAGCAATGGGATTTAGGGCATTCCCTTTGTGACTTAGTGGTTAACGAACCTGACTAGGATCCATGAGGATGCGGGTTCGATCCCTGGCCTCGCTCAGTGTGTTAAGGATCTGGCATTGCCGTGAGCTGTGGTATAGGTCACACACTAGGCTTGGATCCCACATTGCTGTGGCTGTGACTTAGGCCGGCAGCTATAGCTCCGATTCCAAAGCAGGGGGATTTGGGAGTTCCTGTTGTGTCTCAGTGGGTTAGAATCTGACCAGTATCCGTGAGGATGCAGGTTCAATCTCTAGTCTTGCTCATTGGGTTAAAGATCCAGTGTTGCCACAAGATGCTGTATAGGTAACAGATGTGGCTTGGATCTGATGTTGCTGTGGTTGTGGCATAGGCTTCAGCTGCAGCTCTGATTCAACCCCTAGCCTGGGAACTTCCATGTGCAGCAGGTGTGGTCCTAAAAAGAAAAAGAAAAGAAAGAAATGGAATTTGGCTAAGACTGAACAGTGTTCCTCATAGTGAATTTCAGACTAATTCTTTGGGCATCTCCCTTGATTTCAATTATTTTTATTTTAGCTAAAGAACTCTGCTTAGCCTATTAGGATAAACTTTTATTTTCCCCGGGAGGCTAGATAGCTTAGTTGTTAAACACATGAACTCTGTCTTCAGTCTGACAGAGTAGTTCAAATCTCCATGACTTTGTACAAGCCAATTATCTATGACCTTCATCTATAAAAGGGGGTTGATAGTAATATACACCTGAGCTAGGATTTTTGTGAGGAGCCAATAAGTTAATATCTAAAAACCAAATGCCTGGCATGAAGTAGACATTCAGTTAAAAATTTGCCAAGTGTTTGTGGGTTTGTTGTAAGGCTCTTGTATTCTTTTATATGTGTTTTCTATTTATTTACTTACTTACTTTTTAGGGCTGTACTCGTGGCATTTGGAAGTTCCCAGGTAAGGAGTTGAATCGGAGGTACAGCTGCTGGCCACAGCCACAGCCACAGCAACACCAGATTCGAGCTGCATCTGTGACCTACACCACAGTGCCGGATCCTTAACCCACTGAGCGAGTCTAGGAATCAAACCTGTGTCCTCATGGTTACTAGTCAGATTTGTTTCCACTGAGCCATGACAGGAACTCCCTATATGTGTTCTGTTTTCTCATCTCCTTTAAAGTAAGTCATTTAATTTCACTAACCCTAATGCTTCCATGCCTATCTAGGTCATAAATTAGGTCATAGTTAAATTGATAATAAAAGTTTAGCATCTTCATATGAACCTTGCATAGTTGCAGACTTGCTCCCTCCCACCAGTCCTAGTCTCTCCAAGTTGTTTCAGTGGGAGGGTGGGTGGCCCCAGGAGGTGTCTGAGCTGTGTGCAGGATCATGTCTAATTATGTGCACCTACTGCCTGTCGAGCATCTGCTCTTCCCTTGAGGGAATGGTCTGGCTGTGGCCTTTGCTGTTGCCCCCTGTGACAGAGCATTGCTCTCTGCCTCCTCTGCACCAAAGATGCAACACCCACAGGTGCATCTGGAGCAGGGTCCCTTCAGGTCTCGATGTGAAAATGTACCAGGTTCCACACTAAAGCTGGAAGAATGATACTCCTTCCTCCTGCTTCAGGTTGGAAGTTGTCACCCAGAACTTAAAGCCTGAACCCATGAAAACCCAACAGCTTAAGAACAGCAGCCTCTTGAGCTGTTGCCTGAATATTTGCAACCCTTCCCTGCTTCCACTCTAATCCCTCTCACCTTGCTTTCTAAAGAGCAGCCAATTTAGTCCTGTTAAAACTTAAGCCAGGCCATGTCATTCTGTTTTAAACTCCCCAATAGCTGCCCACCTCACTCAAAGTAAAAGCATATATTCTTCCAGTGACCCCCAAAGCCTCGTATTATCTGGCCCATGTTCCCTCTCTGATATGGTTCCAAGTTCTCTCCCACTCAGTCCACAGAAGCTACTCTGGCCTCCAGACACACATACCATTCAGCTCCTGCATCAAAGCGTTGGCATTTGATGCACCTCTGGATGTGAAGATTAGGAAAGTGGAGTCCAAATCATAAAGGGCCCTGATGCTAAATGTTTGAAGTGTAGCCCATAAATTTCATGTAAGCATATTGGGAATTGCCAGTCCATAAGAGAGAATTGGAATGCAATAAACCCAATGTTCTGATGCAAATTTTTCTGGAGTGAGCTAGAAATAGGGCTTCCAGATTTAGAAAATAAAAATACAGGACACCAGTTAAATTTGAATTTCAGATAAACAACGAATAATTTTCTAATATGATCATGTCCCAAATACTACATGAAATGTACTTTTAACAAAAAAAAATATCGTTTACCTAAAATTCAAATTCAGCTGAGCATCCTGTAATTTACCTGGCAACATGCCTAGAAGCGGATTTGAATAGTGGTCTTCAACACATTATTTAAATTATTTCAGCTTCTGTGTTATTATCTATGAAAATGGAATAATAACACCCCCTCATTGGTTCTAGTATGAATTAAATGAGATGATTCATGAATTGCATATAACAAAGTCTCCATCACAACTTAAGTAAATTCGGAGTTCCCATCATGGTGCAGTGGAAATGAATCCAACTAGGAACCATGAGGTTGCGGGTTTGATCCCTGGCCTCAATCAGTGGGTTAAGGATCTGGCATTGCTATGGCTGTGGTATAGGCCAGCGGCTACAGCTCCGATTGGACCCCTAGCCTGGGAACCTCCACATGCCGCAGGTGCAGCCCTGAAAAAGACAAAAAAAAAAAAAAAAAACTCAAGTAAATTGCAGAAATCGTTATCATTATTAAGATTATCATTGCCATCTCATTTTGCAAGTGAAACTTTCAATAAAACATTATAACATTTCTAGAAACATAATCCTCACATGGAACTTTGTGTTTTTAAAGTCACTAGAGATTCAAATTTGTTTGAAAGCACTTCTTATTTGATAAGAAAGCCTTCAGGAAACAAATGTAATATTCTGAGAAGAATCATACTTTCCTTTCATCTTGTTAAGTTTTTCTTTGATTTTATACTGGTTGTTTTATTCAATTCAAAATAATTCCTTTTCAAGTCCTTTTAAGACTTTTTTTTTTTAAAGATGATACTAACTGTAGCCTGTGCTGATATATGGCTTTTATTTTAGTTTTTGCTGTAGATTTGCTCTCTGGCTCATGTGATCTGGCCACCAATTTAATAACAAATGGTCACTTGTGATTTTAAAGTATCTGCGCATCTACAACACTGTAAATCAACTAAACTCTAATTTTAAAAAAAGAATCTGAGCATGTGGGAAGCCTTATACATCCCATTTTCTGTGATCATCCAGCCACTAACCATTAGCACTGTCAAGAAATTTTAAATGAAATAGTGGATACTCAGCAATATGGCAGGTATTGTTAGTTGTTAAAGACTCAAAGAACAAAGTATAGCAGCTTCTAATTCTATAAAGTTCTCATCAGGTAGGAGAGGAAAGTGTGGCAGCCAGAACAAATAAATGAAATAGTGTGATAAGTGCAAGTATCACATGCACCAGGACAGTAGAGTATGAGAAGTGAAATGACAGAGCAGTTGAATCTGAACAGACTTCACAAAGGTTGTGACACTGATGTTTCTTCCCCTCCTCCTTCTCCTCCTCCTTCTCCTTCTTCTTCTCACCACACCCACAGCCTGTGGAAGTTCCAGAGGCCAGGAAACAAACCTGGGGACTGCACTGTGGCTACAGCAATGCCAGACCTTTAACTTGCTGCACCACATGGGAACTTCCTGGGGTTTGCTTCTTAATGAAGAAGCATGTGCCAGGAAAGCAAAGGCTTAGATAGCATCACCAATTGAGAAGATAAAACACCAAGAGGAAAGCCTTGGAAGACTTCAATGTCTATTGAGAGGTTGGTTGATTCATTTAGCTAAAGCAGTGGTTCCCAGTGGGTTTCTAGGACCAGCAGCATCATGTTATATGGAAACTTGGCAGAAAAACAAATTCTCGGAAAAGCAAATTCTCAGACTTTAAACTCAGACTCATTGAGTCAGGAACTCCGGAGGTCAATATCAACAATCTGTATAATTCTGATACCTATAGTTTGAAAATCTCCGAACTATAGCAACAGAGTTTTTTCAAATCTGGGTACACCCAGAAGCACCAAGGAGGCTCTTTTTTAAATCCTAATGACAGGGGCCTCAAGCTGTAAGAATTAAATCAGAGTCTTTGGGGGTGGGGTCCAAGCAAAAGTGCAAACATATTTCAGTGCATAGCCAGGGTTGAGAACCTTTGAGATAGAGCATATGGTACATGAAAAAGGAAGGGGAAATAGATATTTCACCAAAGAAAAAAAAATCATCACATGAATACTCACTCAAAATCATTAGCATTCAGGAAAACACAAATTAAAATAAAAATAAAGTAACACTAAACACTCCCCCAGAAAGGCTAAAATTGACTAAAAAGATCACAGTTTGTCTACCATATAGAGCCCTAAAACTCCAACATGATTGGCAGGCACATACAATGTTACAACCATTTAAAATGTTGGCAATTTCTTGTAAAACTAGACATGAGTCAGCATTTCAATTCCTGAGCATTCAAGAGAAGAGAAATGGGTGTCTAGGAAGTACCTGTATAAGAAAGTTTTAGCAGTTTTACTCATAATATTCCTAAACTGTAAATAATCCATCAGTTGAAAAATGGATAATGAAAGCGGAGTCTATTCATACAATGGATACTACTCAATAATAAAAGGAAATAAATTACTGATTCATACAACAAAGTAGAAAAATCTTAGGAACACTGTGCTGAGTGAAAGAAGCCTTGTACCAAAGAGTATAATATTGTGTGATTGCCTTTCAACGAACAAAGCTGCCAGAAGAGTGAGAGTTGGCGGCAGAGACCAATTTTCCTGGAATGTCGTCCTCTTCCTTGTTCTGGTGAACATCCACTTTTATTTCATTTTTCAGCTCTGTCTAATGCCTCACCCTCTAGAAACCTTCCTGATATTTCTAGTTAGAGTTAAGTGTGTCCTCTATAACCTACACAGACCCCTATTAGGACACTGATTTCATTGCTGCCACTTTTTAAGAAAGTCTGTCTCCAACTAGCCTAAATTCTCCTCTCAGGCAGGATGGTCTCAGTTTGGGATCCCTCTTGAACAGCCCAGTCTGCAGCCTCTAGTGGGGCATATGGACCTGAGTGAGGTGGGATAGAATAGAAGGAGGATGGATTACTTGACAGCGTTTGACACATTACAGCTGCCTCCGTGTGCATGCTGTTCCTGCTTCCTTGAAGACCCTCCCCCACTCTCTTTTGTGTGACTGGTCAACACATGCTATTGCTTCAAGACCAGTGTCACGTGGCATGAATCCATCCCTGAACAGGCCCCCAGCCTATCCTGGACACAATTGCATTTGCTTCTTCCTTAGACTATATTGTAGCCTCTCATCATACTTAACTCTCTATATTGTAATTAGTGACTTGCATTCTTTCTGGCTCACTGGTTTGTGAATTTCTCAGGGCTTATTTGATTGAGGATTTTTCCTTAGTGTGGTGCTTAGCACATGTTAATGCTAATGGATATTTGTTAAAGAAAGAGAAATGTCCTTAGATTACCTCAAACGAGGAGTCTTATTATTTTTAAGTACATTTTACTGTGTGCTATAATTAGATCGTGTCCTAAATACTACTTGTGTATGTTTGCCCTCTGTGACTTAGAGTATTATTAAATAATCCAGAGGAGCAAACTGTTTTCATTATGACTTATTCACTAGGTCATTCAGGCAGTACCCTGCATCTTAAAGGCACTGAGGAGGAACAGCAGAAGGAGACTTAAAAGCAGCACATCAAAGTCAACACAGCAGTATTGACTCTGTTGTGTTGGTTTTCAGTGATTCTGTATTATTACCTCTCATGAGGGATAAAAATGCAAATTATAAATAACCTGAATTTACTTAGCACAGCTAGAAAACCGAGTTACAAAACAAACCAGAAAAGAAGCCTCCTCATCTGCAATTTGTAAGCCCCCAAAGTACATAAGTAGCTGAAAAATCATGAGTTCCTAAGTAAATAAACTTCAGATAATTTAAAACTAAACTATGCCCAGGTAAGCATGCTACATGCTATGAGTCCAATAGCAATAGGAGGGCAATGTGGTCTTTAGGAAATGGGCTTTAGAGCAAAGGGATTTTGCGATGTTAAAAGTATTGTGGTAGAAAAGCAATTCCAAACTGCCTCTAATAACATTAAGAGAAAAAAATCATAAATCTAGAGTATGGACCCAAACAACATAAAATATTTTCGCAATTCCATAGTTTCATATGGAGAGAAGCAAAAGAGGAAGAGAATGAAAGATTCTGAAGTCCCTTAGAAATGAGACAGTCCAAAAATAAGCCTTAAGTAAAGAAAGAGAGGGAGAAGGAGCTACTTCTCTAGTAATGCTATAATGTGCGAGAGGAAAAGAGAGCCATCTGAAATATTAATGCTGTCAGATTTCAAAAAGCTAGTCATGAAAGTTGTTGAAGAAATAAAACAATCTTGTGGACAAAAAGACCCTAGGCTACCAATACAGAACAGAAAGTGCAATTTTTTGAGTAAACATTCACACATTTACATGCATGTAAGGTGGGACCAAAGTAACCATAATGTTAATGCCAAAAAAAATTGCACTGGATGGAGTTAAACAGGCAAGGAGGACTTTATTCAAGACTATGGTAGTACAGGTCAGAACTATTACAGGGGAAGAGGGAGACTGAATTTAACTCTATTGAAACAAAAGGCAGCAACATTTTTTTAAGTACTAGGATGAGCTGCTGGAAAAGTACTAGAAGACATTAGAGGGGAGGTTGGTCAAGGTGATTAGACCATCCATGTTTGCTAATTGTTGTTTATCTAAGCTAGGCTCCTACCCACCTGCAGAGCCTAGGAGGTAGGGGGCCCTACTTTCCTTGATGGTTTTGTTTCAGCAGGCTGGCTTCCAGGTCTTTGAGAAAGAAATGTCTAAATTGTGAAACTGGCAAGAGACTGGGAGATGATTTATACTCAAAGTGATAGAGAAAGAATTTACAAATACAAGTTTAGTAAAATAAATGCTCTAAGAAAATAGAGATCATGGGCCTATATTTAGGTAAAATCCTGTCTAATTTAGTCAAGTTGAGGGGAACTGAAGCCTGTCTTGTTCATCAGGACAAAATCTCACGCATTTTGTACATCAGTTATCTCCCCAAGAGACAAAAAGTTGACCCTCAGGACAATCTCCTGTAGAGCTTCTGAAAGATTTCAGAGCGAATTCCCAAGCTATGCTTTTACATATGTCAAATTAAAAACAAATATGGACTTAGTAAGGAGATGCCTTATTTGAAGGGATTATTGCAAGGGAAGTTGGGACTATTACACTGGAGAGCCTTGACCATTAAATCTGCAAGCATCTGAAGAGTTAAGCTAAAAGGACTTTTCTTTGTGTAGAGAGGAGTAAACAAGGCTAGGAGGAACTGGATGTTGGGAACTGGGGTGAAACTGTGACATAGTGAATAACAGACTAGGTAACGTTTTATCCCAGGGCCAGCCAATTTGCAGGAGGGATCCTTCTGGAGGGGCTGTGTATTGACTCAGACTGATGGTGGGCCAAAGTTCAGAGTCTCAGAAGGAGAGAAGTTTATGCAAAGTTTGGTTAACAAGCCCTTTATTCTCACTCATCAGCAGGGATAAAACTGTTCAGCACATCATTGATGGGTCTAAGAATAGGAATGTGGAGGGTCTGTGTCTACTGTGTCGTAGGTCAATGAGGAGGCATCAGTGATCTTATCTGAGTCATAATGGGAGGATGGTTTTTTGCAATAAGCCTTCCCCAAAGCACAGAGGTGGAATTGAGGGGCAGGGGACGGTTCTTAACCTTCACTGTTTTTTAGGATCACATGGCTCAGGTAAAATTCTACATTATCCCACAGCTAGGGGTAATTTGGCCTTTGATCCTGGAGATTTCTCTAAACGGTAAGCATTAGAGAGTGGAATTAATCCATAATGAGACTTCTTTCCGTGCCAAAAGGTAGAGGAAGGACCCAGATTTGCTAGGCCACTCTAAGGAAAGGGGCAAGGAGTATTACTTTATCCTTTTTAAATTTAAAAAAAAAAGCATTTTCATTTACCCTTACAAAGTACAGATACAGGTTTAGCAATTCATTTATAAGAAGGGTTATTTGAGGTTTAGATTTAGATGGACAAGATTTAAATTGCTGTAGGACCATAAGCAAATCATTGACACTCTCAGGCTCATTCCCACCTCTTCTAGAGGAAGTTTTTACAAGTTATTGAGATGAATAAATAAGATCATGTTTATAAAAATCCCTGCTGGAGTATCCATGTGTGGCTGACTTAATCTCTCCCCTAAGTAAGAAAATTTATTGGAAGTACCAGTTTTAGGAAATTTTAATAACTTGGAAAGGAAAAAATTTAAAGAATTTGATTACACTGTTTATACATGTCCCCTTATAACTTTGTCTTAAAATCCCAGCATATTTTATTAGCAATCTTATGTCACACATCAAGACATTTTTTTTGAGATCGCTACTGACTTGAGGTATAGTGATTTGTAGAACATAGAACCACTTGAAATCTCTGACAAAAGTTACAGTGATTTCAAGTTGGGGGAAAGTTTTTTTCATTTCTAGGGAGATAGATACCAAGAAGAAATGAAATGATCAGGAAATAAGAGACTACAACATAATTATCCCATTGAGCGAGAAGGACTTGTCTATCATGTATGTAGCCATAAGAAATCACACTTGACACATTCTAGATTTTTATGTTTTGACCTTTAGATTTTACTCAACCCCACCACCCACCACCTATCCTTCACCACTGAAACCTTTGTCTCCTCAGATTGATCTGAATGCAGCAATTAGGTCACTTATGGGCAGAGATTCCCACCCAAAGCATCAAACACATAGATACATATACATACGTACGAGTTCTATATAGAGTGTAGATATTTCATCCTTTGGCTGCCTAGGAACTAATTCTCATGGCTCCATTAAAGATGAGTAAGATTTCACATTCTCATATTGGTAACATAGGGTTCTTAATAGAGCCCACACATGTGGTTGACTCAGAATACTTATTTTTGTGCCAGATGGATAAAACACATAGTATAATTCTTGTGATGTCTAGCCAAACATTAAGTAAATATACTCTTCAAAGATTCTAGGAGGAGGGAGTTCCCATTGTGGCACAGAGGAAGGGAATCCGACTAGGAACCATGAGGTTGCAGGTTTGATCCCTGGCTTGCTCAGTAGGTTAAGGATCCAGCATTGTAGGAGCTGTGGTGTAGGTTGTAGATGCAACTTGGATCTGACATTGCTGTGGCTCTGGTGTAGGCTAGCAGCAGTAGTTCGACTAGACCCATAGCCTGGGAGCCTCCATATGCTGTGAGTGTGGCCCTAGAAGGACAAAAGGACAAAAAATAAATTTAAAAAATTTAAAAAGATTCTAGGAAGAAAACAAATCTTTATCTCCTTATAAATTATTACCAAATTCCAAGAGACAAAATCTATTTGAAAGAGATTCCAAGTGATGTTAGATTTTATGCAACAGAAATAGTTTATCCTAGATATATGTTTTTCCATTCATATCATATTGATTCAGTCAGCCAGCAAATACCTGTTAGATGATTATTAGGCACAGAGACCTTTTTAAGCTTTAGTAAAAGATAGCAAATAAGAAAAAAAAAAATTCCTCCGTTCTTCAGTGGAAGTGCCCATTCTAGTAAGAGACATTCTTCGATCTGAACATATTTCATAAAACTAATACAATTACTAGATTATTAAATTCATGGTTACTTGAATGTGCACTATGAAGCACTCCCTCATCATTATTTAAATTTCAACCTTCCAATTAAAAGGTCTATTTGGAATTCACTGAAGAAAATAAATATGATGGCTATTTTAAATAGAGGGCCTATCGTAGGTGAAGAGTTATATAAGTACAAGGTAAATTTTCTTAACCATCGCTAATCAACCAGTGTTTTCTGAATTTCTACCTTTAAGGAAACTTTAAACTTTAAAAAATATGTCGTGTTTACAAATACTAACATTTGCACAATATGTTTTTAATCTTTTTATTTTTATATAATTTTGAAAGGTTACTTTCCCTTTGCAGTTATTACAAAATATTGGTTATATTGCTCATGTCATACAGTACATCCTTGAGCCTATCTTATACCCAATAGTTTGTGCCTCCCACTCCCCAACCTATATGGCCCCTCCTCCCTGCTGGTAACCACTAGTTTGTTTTCTATATCTGTGAGTATGCTTTTTTTGTTATATTCACTATTTTTTTTAATTCCACATATAAGTGATAATATATACTTATATTTGGCTTCCTCTGTCTGACTTATTCACTTAGTATAGTGCCCTCCAAGTTCATCCATGTTGCTGCAAATGGTGAAATGTCATTCCTTTTTATGGCTGAGTAGTATTCCATTATATATATACACATATACATATATAAAGGTAATTAGGTTCCATTTGTTTATTTTTGCTTTTATATATATATAAAACATCTTCTTTATCAGTTCGTCTGTGAGTAACACTTAGGTTGCTTCCATATCTTGGCAATTGTAAGTAGTGCTGCTACAAACATTGGGGTGCACATATCTTTTTGAATTAGTGGGTTTGGTTTTTTCAAATGTATACCCAGGAGAGGAATTGCTTTTTCATATGGTAGTTCTATTTTTAGTTTTTTGAGAAACTTCTGTACTGTTTTCTGTGGTGACTGCACCAATTTATATTTATCCGCAGTGTACAAGGGTTCCCTTTTCTCCACATCCTTGCCAACATTTGTTATTTGTGTGCTTTTTGATGATTAGCCATTCTGACAGGTGTGAGATAATATCTCATTGCGTTTTTTATTTACATTCCCTGATGATTAGTGATGTTGAACATCTTTTTGTATCCCTGTTGGCCATCTGCATTTCCTCTTTGGAAAAACATTCAGCTCTTCTGCCCTTTTTTTAATTGCATTGATTTTTCTTTGATGTTGAGTTTTATGAGCAACATATATGTGCTGGATAGTAATCCCTTATCAGTCATACCATTTGCAAATCTTTTCTCCCCTTTGGTAGGTTGTCTGTTTGTCAGAGGTTTCCTTTGCTGTGAAAAGGTAGTTTCCATTTGTTTATTTTTTGCTTTTATTTCCTTTATTTTAGGAGATGGATCAAAAAAAAATCACTGCGATTTATATCAATGAGTGTTATGCCTATGCCTATGTTTTACTCCAGAATTTTTATAATATCCATTCTTACATTTAGGTCTTTAATCTATTTTGAGTTTATTGTTGTATATGATTTGAGAAAATGACCTAATTTTGTTCTTTTACATATAGCTGTCCAGTTTTCCAAGTACCACTTGTTAAAGAGACTGTCCTTTGTATATTCTTGCTTCCTTTGTCATAGATTAATTGACCATCAGTGCATGAGTTTATTTCCCAGCTCTCTACCTTGTTCCATTGATCTATGCGTCTGTTGTTGTACCTGTTACATACTGTTTTGATTACTATAGCTTTGTAGTATAGTCTGAAGTCAGGAGTGTAATTCATCCAGCTCTTTTCTTTCTCAAGCTTATTTTGGCTATTTAGTGTTTACATGTAAATATTAAAATTATTTATTCTAGTTCTTTGAAAAATTCCATTGGCATTTTAATAGAAATTCCATTGAATCTGTAGATTGCCTTGGGTAGTATAGTCATTTTAACAATATTGTTTTTTCCCAATCCAAGAACCCAGTATATCTTTCCATCTATTTGTATCATCTTCAATTTCTTTCATCAATATATTAAGCCTATATAAGGAAGCAAAATACCTGTACTCCAAAAACTATAAGACACTAATGAAAGAAATTGCACAGTATTTTTAAGAAATGAAAATCATTTGAGAAAATGGTGTAAAGCATAAGAGAAACAAAAGAAAAAATTTCATTTATATAAGAAAATAATTTTGAAATATGTGAACATGTGTTTATGAGTATGCTCAGCAAAACTTATTACAAATTTTGAAAATGTTTCCATTTTTTCTGTCAGCTACCCATGAGAAATAAATAATTCACCAGTTGGCCTAGTAGGTATAAATTTGCTTCATTTGACTTTTAAGGGATTATTTTAACTAGAATTACAGCCAGTTTAGGAAAAACATAAAAGCTCTACAAATTGCATTAGTTAGAAGGGCATTTTTAAAAATGGCACTGCAGCCATAGAAATATCATTTTATAGTCGTAAAATTTTATCCAGACTTTTTCTGTACACCCTTCCTGGTTTCTAATGTTGCTTTTGTGCACCATGGCATGTCATGTACATATTCCATTAAATTCTCTGGTGCCTTTTGGAGTTCCTGTCGTGGCACAGTGGTTAATGAATCCAACTAGGAACCATGAGGTTGCGGTTCAATCCCTGGCCTTGCTCAGTAGGTTAAGGATCCGGCATTGCCGTGAGCTGTGGTGTGGGTTGCAGACGTGGCTCGGATCCCACGTTGCTGTGGCTCTGGTGTAGGGCAGCAGCAACAGCTCCGATTAGACCCCTAGCCTGGGAACCTCCATAAGACAAAAAAAAAAAAATTCTCTGGTGATTTTTCACTGATTACTGTCTTTAAATGGACAATTATGTGTCAGTAAATACTCCCATACACCAAAGTTCATGTGTGTTCACCACATTTGTTTAACAATCAGCTGAAAACTAGTGTCAAACATTTCTAACCTATGTTTATATTAAAAAATGCACATAGAGATAATTCCATTAATCTTATTAAATAATTAATGTTGTAACCCTAACATAATACTGATATATTCCTTGAATATTAAAATTTTTAAGTTATCCTCATTTTATCCTTCCAGATCTGTATATTAGTAATACTTCCTATTTTCAAAAATATTGAATCTATAATACACTGGAATCTTTAGTTTTATGTTTTCTTTATTATAAATTAAGAAAGTTATTCACAAGTAATATTCTATCTGGAAATATCAGAAGCTATTTCTTAAATATATCAGGCATTTCATTCATCTAAAGTGTTAAAATATGTTCAAGTTATACATGATGATTTTCCAATATTGTAGTTATTGGATAGATGAATAGACATTTCTGGAAAGGTTTAGCTAATTGTAGATACTGACGCTCTAATGTTTTTCCCAGAGGTGGTTGGATTTAGTGGCCTAAGAATTTTATCCACCAAATGACTGGCATGTTTTTTGAAGCTTCAAAAAATTTTAATCCTCCTTTGTATCCATTACCAAGTGTGTTATATGCATAGGACCTTACTATTTTTATAGCTAGTTTTTAAAACATTGAGTGCTATGAACTTTAGAAACTCTTCAGACTGAAAAATGTTAAATCGTTATCTATGATCATTTGATAAATATCAGTGCAAGAAACTTGTACCTGAGCAAACTAAGAAAGTCATTAACAGCCGTATTTCTGATGGAACTAATGTTATACCTGTTCAAGCTACAGTGAATCTAATTATCTGTGACAGAAAAAAATGGGAAAAGGTATGAAAGCTTTTCGTTAAATCAGAAATGGAAAGAAAGGAAAAATGTCTTTTTTTTCCATTTTACTCATAGCTCAACAGACAAGATCACAGTGGAAACGAGATTAATTGTCTAAATAGCGCCAACATTTTCCAGTTCTTGCCCCATATTTTGGACGTTAACTCCTAAATGTATTTTCTCTCAATGGCATGAACTTTGTGTTCAGGCAGCATTCAAATTGCAATGGGGCATTTTCAGTTTACCCTCTCACCCCACTGCCCCATTGCACTGTGTGTCTTTATCATCAAATCAGTTGGGGTCTACATCTGGCTGTACCTGTGCATAAAACTCTCACAAGTACAAATTGGGCCACAAGATCAGGCTCACTCTACCTCTGGATCTTGCATGACAAACCTTTACTGTCTCAAGGATAGCTCTGAATATAGAAAAGTCACAAGCTCCAGAGTAGCCTGGGATGAAATGAAATTCAGGCCTTTGGAAGCCTAATAAGAATTCTTAGCAATTGGAATCTTGTAATTATTCTGGATCCCTCATGCATATTTGTTATTTTCTTTCTTGTCACATTTTTAGGAATACAGATTAAAAATATTCAGTAGGAGTTCCTGCTGTGGCTCAACAAGTTAAGGACCCAACATAGTCTCTGCATGGACACAGGTTCAATCCCTGGCCTTGCTCAGTGAATGAAGGATCTGGCATTCCTGCAAACTGTGGTGTAGGTCTCAGGTGCAGCTCAGATCACGTGTTGCTATGGCTATGGCATAGGCTTTAGCTGCAGCTCTAATTCAACCCCTAGCCTGGAAACTTCTGTATGACACATGTTCAGCCTTAAAAAAAACACTAGTGTTCAGTAACATTTCCTAAAAGCAAGCATTGATAGCCTGTAATCTACTGGGAATAACATCTATCCCTGCCATTTAAGGCTATTTGAATTGGACAAGTTGTGGAATCTTTTGGAGCTTAGTTGTAAAAATGTAGAAAAAGGCTTATCTTTTAAAAGGCAGAAAGCTGAAAAAAATATGATATAATATATACATTACACACAAGAGAGATGGAGAAGAGTTTTTTATGTTTCAATTTATATAAAAATTTTATTAAGGCACAGTTGATTTACAATGTGGTGCCACTTTCTGCTGTATGAAAAAATGACCCAATCACGTATATAAATATATGTATATATATTCATGTGTGTATACACACACACATATATAATTCCCTTTCTTATATTAGAGAAGTTTTTTTTAATTTTATTGCAGTATAGTTGACCTACAGTGTTGTGTTAGTTTTAGATGTATTGCAGAATGAATCAGTCATACATGTAAATATATCCATTCTTCTTTTCCATATAGGTTATTACAAACAATTGAGTAGATTCCTATGCTATACAGTAGGTTCTGGTTAATCACCAATTTTATACAGTAGTGTGTATATGTTATTCCCACCCTCCCAATTCCTCCCACTCTCCCAATTCCTCCCTCCCTGCAACAGTTTCCCCTATGGTAACCATAGGATTGGTTTGAAATCTGTGAGTTTGTTTCTGTTTTATAAATATGTTCTTTTGTATCATTTTTATTTGATCCCACATATAAGTAATCTCATATAATATTTGTCTTTGACTGGCTTACTTCACTTAGTATGATAATCCCTAGGTCCATCCATGTTGCTGCAAATGGCATTATTTCATTCTTTTTATGGCTGAGTAATATACTGCTGTTATATGTCACATCTTCTTTATCTATTCCTCTGTAGATGTATGTTTAGGTTGCTTCCATGTCTTGGCTATTGTAAATAGTACATGTATCTTCTCAAATTATGGTTTTCTCTGGATATATGTCCAAGACGGAGACTGCTGGATCATATGGTAATTCTATATTTATTTTTTTAAGGAACCTCCATACTGTCCTCCATAGTGGTTTTACCAATTTATACTCCTACCAGCAGTGTAGGAGGGTTTTCTTTTCTCCACATCCTCTCCAGCATTTACTGTTTGTAGACTTTTTGATGATGGCCATTCTGACTGGTGTGAGTTTGTAGTTTGAAGATATTTATTTCATTCCAGTTCAAAAAAAAAAAAAAAAACCTGGAGGACAGGAAACAATAATTTTTCCATTTTTACCTCCTTCCAGGAATAAAAATGAGTTTTTTAATATATATTAACTTATGTATTGCCTAAAAAAACTTTGGGGAGTAGGTATTTTGCAAGTTAACTGGTTTTAAAGATGTTAGGTAACTTCCCTAAGGTCATACTTATAATAAAGGCAGAATCAAGATTTAACCAGAGTCTGCAAGATTCTAGTGACCTTAGATATTTTCATAGATTAATGTTTACAAATTTTATTGATTTTAATGTGTGTTGTACCTTTATGATTTTTGCCATATCTATACATCATTGGTAATATTTTAACTTGATTTTTTATTTTTATTAAAGTATAGTTGATTTACAATGTTATGATAATTTCTACTGTACAACTAAGTAATTCAGTTATACACACACATATCCATTCTTTTGCAGGTTCTTTCCCCATCTAGGTTATCACAGAATATTGGATAGAATTCCCTGTACTATGCAGCAGGGCCCCATTGACCATCCATTGCATATACAATAGTATGCATATGCCAATCCCAAACCCCCAATCCATCCCTCCCCCAACCTGATATTTTAAAAAAAACTGTAACTTTAAAACTAAACTTTAGTTCATTCCAATAAATAAAAAACCATGTATCCTTTTTCATAAGCAAGAGATGTATTTTTAAATAAATATAATGAATATTTATTTAAAATGAAATGAAAAGACAAAACATTTCTTTTTAAATTAAGCTTTCTTTTTTCATATGATAAAAAAAAACTTGTGTTCCTGCTTCTCTCAATCTCTTTCTCTCTCTCTTATTTAAAAAAAAAGAAAAGAAAAAAGAAAATAGAGGAGTTCTGATTGTGACTCAAGGGTTTAAGAACCCAACTAGTATCCCTGAGTTTGTGGGTTTGATCTCTGGCCTGGTTCGGTGGGTTAAGGATTCAGCATTGCTTGGATCTGGTGTTGCTGTGGGTGTGGCTGTGACTTAGGCCTGAAACTGCAGCTCTGATTTGACCCCTAGCCCGAGAACTTACATATGCTGCAGGTGTGGCCCTAAAAAGAAAAAGAGAGAGGGAGAGAGAGAGAAGAAGAAGAAGAAGAAGAAGAAGAAGAAGAAGAAGAGGAAGAGGAAGAGGAAGAGGAAGAGGAAGAGGAAGAAGAAGAAGAAGTATCAGAATGAGCAAGAGCAGAAACTTTCTGTTTAATGTGATCAGAACTGGAAGAACACTGAGATGTGCAATTTTCTTATGATAGGAGTCAATTTTTTTAACGCATCTCCCACCTAACAACATCTTGGGCACCTGGATCAGTTTGTGTACCATTCTGGGAACATGGAGCTCAGAGGTGCTGCCCTGAACTTCATTCCTGATGAGATGATGACTGAATGACATTCTGATTGGCCATCACCCTCCTGCAGTCATCTGCCTTGCACAGTTTTCTGCTTGAAATTGGCAGGAATTTTGCATGCAAATTGAGTTATTAGATCACATCAGAAATATACCCAGAATTTTACAGAATTTATACTTCTTTCTAATCTCATGCATAACTTTTCACTTAAATACCTTGACTGCACTTCATTCCTCTGAATTTTATCTGCGTGCTTAAAAAAAACAATTTTTGTTCCTGTAAAAAAATATTTAAGGTGACATATTTAAATTTTTTTTTTTCTTTTTGCTATTTAGGGCTGCACCCATGTCATATGGAAGTTTCCAGGCTAGAGATCAAATCATAGCTGTAGATGCTGGCCTAGCCACAGCCACAACAAAGCCAGATGCAAGCCATGTCTGGGACCTATACCATAGCTCATGATGCTGCATCCTTAATCCACTGAGTGGAGCCAGGGATTGAACTGGCATCCTTGTGGATACTAGTCTGGTTCATTACCACCAAGCCACATATGGGAACTCCTAAAATTTTTCATCACCTTTGTATGAACTTAAACAACTTGAAATATCATAGTACTTATATGAAAAGTAATAACTGTGAAACCAGTTATTTTCAAATTTTCCCAGAATTTTAAACAGTTTTAAAATGTAAGTTACATTTAATTTCCTGATCTTTGGAGCCACATTTGATCTCTGTGAAAACTGATGCTAAGCAAGGACATTTTTCTCTGAACTATCTCTGTGAACAAAAATGAAGTAACTATATCTGGAAGCAAATTGGGTTAAAAAAAATCACCTATATAATTGAATTTTTTCCTACCTGAGGTATGGTATTTTATTATGGTATATTTTCTTCTGATAAAATTGGTTATTCTTTTTTGTAGCTCAGACGGGTTCAGCGAATGAGATGGTTATACTAAAATATTCAATAACTGTTTGCTGTTATTATTGCTTTATCGGTATGGAAGGCACTAATAGTGCTGTAAGAAGAAAAAAAAATAAGCTAGAAGTCCAGTTATAAAATAACATTGTCCATCACCTCCTAAAATAAAACTTATTTGTTTAAAATGTATTAAGGCTATGTGCAAATAAGTAAATGTTTGTAATTCTTCTCCGAGACCCAGAAGCCAATTTTCTTCGCTCTTTTACTTGTCTATATTGTTAGCAGCAAAAATAGAGTCTGCAAAATAGAAGCCTTCCCTATGGGCTTCCTAACACTCGTCTACCAAAACCCCATTAGACAAAATGGAGACATTCTGTCTAAAACTTCATCTGAACCGTTGTTCCCCTCGTCCCACCAAGGACTCCATTTTCTGGAGGCAGGTTTATGCAGAAAACACAGAGTTACCTACATTCATATACAGGGCATCTATTCTGTGATGTTTATTTCAAATAAAATATTTATTTCAATTTGACCTTACAGTAAGGACAAGTAATAACTGTGAAAAGGGCCACTTACAGTAAGGGCCACTTAATGCATTCTGGACTGGACTTATTTTTCACCTTCAATATGACCCTGGGCAAGTGACTTTCTTGCCTCATGCCTCAGACTTTTCTTCATTAAGATGAGTATTTGAAAAATGCTGTAGAAATTGTTTATAGTTTCAGATATACATTGCAAATATAGGCTATATTTTATTTATGTGCCAAGTAATACCACATAGTGCTTACTCAGATCTGGGTGATACAATAGAAAGCCAGTCAGACACAGTGCAACACAGTTTAGCTACTGTTAAGTCTTTTGTAGATTTCCAAAGTCAAATCCGATTAACAGGGATGATAACAGCATTCTGTTCAGGTCCATAAAGTGTGACTTCCTAGAGGAATCTAAGTATTAAAAAAAAAAAAAAAAAACCCTCTTCAAATAAAAAGTTTATTTTCTGATTTGGGACAGATTTGTTCACAGAAATCTTCTAGGAGATAACTTAGTTTATGTTAAATTACCTCATCAATTTATTGAATTAAAATTCCCCAGCAATCTACTTATCTTTTTTTGCTATTTCATTCTTTTTTATTGAAGTATAGTTGATTTACAATGTCATGTTATTTTCAGGCATACATCATAGCAATTCAGTTATGTTTTAAATATATATTATATGTAAAATTTTATATATTTATATGTATAAGGAATATACATAAATCCTTAAATAAAATGTTTTATATTTTATATAAGAATATATATATATACTTTTTCAGAATGTTTTCCTTTATAGGTTATTACAAAATATTGAATATAGTTCCCTGTGTTAAACAGTAGGTCCCTGTTGGTTATCTATTTTATACATAGTAGTGTATATATGTTTTGGGGTTTTTTGTCTTTTTCGTCTTTTCAAGGGCCGCATCTGCGGAGGTTCCCAGGTTAGGGGTTGAATCAGAGCTACAGCTGCCAGCCTGTGCCAGAGCCACAGCAACGCCAGATCCAAGCCATGTCTGCGACCTACACCACAGTTCATGGCAATGCCAGATCTTTAACCCACTGAGCAAGGCCAAGGATCGAACCTGCAAGCTCATGGTTCCTAGTCAGATTCGTTTCCACTGCACCACAACAGGAACTCCAGTGGTGTGTATACGTTAATCCCAACCTCCTAATGTATCCTCCTCCTGTCCCCTTTTCCTCTTTGCTAACCATAAGTTTGTTTTCTCTGTGAGTCTCTTTCTGTTTTGGAAATAAGTTCATATATATTTTTAAATTCTACATGTAAGCTATCAAATGATATTTGTCTTTCTCTGACTGATTTACTTCACTTAATATGATAATCTCTAGGTCCATCTATGTTGCTGAAAATGATAATATTTCATTGGTTTTAAGGCTGAGTAATATTACTTTGCATATAATTGCCACATCTCTATCCATTCCTCTGTTAGTGGACATTTAGGTTGCTTCCATATCTTGGCTGTTATAAATAGTGCTGCAATGATAATTGGGGCATGTATATCTTTTCGAATTATGGTTTTCTCTGGATATATGAGTGGAATTTGCAGAATCATATGATAGCTGTTATTTATCTTGTTCTTTTCTGGAATGCTCATATAACTGATACTATTTCTAAATTCTACATTCTCTTATAATAAATAGAGGAAAATACAGGTAAATGAGCTGGTATCCAAAACCTATTTCAAAGAGTAAACACAGTGAATATGACATAGGTCATATGTAGGATGGATAAAGTCCAATTTCCAATTTCTTCTGGATCTGTTAAAATTCTGGGATTTTTTTAAATAATCATGACAATCCATGGCACTCTGATTCTGAAATCTCTCTGACTCATTCAGGATTTTATCAGATCCAGCATAACTTCAGTGCTAGGTGTATTTTGATAGTATTTCAAAGCTTAAAGCCTTAAGATTTTTTTGATAAACTGTATTTCTCAAATAAATCATTAATAAGGCTTTATTAATAAAATAATAGTGTATTTTTTCACTTTACTACGTCACTTGCTCTCTCAGGTTAATTTTGCCCAATTTTAAAATTGAAGCTATTTTATTATATCCTTATTCTTTGACAGGTGTATACAGTAAATTTAATTAAATTAAATGAGAATTATTAAATAACCATGACAATCTTTCCCCAGATATTCTGAATTATCATGAATTAACTATACAATTTACAAGGGCTTTTACAAGTAATGTCCTTCATCAATCAATTCTAAGTAACATTTTTCTGTCTTATATAAAATAATGTTTAAAATATTTCTTTTTACAGTGTCAAAACTAATTACCCAAAGAATTGTAGAAAATAGTAAAATGTGTACAATTTCAAAGTTCATAATAATCTTAGCATTAATCAGCATTTGACTCCTAGCACTGGAATTAAGCAATTTTGAGTATTATCCTAAAATTATCATTACCACTAGTATTGGGAATAACTAATGGTTGTTAGACACTATATAATTAGCACGAGAAATCAGAAATTGGTGCATGATCAAATACGAGTTATGTGCCAAATAAAATTGCTATAATTTATCAATTCAGCTACTCAAATATGATTGTCAGTCAACCCAAAACACTCGAAACACAATCTTTAAAAAGTATCTGGGAACAGTTTGAGAAAAATCAAGAGGAATGTTAATGTGTTACTTTCTATAACAGAACATCCAGGCTCTGGTAAATCACATAATTTAACAATGTGGTTGATTATTTTTCAGCATCAAATTAATTAAATTTTACACAGACATTTTAAATAAAACTTTTAACTCACATTATGTATTTTACTCTGGAGTTAAATTTTCTTTTTTACTAATCAAATGTATTTTTACAACATAGAATGTCAGTCCTGTAGACAGAGGTCTAAAGCAAGTTTTTTAACTGAAAGGATTTTGAATTAATTCAAGACAGAACTTTAAAAAAAATCCAAGCAGATCTGCTACAAATCAGAGAAAGGCAAGTGGTGTTATGTGCAAGTCCTAGGACTTTGCCAGTAATTCCATCTCTTTTGTCCACTCATCTTCAGAGCACCAGTCTATTTTCACATCCCAGATGAGATCACCTGTGCTGAAATTAATTATGTGCCCAGTCTGCCTCGCTACTATCCTCATTCCTACAACTGAGCAGAGCAGAATATTAGAGAAAACGCTGTTGTTAAATAAAGCAGCCTGGGTTTGATTTAGTCAAGACACTCACTCTGTGATCCAAGAATTAGTGACTAATATGAGGATGATTTTTGCCTGCAAACTACATCACTACCTCACTCGCTGGTTGTAATAAAAATAAAATGGGAATAAAGTGTTTTATAAACTTCACGCACTATGCAAATAAAAGGTATTATGAAGATCGTGGTCCATACTTAGAAACATAACCTAATCCCATATTCTAAGAATAACCCAAACCCAGTCTCTAGGCAAATTAAAGGAATATTAGCTCAGTAATTCAGATGCCTCAGACTATAAGACACTCGTGTTGTTTCTCTGTAAGTTTAGTACAGTTTCTCTAGGTTTGTTCCAACAGCCTTATCTGACTATCTCTAGAAACAACTGGGGTCCCCCAATATAAATACCTAAATCAATCAAAACAAGAAAGTCTTATTCTTCAAATTATTGACATAATATTCTTTGGGGGTTTTTTGGTTTCTTTTGTTTTATTTTTGTTTTTGTTTTTGTTTGCTTTTTAGGGCCACACCCATGGCAAGTGGAAGTTCCCAGGCTAGGGGTCGAATCAGAGCTACAGCCTGTGCCACAGCCACAGTATGGCAAGATCCAAGCTGCATCTGCAACCTACACCACAGCTCAAGGCAATGCCAGATCCTTAACTCACTGAGCGAGCCCAGAAATTGGACCCACATCCTCATGGATCCTAGTCAGGTCCATTATCACTGAGCCACAATAGGAACTCCTAAAGCCATAATATTTTAACAGCAGTCCATCTCCCCCTGGAATTAGTCTCAGCCTTCCCCTCTCTGAACATCTTTGGAGAAATAACCTGAATCCATATCTCATCAATGAGACCCTCCTGGTACTTCCGTGTCTCTCAAATGCTGCCTGGATGTCTGATTTGTCACCATACTCTCTTGGTTTTGTCTCAATATTTAGTTCAGCTGATTAGCAGATTTAGACTCAAGGAAGCAAATTCTCTTCTAACCACTATTACCTACAAATGGACTAAGATTCCTTGTAAGGTAAAGAGTTCTATATCTCCTCTTAAACCAGTCAAGCCCAAGCTATGTACCCATCAGCAGTGATTATCATGGAGAGCCCTACTTCTTTGAGTAGATTGTAGAGTAGACAAGGTCACTCTACAATCCCAGGTCACCTGCTTAACCACACCTTACTCTGATCTGTTGATGCTTCTGCAGTGACAATAGAAAGGACATGTACGGCTCCTGGCTTTGCTAAATCTCATCACTCTAGATTGTTCCAATAATGAATCCAAAAGAGTAGACGTTATTTGCCTCTTTTTGGAATATTATTTGAGATTTCAAGCAAATGAAATGTACTCCAGAAACAAACGATCTGTGTGTCTAGATATAAAAACTATCACTGCACTAATTAGAGATAGCAGTAACTAGATGCAGGAAATGATGCAATTAACTCAGAAAAGAGTTTTTAAAAATCGCATATAGTAAGGCATGTCCCAAACCAATATCTATAAAGAATATGGCATTTCTAATTGTAATTTGACATTTGCACTCTCATTTCAGTTCAATATCGAAAACTCTTTATATTATATCTATACATCAATGTCGTACACTAAAACATGAATGCCAGAAGTTTGGCCATCATTTTATAATAACTTTGTAGGAACATAGTTTATTTAGATTCAGTAAATAAAGTTTAATTAACATTAATTTTTTTTTGTTTTTACTTTTATGATAGTGTAGTAACATTGTTTTATATTTTCCTTCAGTTTTAGGAGAGGACATAAAACATCTTAGCATTACTTACATAGTAAGTCCTGTAATGCTATAGAAAATTACTGATTTTCCCAGTCTTTTTCATTTTTTTTTCATTTGGTTATAGAATAACAAAGCCTAATGATTTGGATCCATGATATCATAAACAGCAAGATTTTGTCTCTTGGTCATACTTATTTCATCAATGGTGAAAGACAGCTGGAGAATAAGACAAAGACATGGGAATATTGGACAGAATAATGGGTGTGTATTAGAAAACTAGGGAGTTCCAGTCATGGCTCAGTGGAAACAAATCTGACTAGCATCCATGAGAACATAGGTTCGATCCCTGTCCTTGCTCAGTGGGTTAAGGTTCTGGCATTGCCGTGAGCTATGGAGCAGATCTCAGATGAGGCTCAGATCTGGCATTGCCATAGGGCAGCAGCTACAGCTCCAATTCGACCCCTAGCCTAGGAACCTCCATATGCCATGGGTGTGGCCCTAAAAAGACAAAAAAAAAAAATTAGAAAACTAAATTGTTAGGAATTAGAGGGAAAGTGAGTAAGGAGAAAGAAAATGGGACGGAGGTAGGAAAGAGCAGTAAGAATGAGCAGTAGCACGTCCAGAGATAGTTGGCCAATGAACTTGCCAAGAATCACTATAGGTAACGTGCACTGTAAGTAGGGTCATAAATTAACACCCAACTTAAATAAGTATGGTAGCATTTAGGACAACTGAAGCAGAAGTGCTCCCACCAAAATAACTATACAAGCTAGTTCTATGGATATTGAAAGAAGACATAAGACTCCTGAAACAAAAGACTGCTCCTCACAGCAAGAGAGTACAAGTATCAGGGTAGCTGCATTGGTATCCTGAATTCAAGACCCAAGTCCCAGATGAAAGGCCAGGTAGTTTGCATGCACCCAGTTTGCATGTGACCCTGAGTTTAGGAAATACAGTTTCCTATCAAGCAGTAAGCAAGCCTGTTCTCTCTCCAGAGGGAGACAAGATTTATTGCTGAAAAACATCGTACATTCCTGAGTACCATCTTCCTTTCTCAGGACTGCCAGCCAAATAAATAATCCTAAGAAGTGGCTTTCAGGAAAGAATCAGAGTTTTGTGCTGTTAGCATACTCAGCAAGACATGTAAGAGTGCAAGGGGCCCACAAGGACTGCCTCTCAACAGGGAATGAAGTGGTTCTCAAAGAGTAGGATGACCGGATTAGCATCACTCAGGGACTTAAAAAAAAGGCAATTTCCTGGGCCTCATTCCAGACCTAGTTGTCTTAGTCCATTCAGGCTACTATAACAATAGATTACAGACTGGGTGATTTATCAACAGCAAACATTTATTTCTCACTGCTCTGGAGGCTGGGCAGTCCAAGATCACAGCGCCAGCAGATTTGGTGTTTGGTGACAGGCTGTTTCTTAACTCCTGGACTGATGTCTTTTCACTGTGTCCTCTCATGGCAGAAGGGGGAATGGAGCTCTGTGAGGCCTCCTTTGTAACAGCACTAATCCCATTTTTGAGGGCTCTCTTCTCTTGATTTAATCACCTCAAAGCCTTACCTCCTAATACCATCATAATGGGTGTTAGGATTTCAACATACAAATTTGGGGAAGACACAACATTCATACCACAACACTAGTAAATCAGAAATTCAGCAATCTGAGTTTAGTAAATGCACTCAGTAATTCTGAGGCCCACAAGTTGACCACAAGTTTGAAAACCAAGAGTGTAATGAAAAGAATTTTCGATAGAAGTCAGGATCCCAGGAGTAGTCAGGGCATCCACCAACTACCTGGGCAGATCTCTTAACTAATATGTGCCTTCATATTTTCACCTATAGCAAGAGAGGGTTAGATAACTTCTGATTCGTTATTGCTCAGATTTGATGAAGTCCTCTATTTCTTGACACATGACTTTGTAAATATTGCCTGACCTTGAAGTGCACATGGCAGGTATTGGTAAAACCAGGAGAGAATGGCTAGCGAAGCAGATCCACAAGGTTTCATTACCATACTCCACAATCCAAAGCCCAGGGCCAGCCTCCCATTCCATTCTCCTAGAACTTTTTTTTTTTTTCTTTTTAGAGCTGCACCTGCAGCATATGGAAGTTCCCAGGATAGGGGTCGAATCAGAGCTGCAGCTGCCGGTCTGTGCCACAGCCACAGCAACTCGGGATCCGAGCCATGTCTACAACCTACAACACAGCTCATGGCAATTCCGGATCCTTAACCCACTGAGCAAGGCCAGGGATTGAACCCGCATACTCGTGAATACTAGTCAGATTCATTTCCACTGTGCCATAATGGAAACTCCCTCCTGGAATTTCTTTATCAGCATACTGGGAGTGAAGCAGTACCTCAGATCAGTGTGAAGTAGCCAATCTGGAATAGGCTGGCATACCAATCCAGATTTGTTTATGAATTTATAGGGAGACCTCTAACTGAAAGAGAGGCTAGCCCAATGTTCTCTGGCTTGAGCACTCTCTACCAGTAAGCCAACTGCTCATACTTGCTCATACTTCTTTTTTTTTTTTTTTTTGGTCTATTTAGGCCTGCATCTAAGGCATATGGAAATTCCCAGGCTAGGGGTCAAATCAGATCTGTAGTTGCTGGCCTACACCACAGCTCACAGTAACACCAGATCCTTAACCCACTGAGGGAGGCCAGGGATCAAACTTAAGTCCTCATGGATACTAGTCAGATTTGTTACTATTAAGCCACAGTGGGAACTACCTTGCTTGGAATTATAATCAGAAGTTCTGCTTGGAAAGCATGGGTTGTGAACAGAGAGTTATTGAAGTTTCTGATAGTACCTGACATGGCCACGTCAGTGTTAAGAATGTACCTGTCACTCTACAGGCCAAGTTCGCTTCCAGGGCATGGCTTCCTTCTCCTGTGAACAGCCCTTGAATGGCACAACCAAGTTGCCCTCCAAGACTCCTGTTTTTCTCTGCTTACAGTGCCAAAAAAGTCTCTCTCAGATCTACACACTATTTTTCTTTGACTGGTTGTATAGACTTCAGTTATGTTCTAATCAAGACTCAAAAACCCTGAAACCTTCAGATTCTCTTAAGAGACATGGCATATTCCCGCCATGATCATTTTGTTTTCGATCTTAGAGTTAAAAATCTTAGAAGACCATCTGATCAGCTTATTTCTGACTTCTGCCTGGTTACTACACTTCTGTATTTTGTTGCCTGCTTCCTTAAATGGCCATCACCCAGCATTGGAGACTCTCAGACTCCAAGAATCACTTACTAGAGCAGCTGCCTTCATTTGTAGCCATTCCAGTGAGTTACTACCCTCCTGGTTTCCATTCCATTATGGATTTTCTGATGTGATTATTTCTCCTTAAAATATATTGCAATTTTGGCACCAAGAGCTCAATAATAGAAGGCAAGTTTTAATTTATAACGAGCAGTTGCTGCTTGGAATCTGTTTATGTTATTTGGAATATTGAATTGAATTGAGTTGGATCTCATTTGTAGTAAGGGATTTATAAAAGCCAAATGTATTCACACTGTCTATAAAAAGTGATTGGCTGAATAATTACTTAATAAACATGATCAGTGGTGACAACAAATACAGATTATTCCTGCTCATGAGACCTACTTTTCTATAAAATGTTATATAGCCTGCATTATCCAAATATTTTCTTTTACATTTTTTTTTTGCTTTTTATAGATGCTACATAAAAATATAGATGATCTGTATTTCTCTATTTATTAGTTATAAATCTCAATCAGAGAAATATAACAGAAGCACTTCTGACATTAAAGAAAAAATATTTCTTTAAAAGTATGAGTTTTTTAGAAGAACTGTAAATAAGGTATATTTATTCCATGTATTGCTGCTCTTATTTTATTTCAAAGATATTAATGCATGAGGTTTAAAATTAAATGTGCTTTCCCTGTAAATTAATACTATCCTTTTCATCATCTTTGTCAAACAGAAGGAAATTGCTTGGTTCAGTACAAACTAAGCCCATTTGAGTGGCTTTTTTGTTGTGTTTTTCAAAAATAGGCGAGATTGGGAGCTGAAAAAGCATTCATCATCAGGAGAATTTATTTTAAAAGCTTCCAAACTCCTTTACAGCCAGTAGATAAATTACCACTATTCAAGAGAAGGAAAGCACAATTAGTTTCACATTATACTAAACCAATCAGCCCCTTAAGTGACTGTCATCTTTGAGAAAAAGGCAGCAAGAATGTCACAGTTGTTTCTCCCATGCCTTTAGAAGCAAACAGCTAGCCTTTTCTCAGACCACTAGATCTACAGAAAGCAGGGTGAATATATTTTGCTGTTGTTTTTGGATAAGAATTATATTCATGGCTTGTATCCATGTGGTTAATAATACCTACTTCACAATGCAAAGTTAATGAAGCTTTTGTTTGGTACTAATGACAGGCAAATGCTTTAAAGCTTTATGGCAAGGAAGTACGACTTCAATAAATTATTTCCAAACCTGCCTTTCTTCTTTCCAAGATAATTATTTTTATGTAATCATTTACCATCGAGGAGTAAAGGAAGGGTTACGGAGAAATCATTCCAGGGGTAAAGGAATACGCACAAAAAAAAAAAAAATCTGCAGACTGCTTTTTTCTTCTTAACAAAATGGATCGTTGCTAAACAACCATTCATTATCTCTTTTGAGATGAGCGGGATGGTGTAAGAATAGAGTAAATTAATGTCATCTGCCATGACTTAACCTGAAGAAACACAATGATTAGTAAACTTTACATACACAGCTGCTACAGCATTTTAAGCATCTTCCATCTATAATAAGAAAGTGATCAATGGAAGCCTTGGAGGAAAGAGTGAAAGTGCAATGCAAGCATATAAAGAGCCTAGGTTCCTTCCTGCACACAGGTGTTATCCATCAATATCCCCCAAACCACGATGCCTTATGTTTTCATGTCAGTAACATTCTATAGGCTGCATTAATTATATTTATTAAGGTATTCATTTTCACATTGATAAGGGATAGTTTGGAGTATGTGCATATGGGAAGTGTATAAAACTTCCTTTACACCACACAAAAAGCAGCATGCCAACTTTGAGCCATAAGTTCAAAACTTTGTGCTTTAAAGACTAATTGACTCCTCCCACATGCACGAACACAGCCTGGAACTACATGAAAAACACAAAGAATAACATTTTCATTTCTAAAAATATATCTGTGGTTCATCAGTGCAGATATAGTATAATTTTTGTGAAGAAGAAGAGAGGAAGGAGAAAAAAAAAGAGGGAATAAAGGAGAGAAGCAAAGAGTGAGGACATCAAAAGCTCAAAACGTACTTAGCCGCCCATGAAAGTTTCTCTCTTAGGGATACAAAGGGTTTTTTAAATGCTTTTAGCTAGAGAAAATACCATTAACAGTACATATTTTCTCCTTTTAGTTCTTTGATTTATAAAAGGTTTTTTATAGGGTAATCCCTCAAGATGATATTTTTTAATTTTATTGGATATGGTTGACTTTGCGGTGTTGTATTAGCTTCAGGTTTACAGCAAAATGCATCAGTTATACATATACATATATTTAAATCAAGATTGTTAGGCATTTATTATGAGGATTATATTTATTGTAAGTAGAGAAAATTTTACAAAATATTTGAGTCCTTTGAAAAATGATTGTCCCTGATTAGTTCGTTAAATGCATTCAAATATTGTAAGTGGCATTTGTAAATTTAATATATATCATGTTTTTAAGTACCGCATTTGTCTGGTTTAACAAATAAAATCTTTCTGAGAATGAAATGATTCTTAAAATCTAATAAGTGTGTCACTATGATGGCTTAAAATTATCTTAGACATTCTAATATCACACACAAACATAAGATGCGGATGTAAGATTCAGACCACAAAATTGAAATCCTATGTCACAATCAATTCTGTTTTTTTTATGGCCACACCTGTAGCATGTGGAATTTCTAGGGCTAGGGGTTGAATCAGAGCTGCAGCTGCAGGCCTACACCACAGCCACAGCAATGCCAGATCTGAGCTACATCTGTCTATGCTGCAGCTTGTGGCAATGCCAGATCGTTAACCCACTGAGTGATCAACTGAGGGATCAAACTCCTATCCTCACAGCCACTATGTCTGGTTGTTAACCCACTGAACCACAGTGGGAACCCCATCAATCAATTCTTAATTGCATATACTAAGTGAAAATCATAAGACGATCATGCTAATATACTAAATTTTCTGAAATAACACAGAAGTGTTTACAATACCAAATGTTCACAGATTTCTTAACACAGAAATATTAGTACTGTGGTTTCTGTTCTTGTAAATATCTATACTCAATGCTTAATCTTCCTAGAATTAAAAGATATGTACCCACTAAGGATGATGACATCCAGTTAACTACAATTATTGAGTTGTACTTCTATTTTTGAGTGTGAAAGCTGCATACCCAGAAAGGAAGAGGAAATACTATCCAGGTTCACTCAATACCTTCAACTAGTGATCTTGGCTGGACATTTGACATGAAGCTGCAGATATCCAGAGCAATTTTCATCATCTCAACTGTTATGTCAGTCTTTTCCACAATCTCTATAACACAGGCTTCAGAGCTTTAATGTAAGGTCAAGTTATCTAATTCTCTGGCCACTCATAAGGGATCAGCAATGTTGGGAAAGGCACCCTGTGTGTGCCCTCTGTCAGCCCTCACTCAGCCACCAAAGAATGGGCCTTGGTCCTGGAATATTCTCTCACTAGGAAATAAAGAGCCCACATAGCCCATGTCAGTCTTATCACTTTGTATGGAAGTAGTTTCCCTGCTTTAAGCCAAGTAGGTGTTTACCCAATTCTCTATCAATGAACATTTAGGTTACTCCCATGCCTTGGCTATTGTAAACAGTGCTGCAGTGAACTGTTTGTATCTTTTTGAATTATGGTCTTCTCTGTACATATGCCCAGAAGTGAGAGTGATTCATATATATGATGGAATATTACACAGCCATAAAAAAGAATGAAGAAATGCTATTTGCAGCAACATGGATGGACCTAGAGAATATGATACTGAGTGAAGTAAGTCAGAAAAGACAAATATATGATATTACTCATATATAGAATCTAATAAAAATGATACAAAAGAACTTATTTACAAAACAGAAGCAAACTCACAGATTTCAAAACCAATCTTAGAGAAACCATTGTGGAAACCATGGAGGAGGGAGGAATTGAGAGGATGGGAATAACATTTACATACTACTCTATAAAATAGGCAATTAGCAAGAACCTACTTTATAGCACAGGGAAATCTCAATATTTTGTTATAATCTATATGGGAAAAAAGAATGGAGATTATATGTATGACTGATTCACTTTGCTATAACCTGAAACTAGTACAATATTGTAAGTCAACTATACTCTGATAAAAAAATTAACTAAATAAGTATTCTTTTGCTCTGCCTAAGATTGTACCTCAGTGATCCTCAGACATGCCCATACCTTTTAGTATTTCAGACTCCATGAGAAAGGGTTCCTTGTCCTTCTACTGCTGCAACAGGGATTTTCATAGGCCAGTTGCCCTCCATAAGCAGAGAAGAGACTTGCTAGCCATAGGGACCAGCACACCCTGTTAGAGCTGTAGTGTTATTCTATCCAGTGCTCAACTGTGTTAGAGTTTCCTTGACAACTTTTGTACCCAAATTTAAAGACAAAAATGTTTTTAGTTCTCCTCTGGGATTGAAAACAAGGAGCAGTGCAAAGTATTCTGCTTCCTCGATATTGATAATTGATGCATGATTTTTTCTCAACAGCAACTCCCATCCAAATTGATACATTGATTTGCATGTCTTTGAAGCTCAAACTGTATACATAGATTTCCCATCTAATGCCCAAAATCCTTTGATGTTTATGGATAATAGGTGTAATTATATTTTTTACCTAATAGAAAGATCTGGAACATGGTAGAGTTCTAGGATAAGTTAATGCCTTTCCCAGCTCCTGAAATCTTGTATATTTTATCATCATATTCATATTCAGTTCCTCAATTCAGTTCTTCAGCCAATTGAATTTTGACTCATATGGTGTTTTCTGCCTCATGGTTTTACCATGAGTCTTTCACTGTCCTTCCTGCTTCCAGATTTCTTCTTTTCCAACCAAGATTGTGTAACTCAGATCAGAGCCCTGTATTGGCTTTTTCTCCTATCTTGGGTACATAAGGCTTAAGAATGCATTGTTCAAAGCCTTTTCCAGAGGAAAAATACCCTATGGTCATTCTTGTTAGGGGCAATAAAGATTCATGGCAACCCAAATCTCTTTCCTTAGCTTAGAACTTCAAGTCGTTCCCTCCTGACCTGGACAAGAATTCGGTCGAAAAAAATTGTTGCTCTCAGGCAGCAAATTAGCTGTATTTTTAAAAATTATATCATGATATAAATATAAATGGTTTTAGTACTGTGTACAACAAAGGACCTGAGAACTTAAACTTCTCAAAATTATTTGTCCTAAAGATTTAAGACTTTTTTTTTTCTTGTCTCCTTGCCCCTTCCAGGGCTGCTCCCGAGGCATATGGAGTCTCCCAGGCTATGGATCTAATCCGAGCTGTAGCCTCTGGCCTACGCCAGAGCCACAGCAACACAGGATCCAAGCCGCATCTGCAACCTACACCACAGCAACACCGGGTCCTTAACCCACTGAGCAAGTCCAGGGACCAAACCCACAACCTCATGGTTCCTAGTCGGATTCGTTAACCACTGTGCCATGAAAGGAACTCCAAAGGTTTAAGACTTCTTTTATCCTTCTCCTGATTAAGCCTTAAAATATAACATATATTTATATACACACAGACATCTATACATCTCTCTCTATATATAAATATATATAGATGCTATCAGCAATGAAACATAAATCTGTATATTTTAAAATGTTCTTTTTTTTTTCTCAGTTTCTACAGATAAAGTGATCTGAAGTAATGAAGGATGCCATGAAAGCAGAAAAGAGAAACTGTGACAACCCCCAGAAATGTGAAAGGAGGTTTCTTAATGGAGAGCAGCATCTTTGGTTCAATTTATAAAAACCCAAATAAATAACATGGACAGTATTGTTCAATTTTAGGAATTCCATTTCTTCTATGTTCTAAGCTGTATAATTGTCAGGTTTTTATGGTTTAGATTGTAAATGTGTTTTTCCCTTTGCTAATTATGCTTTTTTTTAAGTCTTAAAACATGAAGGACATTTATGAATGGTAAGGGAGACACTGTATACAAATGTATATTTGTAAAAGCTATTTTTATGATTAGCATGTTTTATTGTTGACCATATATAAAAGTCAGGTGATATTGCAATTCTACATTTAAAGCTTATTTCCAAAAATGTCTTGTAAGAAAAGATGCATTGTATGCTAGTTTTTATAATTTATTTTTAATTTATAGTTTAAAGTACTTCAGATCATAAGGATAAAATACTTGAAAAAGTTATATTTCTGCCCTCAATAAGCACCATTTTTATTAATAAAGAATGCACATATTTCAGATGTGATTCGATAGTTAAAGGATTGTTGGTTTGACCTGTGATTAAATTGAGCATTCAGTTTTACTTGACTAAACTGAAATGATTCAATTAATACCCAGTACTTTGGTCTAAGTAGGAGATCTCATGGACAGGTTTTAATGCCAGTACAGGTGAGAACCAGATTGGCAAAGAAGATTGTCTTGTCTTTGGATACAGAAGTCCAAATCAGTGCATTCATCACTCATTTCATCTCCTATTGCTAGGAAGTCTCCATCCCCCAGCATTGCAAGTGTTTTCCAGATGCTCTTAGCTGTTGTCTTGTGCTGTGGAAATGGAAGAAACCATCTTCACAGACTGTAGGAGAATTCAGCATATAATTTCTTAATAAATACTGTTTCTTTTAAAACAAAGTTGGTGTGTATCTTTCATTTGGGATGTACTTAGTTTTAATACCCAATAGGAAATTTTAATTCATTAACAATGCCACAAAATCCGTGAAACAATGAAAGTAGCATAAATTTATCAATATGCATATTATATAATCTATACACCTACACTTTTCAGGGAATTACTTGTATTCTGAAACACATTAATTTGCCATTTATTAGAAAGCCAGATGGCCCTCAATCCATGACAGAAGTCACACTATGATGTATATTTCTAGAAGGCATGTTTTTATCCAAATATAGAACTTTAAGAAAATATTCAGGATAGAAAGCAAAACTACCTGAACATAAATATTTATACTCTACTCAACTAAAACTCTGCTACTACGTTACTGCCAGCTCCTCCTTAAAGAGCAGAGATGAAACATATATCATCACTTAGAGTACTTTGTGGGCTTAAGCCAGCTTTTTTCAAAGAAATTGAGGGTCTAAAATGATCTTTATATGTTTTGTCTTATTTTTCTACTTTAATTTCTTTAAAGTGATTTACCCCTTCCCTCTATGTCTTTCAATTATAAGCTAATGAAATCTTATACAATTTCATCCAACAAAGAATATCAAAAGCCAAAATTCTGAAGAAAAAGGGAATTAGAATTCTGTTATTAAAGAAATTGAATATACTACATTTTCTTATTTAAAGCTTTTAGCAATTTACCTACACAATCCCAGGGTCTGGATCAGGAATGTGCTTGCTTTTTAAGGGAATATGAAAACCACAATGTAGCATGCTGGTTTGGGCCATAATGAATGTTAGAGAAATTGTAATTGCTGTGATTGAATTCTGAAGCTGTAAAGAACCTGTTTTTGGTTCTACAAGGGAAGAAAATCAGCAGAGTGATGTCTTGGTTTATTGCCAAATAGATGCATTTGCCTGGGATAATCTGATTCTCCAGAAAGGTAATATTGCAGGTACTATGTATTAGGAAAATACACATGTGGATATTTTTCTAAACTTGCCATTTGTCTGTCCTCATGGTAGTCAATAAAAAGTCTAGCATCTATAATCTTGCATTATCAGAAATTAAGATCATCATACTTTCTCAGATAGTCATTAACTATTCTCAGAATAAAATGAATAATTCAAACACATAAAATAATTTTTGTTGTTGGGAATAATTTTCTCCACACAGGCCTTGAAGTATGAAACCTTGAGTCTTTCCTTTTATTCATTACCCATTTGTGGATTAAGAATTTCTTTTGATGACAAAGATGAAATAAAATATACTCCAGGTCAACAAAATACAGATTATTGGGATTATAATCCCTGAAGATTTAGTTTAATAATTTAAAAGGAAGGTTTTGAATGATGAATAGGGGTGTGTGGACTTCTAACTCCAAATAACATCAGTCTCATGAAGGAAAGAAAAGAATATTTCTTGCTGCATTCAATTCAAAAAAATTTGGAACGATAGGCCCACTGCCTGCGAAGTAAGGTAAACTTGTCACTGGTGACAATAGGAAGGGGAAAATACAAATTTTGCTTCCATTTTCTACGAAAGAATAGTTTTCAAAACAGAAACACACAACAATATGACACAAATGAAACAGAAGATAGGTAAAGAGGAACGTATTTTAAATGAATTAAAGGTCAGAGAATAAGAATTACAAATGCATATGACTGTAAAGGCCTGATAAGAAATATAAAAGTAGGCCTGCCATAAATTAGTGGACATTAAATGCAGCAATGCTGGAGTTCCCATTGTGGCTCAGCAGAAACGAATCTAATATCCATGAGGATGTAGGTTTGATCCATGGCCCCATCAGTGGGTTAAGGATCTGGCATTGCTGTGAGCTGTGGTGTAGGTTGCAGATGTGGCTCAGATCTTGTGTTGCTGTGGCAGTGGCATAGGCTAGCAGCTGCAGCTCCAATTCAACTGCTAACCTGGGAACCTCCACATGCTGCAGGTGTGGCCCTAAAAAAAAAAAATTGGTGCAACGATGCTGATGAGAAGATCCTGCTGCCTGCCTGATTCAGAAATGCAGACATGGATTCGCCAGTTTTCCTGATTTAGAGAAGTTCTAGAGTTTTAAATGAGATACCATATTTTCTTTTGTTTCAGTATAAATATGAAGATGAATGAAACCATAACTGTGACTTATATCCAAGATTTAATAGTTGTGAAACTTAAAAAAAATGCTTGCAATAATGAGAAATAATAAATTCAGGGTTACCTCTGGTGAGAAAAAGAAGAAAGAATAGAATAAGTGTATTCAATAGCATCCATAATATTTAATTTATTAGAAAAAATATTTGAATCAAGTGCTTTGAACCAGGGACTTCCCTGGTGGTCCAGTGCTTTCACTTCTGTGGCCCAGGTTCAATCCCTGGTCTGCTAACTGAGATCCCATCTCAAACCACTGTACTCCAGAGGCAAAAATAAAAATTAAAAAAGGAGTTCAAAAAAAAGGGGGGGGTCCCCTTTGTGGCTCAATGGTAAAAAACCCAACTAGTATCCATGAGGATGTGGGTTCAATCCCTAGCCTTGCTCAGTGAATTAAAGATCCAGTGTTGCTGTGAGCTGTGGTGTAAATCATAGATGTGGCTGGGATCCCATGTTGCTGTAGCTATGGTAGAGTTTAGGAGGCCAGCAGCTGCAGCTCTGATTCTACCCCTAGCCTGGGAACTTCCATATGCCCCAGGTGTGGCCCTAAAAAAAAAAAATGAGTTCCTATTGTTGCTTAGTGGGTTAAGAACCTGACACAGTATCCATGAAGATTCAGGTTTGATTCCTGGCCTTGCTCAGTGGGTTGAGCTTCGGGTGTTGCCACAATCTGTAACACGATGCGGTTCAGATCTGGTGGTGTAGGCTGGCAGCTGCAGCTCGTATTCGACCTCTAGCCCAGAAAATTCCATATGCTGCAAAATGCCGGTCTTTAAAAAAAAAGTTTAGAACCAGATATATATCAAACTAAATATAGTTTACATTGATATTCATTTTATTTTCTCTATGTTTTTGTCAGTTTAAACTACTTCAGAATAATAAAAATATGTGATTTATTTCATAATGTTTATACATAGGTAGAATAGAGATGTGTATAATGATGACACAGAGATAATAGAGAGAGAGGCAGAAATGTGGATCTTTGAATCCATTAGGAGGCTTCAAGTTTGTGATCTACCTTTTCTAGAGACGTTCATATTTCTAGAAAAGAATATGATTTAGAGAAACACTTCTAACAATCTAAACTGTTCTTGAAGAGGAGGAATTTACAAGTGAATTTCTTACTTATTAATGAAAAGTCTTCCTATCAGCCCTTGAGATCTTTAGAACTACTCTAGGAATCTATGGTTCATGCAAGAATTTGGGGTGCTTGAGCATACAAAATAGCCCCAATGTTTATCTGCTGCATCTATAATAAGGACTATGCTTCCCTGTCTTCATATCCTATATAAATGGTGCCTTGTACATAACAGGTTATTTCTCCATAAATGTCTGGGGAATGAAATGAAACAAGGTGTGTTCTGGGGTCTTGCCTTATTATAAAAAAGTTTTAAACTATAATTTGTTAGGCAACTACTATGTTCTGAGCACTGCACTAACTTTACATGCTTTAACACTAATGCACACAGGAAAAAAGCAAGATAGCATGCTTAGCTCCAGTATGCAAGCAAAGAGTGGATCATTTATTCAGTCAGTTCTTTATTGAGTACCAACTCTGCTAAACACTGTTCCTGGCAATAGGGGTCCAGCTATAAATAATGAAGATTGAAAGTCCTGTCCTTGAAAAGCTTGTACCGTTCAGGGGAATGACACACAATAGACCAATTAAAAAAATAAATGCATAGCATTGCAGATGGTAATGATGATAAACAGAGTAGAAAACAAAGCCAGGAGGGAAAGAAAGAACGGAGGGAGGTTTAAATAGGCTGATCAGGGAAGGCACCTTGGTGAAGAAGCATTTGGGCAAAGATATGGAGTAGGTGAGAGGCTGACCCATGGGGACATTTATGGTTAAAATATCCTGAACAAGAGAGACAGGAAGCAAATCCCCTGAAGCAGGAATGACCTTAGTGTATTCAGGAAAGGCAAGGCTGTGCAGGTGGATTGGAATAAAGAAGGGAAAGAAAAGTGGATGAGGCCAAAGAAAAGCCAAGATTTCAGGTCACAAGCGCATAGAGGGAATTCAAAATTCCTTGGTTTTATGCTGCATTTGATGGGAAAACAGCAGAGGATTTTGAGCACAGGAATTATATGATACAACTTAACAGTTAAAGGCATCATATGGGTTGCTAAGTCCAGAATAGATGACAGAGAAGAAAAGAATCCATAAATCCTTGCATCCTAGCTTGATAAACACCTCTGTGAGCTTGGCCTGTGACTAGACTTGTCTGATCAGAGTGGAGAAGCCTGTTCATTTATCAAATTCGTGTTCAGCCCTTACTCTATTCCATGAATGTACTTGACAGTGGGCATGCAGTGGTAACACAGACACAGTCTCTTTTCTCAGGGTACCTGGTCTAGTGAATAATACTGGAAAAGAGCTGAATAAAGATAGAATTTAAAAGTTTAAAATGATATTGCAAATTAAAAATAACTCAGAGTTCTCGTTGTGGCTCAATGGTAACAAGACCGACTGGTATCCATGAGGACGTGGGTACGATCCCTGGCCTCACTCAGTCGTTTAAGGATCCAGCATTGCCATGAGCTGTGGTGTAGGTCCCAGATGCAGCTCAGATCTGGTGCTGCTGTGACTGTGGTGTGGGCTTGCAGTTATACTCTGATTTGACCCCTAGCCTGGAAACTTCCATATGTCTCAGGTTTAGCCCTAAAAGACAGAAATAAAAATTAAAATTAAAAAAAGAACTCTATGCCAAGTTCTATTCCTTATAGTTCTGATGGAAGTGGATTAAGACGAGTTTTTTAAATTACATTTGTTCAGCCAGCTGAAACAGAGAAGCATAGATGCCCCAAAGCATAAAGCGCAAAGGTTGGATTTACCACAATTTTTTTTTTTAAATGACTGCACCTATGGCATACGGAAGTTCCTGGACTGAGCTGTAGCTGTGGTAACATCAGGATCCTTTAATTCACCATGCTGGGCTGGGGATCAAGCCTGCACCTCTACAGCAACCCTAGGCACTGCAGTCAGATCCTTAATCCACTGTGCCACAGCAGGAACTCCTACAACAACTTTTTTTTACCCTGATTCCACCAACTGATTGTACATTGAAGAAAACATAGCTATTCCCCAAATATAAGGGAGTTCTTTTCCAAGTCAGTCACAGTAGTGACACACATCTGCATACTCATCAGCTCCTGATTTTCTACAGCCACGGAAACACTTCAATACCCAGCACACAGAATGACAGATATTCAGACAGAACAAAAATGACTGCCCATCTGCCAGCCCTTTTCTTGACCAAGATCCTGGTTTTGTTCAGGTATCAGCCCAAGATGACTGGGTCCCCTCCTCAGCCTCAGGGCCTGAGTTTTGAATTTTGGCAATCTAAGTCAAATCTAAGTCTAAGTAATCTACACAATAACTGAGAACTTTTAAGAAAATATGGGTAATCATATGCCACCTTCAGAAACATGGATTTAATTGATTTATTGTTTTTTCAGTTGCCCTGGTAATTTATGGGCTGATAGGGTTGACATAAGCCAATTAGAGAACCTCATTCCTCAGATAAGTGATTATTTAGGAATGAGCATGTATCACAATTCTTTCCGGCAAGATATGGGGAGATACCTGTGGGGGGGTCCTCTCAGGAAGGTTTGCTTGCTCCACCCGACACAGAGTTGAGGGCTGGGTTCTTTTCTGCCTACAAACTTAGTGAATATAAGAGTAGCCAACATGTTGAAGAAGGCAGAGAAAAAAAGATAGAAAATAACTTGGACTTAATAATGTCTTTGAGTCTGGCCCTTAGGCTTCTTTTTATGTGAGTTAATAAATATGCTTCTTACTTCAAATAACTTAGAATTGCATCTAAAAAAAATCTCAAATTATTATATTTACCTTAAAAAAAAGAAGCTAATCAGAAGTACACGTTGGAGGATATAGTTTTTCAGATTTTGTTTTTGTTTTTATTTGTTTAATGATATACATCAGTAAAGAGCTTCAGGCTCTTTTTCAGATATCTTCCTCTGGCAGAGAGCAAAACAGTTAAAGCATGAGAAATATATCCATTAATCTCAGTACAACTAAACTAGGGGGAAAAAAAGTCATCCTATATACTGCAAATCATACCAGAACCTGTGGCAATTAACCTGCCATAGAAGCCTAAATCTTGGATGGGGATGCAACCAGCATGGGAGCAGTGAGAGCCAATCATGAAACCCCATCTACTCTTCTGATGGTGAATAGGAGACACAATCCATATATTTATAGATTAATGTGTGAGCAAAGGGAGAAATCACATGGGATATATCAAAACTAAACTACATTATAAAGAAGAGGGACTATTTCAGTCAAAATTATGAAAATGATCAGATCTCTGAAAGTATCTTTTTCAAAAAACAGGCGAATATTTTTAAAACAGTTATTCTGTGTTTTTTAAAAAGTATAAGGTAATAAAATTTAATAAAATTTGGCCAAAGAGACATTTTTTAGAAGAACTGATAAGAAGGCAGTGATCTTTTTAATGAAAAAAAAAAGAATAAAATAATCAAAAGCAAACTTTTTGCTTCAAAAAATCAAAAAATTGTTTCAGAGGGCATATTTAAGATACTTATACAGAATACAGGGTACAAGTAAAGAAGTGAATATATTAAAAAGATGATGTTAAACACTGAGGGCAAAGAAAGAAAATCCAGCATACACATTGTAGGTGATCCTCAGGAATAGAGCAGAAAGAATCCAAAGGTTGTGAAAATCAGACATAATTGAAGAAAATTTTTCACCTGAATAAAAAGACAAAATCTTGTATTTTTACAAAAGACAAAAATCTAAAAGGCTTATCATATTCTTAGAAATATTAATTTTAAAAGAAAATCCAGGAGTTCCCATTGTGGCTCAGCAGGTTAAAAACCCAACATAGTGTCCATGAGTATTCAGGTTCGATTCCTGGCCTTGCTTAGTGGGTTAAAGACCTCACATTGTGGAAAATTTTGGCATAGGTCACAGATGTGACTCAGATCTAGTGTTATTGTTGCTGTGGTATAGGCCAGCAGCTGCAGCTCTGACTCAATCCCTAGCCCAGGAAATTCCATACACTGCAGGTGCGGCTATAAAAAGAAAAAAGGAAAAGACAACATTACTTAGAGAAAAAAAATAGAAAATCTACAAATAATCAGAAAATAAAACATAGGAAGTTCTCTCCAGAATAGGGAAAACTGGGGAGTTCCCATCGTGGCGCAGCAGAAACGAATCCAACTAGGAACCATGAGGTTACTGGTTTGACCCCTGGCCTTGCTCAGTGGGTTAAGGATCCAGTGTTGCCGTGAGATGTGGCGTAGGTCGCAGATGCGGCTCGGATCCCGCATTGCTGTGGCTCTGGAGTAGGCCGGCAGCTACAGCTCCAATTAGACCCCTAGCCTGGGAACTTCCATATGCCCGGGGTGCAGCCCAAAAAAGGACAAAAGACAAAAAAAATATATAGGGAAAACTGAATTTCTGATAAGAAAACTTTTATGTTCAAAGCTGCACCAAATATCTCAGATATCCATATGCTAAGAATATATACCATACATACTAAATTTCTAAAAACATTCTGGAAAAATTTACCTGAAAACATTGTAACATATGATATGACTTAAAAAAGTACAAACAAAATGCAAGAGACATTTATAGTATGAATGCACAATGATAATCACTGAATTAAAAAAATCATAGACAGTTGCACATACATAATTGTTGCAATGATACTCATAAATGGAATATAAAAACAGCAAAACAAAAACATTCTTAAAACCATGACTTAGGAGTTCCCACTGTGGTGCAACGGGTTAAGGATCTGACTGCATTGGCTCCTGTCACTGTGGAGGTATGGGTTCGATCCCTAGCTGGTGCAGTGAGTTAAAGGATCCATTTTTGCCTGCAGCTATGTTGTCAGTCACAGCTGGGGCTTGGATTTAATCCTTGTCCCAGGAACTTCTGTATGCCATGGGTGTGGCCTTAAAAAAAGAAGAAAAAATATCTATGTGTAAGTACCATGGCTGCTGCTTTTATAATTTTTATAACCTGTTTTTATAATTCCAGATTGAGTTAATATATTTGATTAAGAAAAGACAAGAGAAGGATTTATTGCTGATGCTTTGTGTTACATAGGTCCACTCATTTAATAAATAGTTGAACATCTGTTACATGTTGAGCTCTTTTCTAGGTCCTTGGGATTTACAGAGAACAAAAAAGATGAAACCCTCAACCCTGGTGAAGTTACAATCCAGTGTGTCAAGTCTATATTTTATATAAAGGTATAATCACTAAGAGAATTAGAATCAGAGTATCTACTTAACAAATCCTCAAAGATGGCAAAATCAAATATGACACTCCTGTATCCTAAAAAAGAAAGAAAGAAAGAAAGAAAGAAAGAAAGAAAGAAAGAAAGAAAGAAAGAAAGAAAGAAAGAAAGAAAGAAAGAAGGAAAGAAAGAAAGAACGAAGGAAGGAAGGAAGGAAAGAAGGAAAGAAAGAAAGAAGGAAAGAAAGAAGGAAAGAAAGAAAAAGAAAGAAGGAAGGAAGGGAGGAAGGGAGAAGGAAAGATGGGGGAGCAGAAGAAAGGAGGAAAGGAAGGAAGTAGAGCAGCCAGGCAGGCAAGCAATAGTGTGAAGCAAAAATTTTTTTTCAATACCTAAATACAGAATAAGAAAATACCATTTAAAATAATAAATGAAGGAGTTACTGTTGTGGCGCAGTGGTTAACAAATCTGACTAGGAACCATGAGGTTGCGGGTTCGATCCCTGCCCTTGCTCAGTGGGTTAAGGATCCGGCGTTGCCGTGAGCTGTGGTGTAGGTTGCAGACACGGCTTGGATCCCGCGTTGCTGTGGCTCTGGCGTAGGCCAGCGGCTACAGCTCCCATTCGACCCCTAGCCTGGGAACCTCCATATGCCGCAGAAGTGGCCCAAGAAATGGCAAAAAGACAAAAATAAATAAATAAATAAAAATAAAAATAAAATAATAAATGAAAATAGGTTAAACCACCCTACTGAGTGCTGAAAACAACTGATGTTGGGTTAGCAACCTCTGTGATGTGCTGTTTAGAAGAGTCATAAAGAAAAGAACACTAAAAAGTTAAATACGAAGAAATAAACCTTCACAAAAGCTTCAAGTTCAAAAGTTTTACAAATATTACCTATTAAATATTCAAGGAGGATTTATTTCCTTGCCATGAAGTTCATTTCAAGATACATAAAAAGCCCTGAATCTACCCAGTTGATTTTATGAAGATACTAGGACTCTCATATAAAATTCAACAAAAGTAACAAAGGCCAAATTATAGGTAACTGACTAATGTAGATGCAAAAATCTGAAATAAATCAAAATACAATAAAAAATTCCAACAAAATATAAAAGACCCCCTATGACCAACTAGAACTTCTTACAAAAATTCACACAGGAGTTCCAGTTGTGGTGCAGAGGAAATGAATCCAACTAGTAACCATGAGGTTGCTGGTTCCATCTCTGGCCTAGCTCAGTGAGTTAAGGATCCAGCTTTGCTGCCAGCTGTGGTATAGGCTGCAGGCGCAGGCAGCTCGGATCCTGCATTGCTGTCGCTGTGGTGTAGGCAGGCAGCTGTAGCTCCTATTAGACCCCTAGCCTGGGAACCTCCAAATGCCACAGGTGCTGCCCTAAAAAGCAACAACAACAACAAAAAAATTCACACGCAGGTACACACTTGTGCATGTGCACCCATGCAAATACACACGCAACCATTTGCATCTCAAAACAACACTATATTTCATACTGTAACAGACATCACAACTGAATTTACATTAAAATAAGAATATCTTCTACTCAAATTAATATTTCTAACTTATTCTAGATGAGGATGCTAATGCAGTAAAGCAAGAAGCAAAAATAAATAGCATGACAATTAGGATGAGAACACAGAGAGTTCCCATTGTGGCTCAGGGAAACAAATCTGACTAGTATCCATGAGGACACAGGTTCAATCCCTGGCCTCACTCAGTGGGTTAAGGATCCAGCATTGCTGTGAGCTATGGTGTAGGTAGCAGACCTGGCTAGGACCTGGTTTGCTGTGGCTATGGTGTAGGCCAGCAGATGCAGCTCCAATTCAACCCCTGGGCTGGGAACCTCCATATGCCATGCGTGTAGTCCTAAAAATAAAAAAAAAAACAAAGGATGAGAACATATTTTGATTGGGTCAAATATGATTATTGACCTCAAGGCCCAAGAAAGTAAGAAGAAACATTATTAGGCTTAATTATGAGTTACATTTTTAAATATCTAATAAAAGTAAAAAAATAAATAGCTTTGTATTATGCAAATAATTACCATGGGAAATGTAATGAAAACTATTCCTGTTTATGATATAAAAATGCCTGGTTAAAATACCTAGGAATAAACCCAACAAGAAAGGCACAAAGCTACCTATACCACAAAATTTTATTCAAAGTATGAAAGGTATGAATATATGAATAGATATAAAATTATCCTAGAGGGTAAGTTTGAAGTTATAAATAAACCAATCCTTTGTACATTAATTCAATATAAAGTTTTCCCCAAAACTCAAAAATCTTGTCCACTCCTTTGGCTTTTCATGCCATTTTATATGCTGATGAGTTCCAAAAGTATGCTTATAATTCTGGCTTCTATTTTTCTATAGCCAACATCTTGTTGGATAGTTTTACTGGATGTCTCACAAGCATCTCAGGCTTAACTCTCGTTTTTCCAGCTAAAATGGATCCTATTTCTGGAGAACCTGTCTCTATAAATGGCACTTCTATCTACTCATTATTAAACCATAAACCTAGGAATCATCTTAGATTTCTTCTCTCTCACCTCCTATCTCCAATATTCCACTGCATTTTGTTGCTTCTACTCTCAAATATACCTTGGGTCCCTTTACTTTTCTCAATTCCATCTAATATTCCAAAACCATCCACTGCAAATTATCTCCTTGCTTCTACACTACTTATAGTTCCAATATAAAACTCATCTTTTTAAAAGGCCAATGGAAAACACTACACCTTTATTTTAAAGATTAATAGCATCTCAAAGCCATCAGAGTAAACCCGGAGTTCTTGGCATTCCCCATAAGGCTCCCAAAGGCAACCCCCCCCCCACCTCTTCCATCTGTTTCTTCAGCACACTGGGATCTTTTACACGCCAAGGCCTTTGCCTTTGCTAGCCCCACATCTAGAACACTATTTTCCATCTCTTCATAAGGCCAACATGCACTGTTCACCAGTTACCAGCTAAAGGTTAATTCCATTCTGAAGCAGTCTGTCCCATTCTTTACTCTCCTTCAAAACATCTTGATTATTCTGTGGAATTTCCTGATTTGTAATTTATATGCTTTTCTATATTTATACTGCCTGTCTTCTTGACTGTAGATCCTAAGAAAACCAGGTTTTGGTCTACTTTTTTCAACATCCAGCATCTAACTCAGTATCTAGCAATAGCATAAAAGCAATGATAGTGTCAATGAAGTTTGTGTTTTAATGGAATGCTTGTTTATTTTAAATTCTGTCTGGACTAATAAATAAAATAAATTTTATACATTAATAGTAAGTAAAAGAATTCTGAAGGAAAACAAAAAAGGAAGAAGAAGTTGGCATCCCATTACAATAACGACTAAACTGGGGTGTTAAGAAATCAAAGAGAAAAAAAAAGAAGGAAAGGAAGAAAAAAAAGGGCAGCAGGTCTTTGAATAGATCACTCTGGAAAGACGCCCTTATATGTAAGACCTTAATATTTAACAAAAGTATTTATTATATCAATAAAAATAATCCAGTAAATAATAACTATGCTGGGGGCAGTTATTTAGGTATCTTAAAAATATATACAATTTAATACCAATCATTACATTACTTATCACAATAAATTTAATATTTACATTTAGAGTTAATATTTTTAATTGAATTTTAAAAACACTTTAAGATCTAAACTAACACTATCTCTTCTTTGGACAGAAAAGAAATGTCTATGTATAAAACAATAAGAACTCAATAGAGAAAATACTCTATTACCAAAAAAATGAAATGCATGTAAGTCAATGTTATCAAATAAGTAAACTACAAGAAGTTTTGAGATGTTATTAATATCTAATTTTAGGAAAAGATCAAAATAACAAGAAACTTCAAGCACATCAGTAGATATCTGGGCAAATGGCATAAACAGACAATTTGCAAGTCTGACAATCAGTCTTTTCCTGACGACCAGGGGGCTGGAGGCAAGGCTATCACCTGAGCACTGACTCCTTCTAGAAGAGGATACAGTCTTGCTAGTGATGTGCTTGGCTTGGTAACCAGAAATCTTGTTTGTCTACAAGATAGGAGAGTTGTTAGAATTATTCTTTAGCAGTGGTGGTGTCATTCTGAGTATAACAGAAACTATGAAGTGGTAATTTCACTTCTTTTTCATCTTTGGAAAAGTCATCAGCCCCACAGGGGATGAGGATAATAAGAAAGGTGCATAGATGTACATTAAATCTGTTTCTGCTCTGCGCAGCCATCTCTTTTCTGATAAATTCTACATCTTCATCCAGACTGGAATGTTACAGCAGTATGTTTGTGCCATTTCTTCTGACTAATCCACAACACAACTGAAATTCTGCAATGACTAAATAGCTAATAAACATAAGATTGCAAATTAAAATAACACTGAGATTCTGCTTAACAACCATAGAATAGCAAATATTAAAACATAGTATAATACTCACTTGTGATTAGGAGACAATGGGAGTCAAACTCTTAAATTTTTATATTTAGGCATTTCCATAAAATGCTAGTGGGAGTATTAATTGGCAAACTTTCTGGAAAATGAATTTGATGATATATATCAGTATGTTTCAAGAGCATTAGCAAATTGTATAACCATTATAATTATGCAGAATTTCTAGTGACATAGTGGAAAGTCTGGAATTAAAGGAGGATAAAAATAGAGTTCCCACTGTGGCAATGGGTTAGTGATCTGACTCTTCTCTGTGACATTGCCCACTCAATACCTAGGCTGGCCCAGTGGGTTAAGGATCTGGCATTGTCACAGCTGTGGCACAGGTCACAGATGCAGCTTGGATTTGATCCCTAGCCTGGAAACTTCCCTATGCCATGGATGTGGCCAAAAAAGGAAAAAACAAAAAATAAGGAGGAGGATCCAGATCAAAAGTCAGATGATGCTGAACTCACCTCCCACCATGAACACATCAAAAGTACATCTATAGGAGGAGTTCCTTTCATGGCTCAGCAGAAATGAATCTGACTAGCATCCATGAGGATTCAGGTTCAATCCCTGGTCTTGGTTGGTGGTTAAGGATCTGGCTTTGCTGTGAGCTGTGGTGTAGGTCACAGAAGAGGCTCAGATCTGGTATTGCTGTGGCTGTAGCACAGGCTGGCAGCTACAGCTCCAATATGACCCCTAGCCTGGGAAACTCCATATGCCACAGGTGCAGTACTAAAAAGAAAAAAAAAAAGGTACATCTATATGTGGAGGAACCCTAACTGAAAACTGGCAGATAGGCTCTTCTACAACAAAGGCTATAAAGAAAGATCTACATGACAAGGAGGAAAAGTGATCAGGTCAGAACCCATATCCCTAGCAGGAGACACAGAAGTGAAGGGGATCTCATGAATCATTCCTGCAGAATGAGGCACATATTGGGCACCCTATCCCTGGGGTCAGGCATTTGGAAGGTGAGTCCCCCCTTTGCTAGTGTGAAAACTAGTAGGACTTATCCAAGGGTTGTAAGAATCCAAGACTCTTCTCATGAAGCATGCACATACTTCCTTACTCCTGGGAATAGGTAGCAACCAGATTGAAAAGTGCCTGAGGCCAGTTTCTCTGTGACCACACAGCATGCACCCCAGTCCACGCAGGACACTTGCTCCAGTCCTTCTTGCTCCTGCAGTGCTCTCCAACAGGGCAGAGGTGACATTACCAAGGATAGTGCACACACTTAGAGGGAAAGAATTTTCAGACAAACCTTACCTTAGAACAGGAGAGAGGTAGCCATTGCTAATGTGTGTGTAGAAGCAGCAGATTGAAAACAGCCTGGGGCTCTGCTTGATATGCCAAGAACATTCCAGTGTGCACCTCAGCCTACCCTGAGAAATCACTCCAGCCACTGCTTTCCACTAGGGGGAAGTGTCTTGCCAAAGAAAGTGGACAAATTGGAGAGAATGGATTCAGCTCAGGCCTGATCCTCACAGGGCTTCTGGTCCAGGACTATGGGCTCCATCTCCACCCCTAATAGAGCAGTGATCATCTTTTAACAGAGAGGAAACATGAATTTATACCTGGCTCTGGCATGAGCTCCTCCATCTCCATCCCTATCTCCCACTAAAGTGGTAGTTGCCAGCACACCCCAGGGGAAGAAGAAATGTATGCCCACTCTTTGTGTGTGTCTTTTTAGGGCCACATCAGAGGTTCCCAGGATAGAGGTCAAATTGGAGCTATAGCCACAGCAATGCAGGATCTCAGCCACATCTGCAAACTATAGCACAGCTCACAGCAATGACGGATCCTTAACCCACTGAGAGAGGCCAGGGATCAAACCCGCATCCTTATGGATGCTAGTCAGATTCGTTTCTGCTGAGCCAGGACAGGAACTCCCCCTCTTAGTGTTCCTATTCAGATTTGTTTCCACTGCCCCATGACAGAACTCCAGCAACTTCCCCTCTTAAATCCAGCTCTCCTGTCAAAGCCATAAGGCACATGCATACTGCTTAAGGACACTCTCACACATGGAAAATTCTTCAAGACCAGAATAAGAAACTATTTCACCTAACTCCATAGAAACAGAGAAAGCTAAACAAAATGAGAAGACAGAGAAATATGTTTGAAGGAAAGAAGAAGATAAAAACCCTAATGGAACAAATAATTTAACAGATAAAGAGTTAAAGCAATAGTAATAAGAATGCTAATGAACTGGGGGACAAAAAAGAACATGGTGAAAAATTTAACAAGGAAGTAGAAAATATATTTTAAAAAAACTGTCAGCTGAAGATAACAATAACTGAAATGAAAAGTACATTAGAAGCAATTGAGAGCAGACTGAGTGATACAGAAGAATACATAAGCAAGACAATAGAATAATACAAATTACCCAATCAGAATATCAAAAAGAAAAGCAAAATTTTTAAAAGTGAGAACAGGAGTTCCCACTGTGGCACAGTAGGTTAAGGATCCAGTGTTGTCTCTGTAGTGGCACAGGTTTGATTCCCAGTCTGGCACAGTGTGTTAAGGATCTGTCATTGCCACAGCTGTGGCCACAGGCTTCAGCTGCCACTCAGATTTGGTTTCTGGCCCAGAAACTTCTATGTGCCATGGGTGTGGTCATTAAAAAAAAATGAAAAAAAAAATTTAAGGGACATCTGGTACAAAAGCAAGTGTACCAGGATTCATATTACAGTTTCACATTATAGGTTCCCATAAGAAGAGAGAGACATGGAGTAAAATATAAATTTAATAAAATTATGGCTTTAAACTTCCTAAACCTAAAGTAGAAAGCAGATATCCAGGTACAGGAAGCAGAGAGGACCCAAACAAATGAAACTAAATAGACCAACAGCAAGGTTTATCATAATTAAAATGGAAAAAAAATGAAACACAAAAAGAGAACTCTAAAGGGAGCAAAAGAAAATAAAGAGTCTTTAAAAGGGAATTTCCAAAAGGCTATCAGCTGATTTTTCTTTAGAAACTTTGCAGGTTAGAAGGATGGACACAATAAATTCAAACTGCTAAAAGGGGAAAAACTTCAGCCTAATATACTCTACCCAGAAATATTTTTATTACAATTAAAGGAGAGATAAAGAACTTATTAAACAAGCAAAAACTGAAAGCATTCATCAACACTAAAGCTACCCTAAAAGAAATGTTAAAAGGCCCTCTCTAAGTGGAAATGAAAAGGCTATAACAAAAAGTAAGTATTTATAGGAAAGGAAAACTTCCACCAGTAAAAGCAAATATTTAGTAGTCTGTGGATCAACCACTTAAGATCGTGTGAAGATTAGAAAATAGAAATTGTAAAATCAATTATAACTAAAATAAACAGTTAAGGTATACACATGAAGAAGAAAAATAGGACATCAGAAACACAAAACATGGAGGAGGAGAGTAAAGTATAGATCTTTTATAATGTGAATTAAAATGACTATGACTTATTTATATTAATGTATAGTTGATGCATAATATTATATAAATTACAAGTGTACAATTCAATGATGCATGATTTTAAAGGTTAAATTCTATTTAAAGTTATTATAAAATACTTGCTATATTCCTCATGTTGTACAATACATCCTTGTAGCTTATTTTCTACCTAATAGTTTGTACCTTTGACTACAGCTTTAAAACAAATTGACATAGTCATATGTCAATATATGTGTATCCCATGGTAACCACAAATGAAAAACATACAATAGATACTCAAAAATAGGATAGAAAGGAATGCAATACTAAATAATACTAAGGAAACAAAGCAAAAAATTAACTTAATGCACCTCTAAGGAAGGGTCTAAATAAATAAGAACACAGAAGAACTACAAAAACAGCCAGAGAACAAGAAACAAAATTGTAATAGGTACATAGCTATCAATAGTCACTTTAAATGTCAATGGAAAAAAAAATGCCCCAATCAAAGACCTAAGATGGCTAATTGATAAAATATAAGACCCTCTATGTGCTGCCTATAAGAGACTCACTTCAGAGCTAAAGACACAGTGACTAGTAAGGGGATGATAAAAGATATTCCATGAAAATGGAAACAAAGAGAAAGCTAGAATAACAATATCCATCAGACAATGTGACCTTAAATGAAATTATAAAACAAAACGCAAAGAAGGGTGTATTATAACAACAAATGATATATACAAGAAGAGGATATAATATTCTTTACCATATGTATACATAATGTATGAGTACCTAAATATATAAAGCAAATATTAATAGACATAAATGGAGAAATTGACAAAATATAGTATATTATTGTATACTATACTATTGAATAATAGTATATATATTAGGTAACTATGTCAACAGGCAGATCATCCCAGACAGAAAATCAATAAGGAAACACTGACATTAAATGACACTTGGGACCAGTTGGACTTAGACATCTACAAGACATTTCATCCAAAAATAGCAAAATGCAAATTCTTTTCAAGAGCAGCACATGGAATATTCTCCAGGATAGATCACATTCGAGGCCACAAAACAAGTCGCAACAAAGTTAAGAGGATAGAAATCCTATCAAGCATTTTTACCTACCACAATGGTGTGAACCTAGAAATAAATTATAGGAAGAAAAATAGGAAAAACACAAACATGTGGGGAATAAACAACATTCTACTAAACAACCAATGGATCAATGAGGAAATCAGGAAATATCTTAAGAAATATGAAAACTGAAACACAACTTTCCAAAATCTATGTGATGCAACAAAAGAAGTCGAGGAGGGAAGTTGACAGCAATACAGGCCTACCTCAAGAAAAAAGAAAATTCTCAAATAACTTAACCTATTGGCTAAAGGAATTAGAAAAAGAACAAAGCCTAGTGTCAACATAAAGTAATAACTAACAAATATCAGAGAGGAAATAAGTAAAATAGAGACCAAAACCCAATAAAACAGATTTAAAAGCCAAGAGATGAGTCTTCGAAAAGATACACAAAATTGGTAAGCTTTAGTCAGACTTAATGAAAGGAAAAATGTGAGGACCCAAAAAAATAAGAAGCGAAAGGTCAGAAATAACAACCAATACCATAGAGATACAGATGATATCAGAAACAGACAATCTGAACACAGATCACTTGTAGCGAAACAATGTGTAATTTTAAAACTCCCAGCAAACAAAAGCCCAGGACCAAACAGCTTCACAGGGGAATACTACCAAATATATAAAAATCTAATATCTATTTATTCCCAAAAATTGACGAGGAGGGAAGACTCCCAAATTTATCCTACAAAGCCACCTTTTCACTGATACCAAACCCAAACCAGACAAAGACATTACAGAAATAGCTAGTATCTCTGATGAATGTAAATGCAAATATCCCATGAAAATATTAGTAATGAATTCAACAATGTGTAAAAATGATCACACACCATGATCAAGAGGGATTTGTTCCGGAAATGAAAGACAGTTGAACATTCACAATCCAGTCAACGTAATACACTACATTAACAAAAAGAAGTGTAAAATATACATGATTATCTCAATAGATGCAGAAAAAACACATTTGACAAAATTTAATATCCACTCATGATAAAAGCTTGTATCAAAATTGGTATAGAGGAAACATGTCTCAACATAATAAGGGCCATTTATGACAAATCTATGCACTAATAATGAACAATTGGAAAGAGAATATAAGGAAACAATCATATTTGTAATCACTTCAAAAAGAATAAAATATCATGGAATAAACTTAAATAAGGAGGTGAAAGACCTATACTTTGTAAAATATAAAATCATTGATGAAGGATTTTAAAATGATACAAAAAACTGAAATATACCACGTGTTCTTGAATTGGAAGAATTAATGTTTTTAAAAGTCCATTCTAGGAGTTCTTTCATGGTTCAATGGGTTAAAGATCTGGTGTTATCACTGCTGTGTCTCAGATTGCTGCTGAGGTGTTTGCTTGCTACAAATCTATAGCAAGCAAAACTGTATGGAACTGGCACAAAAACAGACACATTGATCAATAAAACAGAATATAGAGCCTGGAAATAAACTCATGTACATAAATCAATTAATCTATGACAAAGGAGTCAAGGATATACAATGGAATAAAGACAGCCCCTTCAATAAGTGGTCATGGGGAAAACTGGACAGCTACATGTAGTTAAAAAAAAAAAAAAGGAGAGAGAGATTAAAACATTTCCTAACACAATATACAAAAATAAACTCAAATGGATTAAATACCAAATTTAAGACTGGAAACCTATAAAACTCTTACAATAAAACATAGATGGAAGACTCTTTGACATGTTATAACAATATTTTTTTATATCTATCTCCTCAGGCAAAGGCAACAAAAGAAAAACAAAGGGACCTAATTAAACTTAAAAGCTTTTGCACAGAAAAGGATATCATTGAAAAAATGAAAAGAAAACCTACTGAATGGAAGAAAATATTTGCAAATTATGTATAAAGTCAGGGGATAATATCCAAAGTATATAAATATCACATTCAACTCAATACCAAAAAAGCAAAGAACCCAATCAATTAATGGGCAGAAGAATTCAATAGGTATTTCTCCAGAGAAGATATACAGTGGTCAAAAGGCATATGAAAAAATGTTCAACATCACTATTCATCAGAGAAATACAAATTAAAACCACAGTGAAATATCACCTCACAACTGTCCAAATGGCTATCATCAAAAAGTCTGCAAATAATAAATGTTAGCAAGGATATGGAGAAAAAAGGACCCATGTACACTGTTGGTGGAAATGTAAATTGGTGTAGCCACTCTGGAAAACTGCGGGGAGGTTCCTCAAAAAATTAAAAATAGAACTACCATGTGATCTAGAAATTCCAGTCCTAGGTATACATCTAAAAAACAAACAAACAAAAATACACTAATTTAAAAAATATATATGTACCCCAATGTTTATTGCTGTATTATTTACAATAGTCAGTTTATGGAAGCTGCCTAATTGCCCATCAACAATCAAATGAATAATGTGGTATATAAAAATAAAATCAAGTATTACTTGCATATGAGAAAGAATGAAATCTGCCATTTGCAACAACATGGATGAACCTGGAGGGTATTTTGCTTAGTGAAATAGGCCAGGCAGAGAATAGCAAATATTGTGTATCATTATTTATATATGAAATCTGAAAAAAATGAACATAATTAAACCCAGACTTACAGATATAGAGAGCAAACAGGTGGTTACCAGTGAGCAGAGGAATAGGGGAGGGGTTTGATAGGGTAGGGGATTAGGAGATACAAAGTATTATGATATGAAATAAATAAGCTACAAGGATATATTGTACGACACAAGGATTATAGGCAATGTCTTATAACTTCAAATGGAGTATAACCTAAAAAAATACTGAATCACTGTATTGTATACCTGAAATTGTTGTAAATCAACTTTACTTCAACTAATTAATTTAAATTAATTAGAGTAATTAGTTACCTTAATTTTAAAACATTTTTGCATCCAAAAGAAGATAAAATATATAGGAATAAACTTAACTAAAGAGATGAAAGACCTATACAGTGAAAATTATGAAATATTGATAAAGAAATTAAAGATGATTCCAAGAAATAGAAAGATATACAATGCTCTTGGAATGGAAGAGTCAGTATTGTTAAAATCGCCATACTACCCAAAGCAATCTACAGATTTAACACAATCCCTATCAAAATAGAGACATGTGCCTATAGCATCCCTACTACTTATACTAGTGGTACATGTTGGCTTCACTGAACCAAAAACATTTCTATAGAACTTATAAATGGTCATTTACAACATCAGAGCAACTATCAGAAAAAAGGTCAGGATAAATGATCTATCAGAAAAAATGTCAGCAGATTTCAATAGTTTATTACAAGTTGTCACAAATATTCCTAAATTTTTTAGATGAAACATTCCTCAGAATTTGGAGATAGTGAACAATGTTCCCCAATTATTATAGATAGGAATGCACTGCTTATCCTCTTTTGGATAATCTATTTTGGATGCTCAAATCTCAGCCCTCAATCCTTACTTCTTAGCTTCCCTTTGGATACAAAATTTAATGTAGGGTAAAAACTTGAACAGAAAAAAAAAAAGACCTTATTCAATGGTGATCAGGACTAAATTAAGGAAGGAGAAGTAGATGCAAAAATCCATAAAATGTGCTAATTTGATTTATTGGAAATGGTAGAACTATAGAATTTTATTTACCATGACTTCTCTTGGAAAAAGAATTGTATGCAGTTAGAAGGTATATTATGACCTATCATTTTGCTCAAGTAGTACCAGTAATGAAGGAGGGCAGGGGTGGAATTCTACTAATTTAGATGTTCTGTTTGGTTCAAGGAGTATTTAAATGACAGTTCAACCTCCCCAGATATCATCTCTATTCTTCTTTCATTCACCTTCACATCAACATGGAGGAAAGCCATCCATGGATTTCAGTCTTCTAACTCCTTGCTGTACAGCATTACTACTACTTGAGCTGGACTAATTTTAAAAGTTTAGAAAGAATAGTCCCATTCAGGGCCACTCATTCCTCTCAACCTCACTTATCCCTGATTACCTCCAAAAAACCAAACAGAAAGAATTTCTAAGATTAGCTTTACTGTCAATCTTTGCTGTTCCAGTGAAAGAATCTTTGATGTAAAAATCCTCTCTGGAGTAATAATTTCCCTTTATGCATTGTGTTCTATTTATGTTATTTTTAGATATCTTAAAAATTCTAGTTTTATCCTTACACTTGGGAGAAAGTATTATTAACTTTTTAATGATTTTTGTTTGTTAGGCTCTAAGGCTGAAAACACCTTTTCTTTATAGACAAATAGAAAAAAATCTATGTAGAAGACTGGCTCTCTCTAGCTTTCCAGAATTATTTTTAATGCATTGAATTCCTCTTGACAACTATAGGATTTGAAGCAAATCAAATGAGATTAGTTCATTGTGGTTAATATAAAAAGCTTTATCTTCTAAAAAGTGTCAAAACTATTATCAGAAACTCCCAGAAACCAAATATATTTTCCTAACCTTTTTTCAATTTGCTACTTTCTATTTTACCTTGCTCTACTTACTGGCAATGCAGAGCAAGTTACTCGGCCTGGTATTTAAAAAAAAAAAAAGGCTTTTATCATTTCAGTATATTTTAAATTTATTAATCTGCATATTCTTGCCATCTAAATCTCTCTAATGCACAAATATGATCACATTATTTTCTGTATTTTAAAAAAATTACTATTTAATTACTATTTAATTACTATTTAATTACTATTTAAAATTTAGTTGTCTTACCTAAATATTTAATCCAGCTTTTGGGGTCCAGAATAATCTGGAATCAACCTATACATCTGGGATTCTCTTTTCCTACTTTCCTATAGGCAAAATGCTATTAGAAAAAAAAAAAAAAAAACCACACACATTTAGGCTCTCATTTCAGAAAAATTAAACATCTATAGTTGATTCTTGAACAACATGGAGGTTAGAGGAGTCAACTCTCCCAGCAGTCCAAAAATTCACATATAACTGATGTTGGCAAGATACACAGCTCCTCCATAGATTCAATCAACCATGGATCTTGTGGTACTGGGTACTATAGTATTTACTATAGAAAAAAATTCGCATATTAGTGGACCTGCACATTTTCAAATCTGTATTGTTCAAGGGTCAGTTGTATTGAAAATATTTGTATAATATATATTATAATTTATATGCTATTCTGTCTAGAAAACCCCTCTCTATTCTAGGAACTGCCAGTGCTCTTAGCTTTCCTCTCTCTCATTTATATTTAATAAAACTATGTATGTATGGGAGTTCCCATTGTGACTCAGCAGGTTATGGACACAATGTTTTCTCTGTGAGGATGTGATTCAATCCTTGGCCTTATTCAGTGGGTTAAGGATCTGATATTGCCACAAGCTGGTGTAGGTTACAGATGTTGCTCAGATCTGGTGTTGCCATGGCCATGGCATAGGGTACAGCTGCAGCTCCTATTAGACCCCTCGCCCAGGAACTTCCATATACCATAGGTGCAGCCCTAAAAAGAAAACAAACAAACAAAAAAACTATGTATGTACATATGCACTTAAACACATCCCATTTATTAGAACTTAAGGTGAGCACTGTTTATAATTGTTTATTCATTCACTCTCCTTTAATGTGTATTTATGAGCACATCCTGCAGACACAAAGGATAACAAGACAAAAATCTATGTTTTTTAAGAATTCGCAATCTACGGGAGGTTAACAGAAACATAAATTAATGAGTAAAATACTGGGAGATACTGTTGTGCTTATCCCTAAAGTTTGCAGTGGCAGAACATGCTCTCACTCTGAGGGATGAGGAACCCACACAAACCAGACATGAATCACCAAGAAGGAACATTGCAGAGCCTGGCCCCAGGGATCAGTAGCACATCCTGGTTGGGTTGTCTGTTCTGTTTTTTAGCAGGTCCAGGAATGCAGTTTCAACCCTCTTATGAGGACTCCATTCTCATTCTCTTCCCTTATATCTACTTTAAGCAAACCTATATATGTGTTTTCACTTTAGATGTTCACACCTGATAGAAAACACTCACAGAGACTCAGACCTAATGAATAAAACACAGATTATCAAAAAAATCTATCAATAATTTCACTACTATAATTATGAAAAATGTTTCTGTCACTAAACTGTGTCAAACTCTAGATTCCATTGTCTTATTGTCATTAGTAAAGCTCATTCATCATACATACAATGAACTAGATTAGACACTCATTTCATTTTATAATCAATGAAAGTTGACTCCTTACAAAATTTTGGATGGCTGTGACATTCAATTTTCTCTTTCTCATTTGCCAATCAAATTGTCATTTTCACTTTTTATGTGTAATTTAAATAGAGCATTTATTGAACACCTATTGCATGTAGAGCCCTATCTAATGGAAGAATAGTGAAAAGTAATTCAAAGCAGAATTCAAGCTGTAGCCTTAGGCAAAAATAAAGTAAATAAGGACTTTTTCCAATTTGACTTCTAGAAAAAAGTCTTCCCTTTCTATGCCTGAAAAAGTAGATAAGCCACGGATATAAATGTTTGATAACCTGAAATAAATCTGTCAGGAAAGAAATACAGCTGCTACCTTACAGCAAAAGAGTAGCTATAAAGGATATGAAGCAATCTGAATTCTCACTTGTGAAAATCCCAAATTTATTACAGAAGACCTTATACCTTGGAAGGCCTCAAGATGTCACAGTTAAATAATGTTCAAAGAGTTCCCGTCATGGCGCAGTGGTTAACGAATCCAACTAGGAACCATGAGGTTGCGGGTTCAGTCCCTGACCTTGCTGAGTGGGTTGACGATCCAGCGTTGCAGTGAGCTGTGGTGTAGGTTGCAGACGCGGCTCGGATCCCGCATTGCTGTGGCTCTGGCTTAGGCCAGTGGCTACAGCTCTGTTTAGACCCCTAGCCTGGGAACCTCCATATGCCGCGGAAGTGGCCCAAAGAAATAGCAAAAAGACAATAAATAAATAAATAAATAAATAAATAAATAAATAAATAATGTTCAACTCATTTTGGTTACTTCCATGGCATAAGGAAGTTCCCAGTCTAGCCATCAAATCAGCTACAGCCACCAGCCTACACCACAGCCACAGCAACATGGGATCCAAGCCTCATCTGCGACCTACACCACAGCTCAAGGCAACACCAGGTCCTTAACCTACCTCCCAAGATTCTTGAATAATGGTTTTGTGAGTTTTAGGGAACACTGTAGTAGAATACTTTGTAACTTCTTGGAAAGTTTCAAGTTGAGGCAGATGAATCAAACATAAATTGCGGGTGCTCTAACTGAAGAGTAGGTCTACCTGTGAAGCCAAATGACATGTGAAGTGCTTATTTTTGGTGGATTAAAAATGGACCATCACAAAAAAAATTTATTTTCCTTCACTGCAGTAGTCTCAGTACAAGCCACAAACATGGGATCAGAATATGTTTTACATGAGTAGTGACTGGGCTACAACTACTTTCTTTGGTTTATTAGTTCCAAGAAGCAGCTTTTCCATCCTTATTCACCAACACAAGTTTGATAGACAATGTAAGAAGAGTTGACAAAGATTTTAAAAGGCATGTGTTCTCTTAGAACCTGTACTGGCAGAGGTATGAAGTCTGGAGAGGAGGGTAAATGAAAAAATACTAATTCTGAGGATGTGTGAGAGCAAAGCAGGCTGCTTTTTTCCCTTTCCCACCCAACCTTCACCTTTTCCTGGGACAGTCCCCAGTGAGATCTTCTTATAAGTTTAGGAATATCTGTGATCAGGAGAAAATTATTTTTCCACACTTCAAGATTTTGAAAACATCTGAGACAATGAGGTTGATGTCAACATAGCACCTGTCTGATTCAGAAAAAATCTATAGAGGTTGGATGAAGGTAAAGTCAAAGACAAGCTCATTAAGTAAAAGGAAGTATTCCTTTTGCAGCTGAAGCTTCATAAACTCTTTACATTAGAAAGCTACACAGATGATGATCCAAAAGCCACCACTATGTACAGACATGATCCAGAAGCCACCAAATATAGCCAGCATCAAATAGCTACCAAGTATAGCCAGCGTAAAGTAATGCCCATGTCAAGAGTATAGAAAGTATGGACTTTTGAAGCCATACAAAAACAGCAAGAAGTAAGTCCAAAGTCATAGGCATGCTTCCTCTATCCCAAGCCCCACCCTAACTTATCTAAAGTTTATCTATATATGTTCTGCCTGGCTAGTAATCAACTCTGAGGAAGAGAATAAGAGAGGAATCCCAGCTGATATGTAAAATCAGCTAAAATAAATAATATTTAAAACAGAAGAAATTTTGGATCAAACTAAGTACCTGAAAATTAAAAATTAATTTTCTGCTGCTTAAGAAAAAATAGGGCAAGGACAATAAAAATGTTAAGTTGTAAAATAAAATCCCTACTTTTGTAGCTTTGAGATTTATGTGGTCTTTCAAAACTACAAATGCTATGATAGTAATATCTAATCTGTCCTTTTTTTTTTTTTCTCTTTAGGGCCACTCTTGCAGCATATGGAGATTCCCAGGCTAGGTGTCCAATTGGAGCTGTAGCTCCTGGCCCATGCCATAGCTCATAGCAATGCTAGATCCTTAACCCCCTGAGCAAGGCCACTGATTGAACCCGCAACCTCATGGTTCTTAGTTGGATTCATTTCCATTGCACCACGATGGGAACTCCTAATTTTTCCCCTTTCTATACAAGAAATTTAAATAGAGTAATATGAGATGATTCAACTACTCTAATCTCTGAAATATAAAGTATGTGGAAGGGTTATTTTAGGCCAGATTTCTTGAAACTATTAAATGATTTAGTGAGAAAGTGAAAAATTAAGTGGAAGAAACATTTATTTTTCTTCTATACCATTCATCTATTTGAACATAATTGTAGGCAACAACTTTAAACTACTGTACAATTCCAATATTAATTTTCAAGTAGCTCTAGGCTTATTTATTGGCTAAAATAACTAGTAATCAAACATTCATTTATTCTATTCATTGGTTCATTCCATGTATTATTATGAAGCACCAAGAATATCAGGCACTGAGGCTATAGAGACATAATCTTTGCCTGCAGGAATCTTATGGTCTGATAGGGAGATAGATATGTACACACATCATTATCATATAGTGTAATAAATGTAATGATATAATAATGAATGATGTAAAATGGTAGTGCAAGTTCAGTTTGGCTTGGGACAGTTGGAAAAGTTTAGCCAGGCAGAAAAGGAGACAATGGCAAGCAGAAGGAAACCATATGGAGGTCTGCAACCATGGCATTTCCAGAGACCTATGCAAAAATAAAGATAGTTTGAATTTGGTCTCTCTGGTACTCCCATGCTTGTTTCCAGGGAATACTGGAGCCATAGGACTGACACTTGTCAAGAAAGGCATAAATTATAATAGCTTGTGAAGGAAACATGCTATTTAAAATCTGAAAATCCTTTCGGCATTTTTTATTACTACACATTGTTTATTAAAAATGAACAGACTCACAGACATAGACAACAGATTCGTGGTTGCCAAGAGGGTTGGGGGAGGGTGTAGGATAGACTGGGAGTTTAGGGTTAGTAGATGCAAACTATTACATTTAGAATGGATAAGAAATGAAGTCCCACTGTATAGCACAGGGAATTGTATCCAGTCTTTTGGGATAGCCCATGATGGAAGATAATAAAAGAAAGGGAACGTAAACATATGTATGACTGGGTCACTTTGCTGTACAGCAGAAATTTGCACTACATGGTAAATCAAATACTTAATTTTAAAAAAGACTAAAAAAAAAAAAAAAGAAAGAAGTAATAGACTTCTGCTTCCAACCTAGATGGAGCTACAGGAATTGGAACTAAAAATATGACAAAGTATTTGAGACAATAGCTTTCCAGACATTGGACATAGATGAAAGACAGTGGTCCTGAGATATAGGAAATAAATGAGTCCTATAATCATCCCAATTTACTGTCTAGGGGTAAAATTCTAGATGATGGCAGAGAGGAGAACACAGGCAAAACCCTAAGTTAGTGTGCCTGAACTGAAGAAGTGGTACAGGGTAGTGTACAGAAGAGTCAAGAGAGGTACAGAGAGAGTCTCCAGAAATCAACCAAGTTTCTTCCTGGAGTACTGAGTTGAGTGCTATATTTGTATATAAGGAAAATACTTGAGTTTGAGGAATAACCACCCCAAAAGAGAACAGCACCTGGAAATCTCATAGCACTGGAAATAATACCCCAACAGTAAGAGTGGGAAACTTCAAAATTCACTGGATATAGGTTACAGTATTTAAAAATATCTTGCCTCAGTAGCAGGGAAAAATTATCCCCAGGCTAAATGTTGCCCTAGTGCCACCTGAAAAAAGCTTAAAATTACATCCAAAAGATTAAATTGTTTTCTGGTATTCAATCAAAAATCATCAGACATATAATATTCAGAAAGTGTGACCCATAATTAGGAGAAAATATGGAACTGAACCAAAATTAAACAGATGAGAGAATTAGTAGGTAAGGACATCATACAGTTATGTGGTGTTCCTCATATTCAAGAAGCTAGAAGAAATTTGAATGTACTAGAGACACAGAAGATATTTTTTAAATATTAATTAAGGCCTTTATTTTTACTATTTTAGTTAAAGTATAGTTGAGTTACAAAATTGTACCAATTTCTGCTGTACATCAAGGTGACTCAGTCATGTAAATAAGAATAATTGGAATTTGGTCTCTATGGTACTCCTATGCTTGTTTCCAGGGAATACTGGAGCCATAGGACTGACCCTTGGTCAAGAAAGGAAAAAATTATAATACCTTGTGAAGAAAATGTGCTATTTAAAATATATGTATTCCTTTTTTTAACAGTATTTTCCATCATGGTCTAACTCAGGAAATTGGATATTTTTCCCTTTGTTATACAGTAGGACCTCCTTACTTATCCATTCTAAATTAATAGTTTGAATCTACTAACCCCAAACTGCCAGTCCATCCCACTCCCACGCTTGTCCCCCTTGACAACCACAAGTCTGTTCTCCATATCTGTGAGTCTGTTTCTGTTTCGTAGATAGGTTCATTTGTGCCATACTTTATTTTTTATTTATTTTTTTTTAATTTTCCCACTGTACAGCAAGGGGGTCAGGTTATCCTTACATGTATACATTACAATTACATTTTTCCCCCACCCTTTCTTCTGTTGCAACATCAGTATCTAGACAAAGTTCTCAATGCTATTCAGCAGGATCTCCTTGTAAATCTATTCTAAGTTGCGTCTGATAAGCCCAAGCTCCCAATCTCTCCCACTCCCTCCCCTTCCCATCAGGCAGCCACAAGTCTCTTCTCCACGTCCATGATTTTCTTTTCTGAGGAGATATTCATTTGTGCTGGATATTAGATTCCAGTTATAAGTGATATCATATGGTATTTGTCTTTGTCTTTCTGGCTCATTTCACTCAGGATGAGATTCTCTAGTTCCATCCATGTTGCTGCAAATGGCATTATGTCATTCTTTTTTATGGCTGAGTAGTATTCCATTGTGTATATATACCACATCTTCCCAATCCAATCAACTGTCGGTGGACATTTGGGTTGTTTCCATGTCTTGGCTATTGCGAATAGTGCTGCAATGAACATATGGGTGCACGTGTCTCTTTTAAGTAGAGTTTTGTCCGGATAGATGCCCAAGAGTGGGATTGTGGGGTCATATGGAAGTTCTATGTATAGATGTCTAAGGTATCTCCAAACTGTTCTCCATAGTGGCTGTACCAGTTTACATTCCCACCAACAGTGTAGGAGGGTTCCCTTTTCTCCACAGCCCCTCCAGCAAATCCACAAATAACATGTGCCATACTTTAGACTCCATATGTAAATGATGGTATTTGTCCTTCACTTCCTGACTTACTTCACTAAGTATGAGAATCTCTAGTTGCATCCATGTTGCTGCAAATGGCATTATGGCATTATTTCATTCTTTTTTATGGCTAGGTAGTATTTTATTGTATATATGTACCAAATCTTCTCAATCTTTTCACCTGTCGATGGACATTTAGGTGGCTTCCATGTCTTGGCTATTGTGAATAGTGCTCTTATGAATAGAAGGGTGCATGTATCTTTTTGAACTATAGTTTTGTCTAGATATATGCCTGGGGTAGGATTACTGGATCATATGGGGGGTTTATAACCAGTTTTACAGAGAATGTCCATACTGTTTACATAAATCAAACTTCCAGAAATGAAAAAATATATATCAGAGGGAAAAAAAAATACAGGGATGGGATATCGATAGATTAAGCATGGAAGAAAAAAAGATTAGTGAGTTTGAAAACATAAAAAGAAGATATATTAATAGTTTGCACCTGGTTTAATCAGTTATGCAGTCTGGTATTAGCAACGTGACCAGTGTCTTATGAAAGAGTCCACTGTTAAACTGTGCGTTGGGTTGCTTAATATCAATGTATTTTACACCCTCTGAGTGGTTCACAATCTGAAGATGAAGCACTCTTTTTGCAAAGAAAGAGCCCTGTGAGCTGTACCTTGAAGTGTCACACCTCTGATATTCATATGTGTTACTTTTCTCTTGCTAGGCCATATCCTCTATCTTTGTTAAAGTCTTGTATGACTATACCCTGTATTGTTTTGCATTCAATTATACGACTCTGTGTAACTGAAGGAAAAAGGCACAATTTTTTTAGGAAGGTGAAGTAGATTGTGGTTAATAGTACCATGATAATTTAAGGTGAGGTTAGTAAAAATAGAAATAGATTGAATTTCTATTCCTTGTGTGGGATTAGAAAGAAATTTAAGAGAGGAAACATAATGATATAGATAAGAATATGAACCCTAGAGTCAGAACTCCTTTTCCACTTCCTAGCTGTGTGACTTTGAGTGACTTGTTTGACCCTTTTATATCTCAATTTCCTCATGAGTGTCTGGCAAATCTGGCAAATAGCAACACCATATAAGTACATACTATTAATTTGATTTGATTTGATTTCTATCCATAAGCTCTCTTAAATTTGAAAAAATATTCATATTTTATTTTTCTAATTAATAATATTATCTTTAAAATTGGGGTTAAGTGTTTATTCCAAAACCCAAAAACAAAACAAAAGAAGATAACAAGGAAGACGGTATGTCACAGTGAATAGTATATCTTTTATCTCCAAATCCTTCACTCTCATATAATTATTTTCTTACCAGTCAACTTTTAAAAAGCATTTTTTTGTCAATAGGCCTATAGAGAACTGATCAACATCTCAATAAATTAAATGTCTATTTTTTCTCTTAAATAATAAAAAAGCAAATGTATTTGAAGTTATAGAAGATATTCTGGAATGAATAAACAAAACTGAACAATTCACTGGGGAGAACAATACCATAAAAATGTAACATAAATCTCATCTTTTAAATTTGCAAATAGACTCAAAATCATCTACTGTATCTTGGATGGTTGCAGAACGAAAGAAAAGAGACAGAATAATTTATATCACTATATTAGCCCAGAGTTTTTGAATATTAATAAGTCAATGCTACCTGCTTCATTAGCTCAAGTGCTTATCTACATACATCAAGTTGTAATAAATGGTAAATTTAATGCTATTTCTTAATTTTGACTAAGGAGGTCAAAAGACTTTGAATTTTAAAATATTCTGCCTTCAAAGCACACTTTAAAAGTGAAAATGCTAATTATAGTTAATGAAAACATAATTTATTAAGGAGCTTATCTGGAGGGAATGACAGAGTGAGTTATCTTTGTCAAGAACTGTGAAAGATTTCATTTTACACTGTTAAGTTAGCCTGTTATTATTTTATTGATACTGAGAAAAACACAAGACTCCCAGGTCAAGAGACAAAAGACTTTATTAATTATGCCACAAACATAAGTTCAAGTTGAGTGAGCTTCATTTTTATGTTTTTCAGTTTCCTTTGCCCCCCAAATTCTGGTGATAAGTGGAGGCCCAAGTGGATGATGCAAATAGAGTTAGCTTTTGTCACAGCAGAGAACCTAAATTTAAGGAACTCAACTGCTTTATAAGGGCTGCAAGAAAACCTGCTCTCTGTCCTGGAAGAAGCCATCTTTATCATACTGAACGGTAAGTCCAGCTTTTGCTCTGCAAAGAGACACTATATCTATCTTTGAAGACTGCTCACTCTAAAGTCTAGAACAAAAGTTGTCAGAGTCTCTACTTGCAAGACATTCATAAAAAAAATTAGAATCATGGAAAATTGTCTCCCCAGAATCCTTTAGAATATTTTTTTTTTCTTTTTAGGGCTGCACTCACAGCATATGAAAGTTCCCATATTGCTGGCTATAATAGTGGTCACCATGTTTTTGAGTCAGTACCCAAAGGGCATTCCATTCCTTTTCATAAGCAAAGAGGAAATGGAGAATCTTAAAACTGGGATGCCCAAGGGCAGACAGGCTCACCAAACTGTTCTTTAAATTCTTAAAAGCTATTTTGTCTGGTTCTACTTACAAAATTAGGCCAGAGTTTTGATTATTGGGCAAAATATGTAGAGGTTCAGCAGAAGAGAGAAATTTGGGAGGTAATTTTGGCAATGAAAAACTAATCCAAGAAAGCCGCATAGTTAGAGCTTAATTTCAGATTTGGGGAAAATTGGGACACTATGAAGTCTATCTGCCTCTAGGTGTAGCCCTTATTTTGACTTCAAATACCCTAAATAGCAAACATGAATTTGGGCAAACTGCAATTTTTCCTGATGATTTTAATGTGCCTTTAAGTCTAAAGGCACATGGATATTTTCTTCCTATGAGAAGGTGTGCATCCACATACTTAAACACAGTAGAACCTCTAGGGAACTTTATATCATCCAGATCAACCTTAAGGATTTATGAGAAATAAGGACTTTCAGCAAAACTCTGAAGCATTACTGTCCAGATGAATTATTTTTCTCCCAAGTGAAAGCAAAAACGTATTAGCTAGCTTCATCAGTTGGAATACTACAGAATGCATGGCATAAATAAATTAGAATAAAGAATCTACTTCTGGTTAGGAACATTAGTGTATAGAGAAATAACAATGTTATTTATTGCCCTGAGGTTCTAGACTGATACCGGAATATGGGTTCTTGCTCACCGGCAGTCGAAGAATGAACTCCATGAACATACAGGCAGCAAGCAAGCAAAGCCTTTATTAAAGGAAGACAAATAGCTCCCAGGGCTGCTGGGAGGGAAGAGATGAGCCCCGTTTTTTATTGTCCTATTGGGATTTTTATCTCTTAAAGATGGGGGGGACACCAATGTGGGGTCCAGAAAGATAAGGTTATCTCCCATTGGCCTTGCTCAATTACCTATAGAAGTCCTTGTCCAATAGGGATTTTAGGGTTGGAAATGCCCCTTAATTTTTATGGTTTCTTTGTCCTTTTCTTTCCTTAGACTTAGTCGCCATTCTTCTCATTCCTTTTCTATCAGTTGAGGAGTTGGCTAGAGATTCACATTTCCTATAATAAACAAAACCTGTGGGGAATGCACATTTTCTATAATAAAACAAGGTCTGTAGGGATGTTACTCCCTGTAGCCCTTAAGCCACAAATGTTAATCAATAGCCATATCAAAGAATGTATCAGAGCCCCTGTTCCTACACTAACTTCCAGAGTTAATATTCTGCCTCAAGACAAATCTCTACCCTCCGCTTTTAGGTTTTCTCATTGATAAAATGGGAGTGCTACAAGGGCTAGTACAAGGGAACAATGAGGCTATGTGTCTTGTAATTTTTTACCATGTGTTTTATGCCTTAAAGGCTTCTTTACTTATAGGATATCAATTAATTCTGAGGAGAAGTGTTGAGAGATCTATTTAAATCTTAATGGAAGATGCACTGCTATTTTTGCCAAAACCAGTTGGAGATTTTGCCCATACGGAACGTGGTAGCTAGTTCAATAGGGACGAATTAATCAATGTTTCTAGAATCAACTTTAGTACCATCAGAGAGAGAACAAATAAAAGATATCAATGGGTCATTTATCATCTGGTTGGTTAGTTTGATGACTATTGTCAGATTCTAGAATTATTTGCCACTTGTGAGAAAGAAATTCCAGCATGATACTTCTCTAAGAAATATCTTGGCCTAATAAATTGGTAGAAGCAGAAAAACTAAGGAGAAAGGAATATTTATCTCTCAAAGGGCCTGAACAAAAGCAAAGAGGTTCAGAAATAGGAACTTCTTTACGTTCATTAGAGATTCATACTATTTGAACAATTCTAGTCCTCTGAGGCAGGGGCTGTATTGATAGTAGTGGTAATGAGCACCAAGTATGGCTCGGGTATCAGTTAGGACTAAAGAGATTAATCCCTAATTTGGAGAAATGTTCCTTGAAAGCGATTAATAGAGAGGATTGCAAAGCGTCCCCATAGGTCCTTCAGCCCTGTCATTGAGAATTGAGCAGATTTTGGAAAGAAAGACTGGTTAGAGGGCTAAAAGCACCAGAAGTACTTGAATTTGGAATAATCCCATTCCCAGTGTCCTGGTTCTTTGCAATAATGGCCGAAAGTAGTAGGGTTTAAGAGTTTTTTAGAGCCTTCGTTATCTGGAGTTGAAGATTAAGAATTTTAGCATCTTCCTTTTAGGTGACTCATCTAGAGTATGACAGACCAGGTTTGCCACATTAACTACATCTGCAGGGGACATGGTTTCCCATTCTATCCTGATCCTTTTTTCTTGAAGGAAAATATTCTAGTTTGCCCTATTAACAAACACAGAGTTAAAAGCTAACCTGATTAGGGAGTTCCCTAGTGACCTAGCAGTTAAGTATCTGGCATTGTTATCACTGTGGTGTGAGTTCTATCCCTAGCCCAGGAACTTCTACATGCTGCAGGTATAGCCAAAAGGAAGGAAGGAAAGAAGGAAAGAAGGAAGGAAGGAAGGAAGGAAGGAAGGAAGGAAGGAAGGAAGGAAGGAGGGAGGGAGGGAGGGAGGGATGGAAGGAAGGAATGAAGGACTGGAAGGCAAGGAAGGAAGGAAGGAAAGAAAGAAAGAAAGAAAGAAAGAAAGAAAGAAAGAAAGAAAGAAAGAAAGAAAGAAAGAAAGAAAGAAAGAAAGAAAGAAAGAAACCAAGCTGGTTGGACTCAACATGTAAAAGAAGACTAGAATTTTTTTAATCAGTCTGAAGTCAACTGTAATAATCATGTACAGGTTTGACAGTTGTGTGTGCAAGTCTGAATTTTGTACCAATCAACAGCTTTTAGAAGAGTCCTTGGGGAGTTCCCTGGTGGCTCAGTGGGTTAAGGATCTGGCATTGTTCACTGCTATGGCTTGGGTAACTGCTGTGGTGCAAGTTCAGTCTCTGACCCAAGAAATTCTGCATGTCACAGGCACAGCCAAAAAAGGAAAGTAAATAAAAGCACTTGGAATAGCTTGATGAAGTTGCCTAGTGATTGCCCAAGCCTGATCATATAAGCTGGCTGGTTTCCCAGTTATAATTCTAGAGAGCTTTCAGAGTTTACTAAATGAGTATTTTCATCCAGTGCTAGGCCTGGCCACACCAACAAACATATGAACTAGGTGATATAAGTCACAGAAACTAGGTTAATAAATTTGAATGACTATATTCAATTCTTCTGCAAATCTGTGGGAATCTTTGATTACTTTGGGAACATCTTTGATTGCGACTCACAGTTAAGTTTTAGTCAAGGAGTATACAAAATTAGGGATTTAGCTTCAGGATCCTTGGAAAGCTTCATTTTAAATGGGACATGTTCAGAGGAAACATCAGAACGATGGAGCGAGTTTCAGAGAAAAAGGCAAGTTCAGCAAGAGATTTAGTACAAGAGAACTGAGTGTTCAGAAGGGGTGTAGGCAGCATAGAGAGGAAGCGAAAAAGAGGATCTGAAGCACAAGGAGCCAAGGGAGAAGAGCTTGAGGCTTCAGGAGCCATTTTATTTTTCTTTAATCATTTGCTTACCTCAGTTAAACTTAAAATCTTCTTTTGCAGAGAGGCAACTTTAGACTCCTGATTACATTGGAAGGACCCAAAATTTTAATCAAAGTAAGCATTCCATGGAGTTCTGGAAAGGTTTGAGCAATTGTAGACCAATTCAGTTTTAAGAAAATTAAGTTTGGGGATTTCTAACATTCCCCATAATGCTGTAGATATTCTAAATTGCCTTCAGTCAGGTCAGTTCATTTAGTTAGAATTACACAAAAGGAAGGATCTCCAGTTTTTAAACATAAAATCAGCTGGAGACACTTTAGAGGAGGCACCCTCAAAATCCTTAGATAACTGGGATCCCATTTCTCAGAGGTTTATTCCTAGAGTAAGAGGTCAATTTTCAAACAGCTCATTCAGCGCAGTTCAAACCAATTGCAAGCCTGAATATCATCCAATTCTAAAAAAAAAAAAAAAAACAAAAAACAAAAAACAAATGAACAAGCAAAGCTTGGTCCCATAGGAGCCAGGCCAAAGACTTTCAACTTTCTAGAAAATAGCTGGAAATAAGGTTAAAGGCTGAAAAACCTGCACAGTTTCAGTGATATAGGCCCAATTCCCAAAGGAATGGGTTAAAGGTGTTCTCAGTCAGCTTTGGTTGAAACAGTCTGACTCAACATCAGATCAAGGTGCCAAGTGAGTGCTTGCATACAAAAACCAAGCCTTAGTCATAAAGACAAAAATGTAAAATAGATCTCAAATAAAACCTGGAGAGCTTCAAACACAAAGAGGGCATGAGCTCAGATCCAGGAGAAAGACCTACCTGCAAACTCCAGGGACAGTGAGAAAAGCAGTGAGCAACAATGTGTTCAATTGTGGGTACCACACATTTTGCTCACCACCCCTAGAACCTTTGAGAGTCTTCTCTGTCTCCTATATGGGCTACAAAAAATACTGACCTGAATAAATACATAACCAGTGATTTTTTAGCAAACAGGGTCACATGTAAGTTCCTGCATGCCAAGTGAAGGAGAGTGCATTTATAAAGAGGAAAAGGAATTTGGGAGGGCTGTAATAAACAAAAAGCCTATGGTTTTTCATTGGCTCAGTCCAGCTTAGTGTGGGCACATTTAAAAAAATTAATTGGAGTTCCCATTATGGCTCAGCAGAAATGAATCTGTCTAGTATCCATGAGAACAGACGTTCGATCCCTGGCCTCGCTCAGTGGGTTAAGGATTCGGCTTTGTCTGTGGGCTGCAGTGCAGGTTGCACTGTGGCTGTGGTGTAGGCCAGCAGCTACAGCTCCAATTTCACCCCTAGTCTGGGAACTTCCACATGCAGTGAGTGCAGCCCTAAAAAGACAAAAAAATCATTAATTAACAAAAAAAGGAGTTTGTACCAAAGTGCCACAATATTTCAATTTAAAATGAATTATTATTAACTATTATTATAAATTTATTATTAATAAATTATCTTTTAAAATTAACATAATTTAAAAATTCAGGCCCTAAAAAGACAAAAAAAATTTAAAATAAGGTTTTGGAGTTCCCGTCATGGCTCAGTTCCTAATGAATCCAACTAGGAACCATGAGGTTGCGGGTTCAACCCCTGGCCTTGCTCACTGGGTTAAGGATCTGGTGTTGCTGTGAGCTGTGCAGGGTGCAGATATGGCTCGGATCTCACATTGCTGTGGCTGTGGTGTAGGCTGGCGGCTACAGTTCCAATTAGACCCCTAGCCTGGGAACCTCCATATGCCACAGGTGTGGCCCTAAAAAAGACAAAAAAAATCAGAATTGCTATTATTTAAATATACAGAAGACATGCAAAGTTTTTTGGTCTCATTTATTTATTCATCATTCACTTGTTCTTTCATTTGTTCATTTATATTTTCAGATGTCATTAAGCATCAATCATTTCCAGATTAAAAGCCAAGTACCCATCATTTTCAGCTCTATAAATCATTTTCTTTCTTTTTTTTTTTTTTTAGGACCTCCTCTGTGGCATATGGAAGTTCCCAGGCTAGCAACTGAATCGGAGCTGCAGCTGCCAGTGTGCGCCACAGCCACAGCAATGCGGGATCTGAGCTACATCTGTAACCGACACCACAGCTCATGGCAATGCTGGATACTTAACCCACTGAGCAGAGACAGGGATTGAACTCACATCCTCATGGATACTAGTTGGGTTTGCTACCACTGAACCACAACAGGAATTCCTAATCATTTTCTTATGTGTGTTTCTGCCTGAGAAGGATAAAACATATTTTATAGTTCCATGGAGCTGATGAAATTTATATTTCTGAAAGGTAAAATACATGTTACCTTTTTCTTATTTGTATTTGCTTCACTGAAATCTAGCAAGTAATTTAAGAGACTGACTTCTACAACTTAAAACACAGTTATTTTGACTAGGCAATTGTAGAAAATTCTTAACAAATCATTAATCATTTTATAATCATTTTACCCAATAGTATAAAAATCATAAACCAGAATTAGCAAGATGTTATCAAATTCTTCTGAGAATGCTAATTTTTTTAGAATGGGCAACACAGAGGGAGACATTGCAGACTTAATGAAAACATTGGATTGTCACTGATTTAATGACAGAAAATATATTCCCCAAAACAATATTGATCTCTAGGCTGCAACAGCTAATTTTCCAAAATCAGGTCCCATAACTAACTTGTTTACACTGTGAATATAAAGTAATAAGATGGATTTCTTTAATCAAGTATATCAGAATGTGCATATTAAAATATATGTCACCATTCAGAATAGTCATCTTGAGACATTTGGAATTTATTGTAAGAATGTTACCATTCCTCCAAACATTTATTATGGCTGTAATGGAGATAAGTTTTTTGGTTTTTGAAAAAGAGAGACATCTTAGCATTCATGCATGGTCTCAAAGGATAAGTAGATGTTTCTCATGCATATGCATTGAACATGCAAAAAGAATTAAAGAGAAAAGAGGGATTGGACCTCTATAATTATCATTGGTTTGGTGAAACTGTGTGAGAGTAGGGGTGGAAAGCTAAAGAAGATGAAGGAGATGAGGCTCAAGAAGTAAAAAAAAATGTATGTGTAACTGGGTCACCATGCTATACAGTAGAAAAATGTATCGGGGAAATAGCAATTAAAAAAAAGAAATATATATATATATATATATTTTATAACTGAAAAAAAAAAGGTAAGCAAAGGCAAGATCACTGAAGTCCTTGTGTATCATGCAAAGTTCAGAACTAATCCTACACATAAGAGAGTAGCACAATGGAATCTGCATTTTTTTTTTGTCTTTTTGCCGTTTCTAGGGCCACTCTCACAGCATATGGAGGTTCCCAGGCTAGGGGTCCAATTGGAGCTGTAGCTGCCGGCCTGCACCAGAGCCACAGCAACGCAGGATCCGAGCCGCATCTGCAACCCACACCACAGCTCACAGCAACGCTGGGTCCTTAACCAACTGAGCAAGGCCAGGGATCGAACCCGCAACCTCATGGTTCCTAGTCAGATTCGTTAACCACTGCACCACGACGGGAACTCCCTGGAATCTGCATTTTAAAATAAATATTCTGGAGTTCCCATTGCGCTCATCATGTGAAGAACCAACAATCTCCATGAGGATGTGGGTTCACTCTCTGGCTTTACTCAATGGTTAAAGATCAGATGTTGCTGCAATATAGGTCAAAGCTATGGTTCAGATCCTGTGTCGCTCTGGCTGTGGTGTAGACCAGCAGCTGCAGCTCTAATTCAACCCCTAGCCTGGGAACTTCCGTATTCTGCAGGTGTGGCCATAAAAAGAAAAACAAATAAACAAACAAAAATATACTGTTCAAAATATGGAGGACAGGTTTTAGAGATATGAGGGTGTAGGAAATATCAGGTAAAAAAAACAAATGAGCTAAACATAAATTACTACAGTCAGAGTGAGGCTTGAGAATTATTTAGAAGACAGAACTGATGAGTTAGTGACATGTGACACAAAAATTTTGATGAAGATGAAGTATTGGATGACTCTGAGGTTCCTGATTACGTGATTGGGTGGATAGTGGTAATATTAGGTAGATAAGGGAAAACAAAAATGGGTCATATGTGGGGAAAAAGTATTCATATTTAAAGATATTGAGCTCTACATATATGTAGATTTTTCCAGTTAAGTCTGATATCAGGAGACTGATCCAGCCTTGTTGTATAAATAGATGAGGGATGAGGATATATGTGGTAAAGAAACTCTTTAAACAACGAATGCACCCAGAAATAATATAAAATAAAAAACACAAAGAACCAAGAAGGAATTGGAAGAGGAGGATGGCATTGCCAACCAGAAAAAGGAGGTAGTTAATGATAGGAGGAGAGAGTTAGCAGTACTGTGTTTTAAAATCCAAAGGATAAAGGCTCAAGAAAAAGGAAATGATAAATAGCACAAAAAATTAAGTGATGTGTTACGTGTTTCCCTCCCTTTTATATTGTTTAATTTTCAAAGCATGCCTCTAAAGCAAACACATTTCCCATGTTACAGGTGGATGAATTAGGCTAACTTGCTCAATGTCAGCAGTTAACAAGTTTTGGAATCAAGATGTAGACTCTGGTCCATCTGTCCCAAGGGCATGTAAATGCTTAGAATAGCATTACAATGGGGCGGAGGGAGATGTACATTGTATGTAATAATTAGAGAATAGTTTGATTTTATGTACATACTGCATCCTAAAAAATGGCATCCCATCCTTTCAGAGTGTTTCCTCTGAATGACACTTCAGCTTGGCCTTTTGAAGACCCATGCCAGCCTACTATGAGGCCAGCTGCTTCTGAATGTGTGCCCTAATACAACCAAAGGGCCTCATAATCATGAGAATGCTTCCTTGCCATCTTTACTGTGAAGTGGGGTCCCCTAGTCAGATGCTATGCTGTGTGGGATGCCATGCCTGCATTCCATAAATTCCCAGACAGTAGTGCTAGCTGAGGTTCTGCCAGCAGGAAAGGCGAATCACACTCAGAATCGGAGAGAAGGGATCTAATGTGGTCAGCTTGCTACCGAGTAACTAACTGGCTGGTCTCCTCAAAGCAAAGTGCCATTTGAGGATGAAGGAGAAGCTCTGCTTTGTTCTGTTGCTGATAGATTAAATGTTTAGAGGCAATAACTCCTAGATTAACCTTTGTAAACGGGGATCCATGCTTCAGGGCCCAGGAAAAGGCTCCTTTGACGTCACAATGTTATGTGAGTTTGAGGATGGAATCAGAGGAAAGTAAAATTTCTCTTCAGGAAAAAGTCATCAAATCATTGAAATTGTACTTCTGTCACAGACTAGCTTTAGAACTTATCCTTGTTTGATCCTAAACTAAATGAGTAAATATAAATTACAAATATCCCTGAGTTTTCTCATTATAATTCTAACTTCTTAATCTTAAAACTGATTTTGTAAACTTAACAATGCACAGCTTTCCCAATTTATGTGTCAAAATTATGCACCATTCAGGTATCCCAGGTTTTCTGGGGCAATCCAGATTTTAAGTAGTTTCATTATCTTCATAAAAGTAACTCATCTAAAGTAAAATGAGTTGCATCTAACAACTATCTCTTCAATATTTAAAAGGCTTTAATCATACTAAAAGGCTACTAAAAGGCATGTGATAAGAACTATTAAGCTAGAAACTAGGGATGAGGCAGGTAGGAAGGGAATTGGGAAAATCAAAAGACAACTTAATACAAGTTGCCCTCAAAGAATTGCCATCTAAAGAATGAAAAAAAAATGAAGTAGTTATAAAACAGTTCTAGATGTGACAAGAAAGAAATATAAGAGAGGAGCACAAATACCACAGTGCTGATAGCCTGGTGTAGCTAATTGAGAAAGCCTAGGGGAAACTGATAAATTAAATTGTTCACCAAATAAAAGTGCACCATACTGGAAAATGTTTTTTTTTGGAGGGGTAGGACAAGTCTTTCATTTTTAGTTTTTGCTTTGCTGCAAATGATGTTGTCTCTATTACAAACTTCACATGTCAGTAAGAAAAGAGTAAAGTACAATTCAAACTTAGCCCTCCAACTTCCCAACTACATATCTTAACAAGCAGCACAGAAATGATGAACGGCAGTGAGTGGACTCATTTCTAACTCCAGACTAGGAAATGAGCTAGGTTTTTATGATTGCAATTACAATAAAAACTTCCTATTGTATATAGAGTAACCCACAGTATTTTGCCTTTCAATCTTGCGTCTTCACTCTTAGACAACACATGAAATTTGTACGTTCAATTTTTGGAGAAGGTCAAAACCTATTCTATAAAAGGTCTCTGTCAATACTCTTAAAAATTTGAAATGCATACAAATTACTGGGGGATTGTGTTAAAGTGCATGTTGTAAATGTGTCTGAGAAGAAATCAAATTTTGCATTTCTGACAAGCTCCCAGGTGAGGCTGATGCTATTTCTCTATGGACCACACCTAAAAAGCAATGGTCTATGTTGTTCTTCCAATACATTTAACTGTATATCCTACTTTCCAGCATTATAACCCAAATCCAATGGAATATATACTAATTGGAAATATCTCTAACTACCTGAGGAGCTCTATAACAGGGAGATAATGTTTCAGCAGGTATGGGAGACACACAGGGATATGTTTGTCTAAACAGTTCCTCATGTAGTTCTAATAGCCAGCCAACTTTTGGGAAGCACTGTCCTAAATGACAGTTCAAACAAATATGATAACATGAGAATATTCACATAAAACCTAGATGGCAAATCAACTGAGCAATTCTGCAGTCTCTATTTACTGCAGAATAAAAATGTTCAGTCTTCTACACCATCAGTTCTCTTTATGAGATTTGAATGCCCATAAAAGAATTAAATGAAGTCCTTAGACACTTGATGTGGAGGAAATAATATTATTTTCCAAGTAGAACATGAACAAAGTGCCTGGGTGTATATTCACTTTAAATGCACTTGAGTCCATAGCAGGAGCTGTTGTAGTATTCCTTGAAGAGGATGGATGATGCAAAGCTTTCAAATAAATTATTTTCATTTTAATCCAAGGCTGTATAAGAATCAAGATTGCCAAATATAAAATGTATTAGCATGTGTCATTCTAAGCTAAGTGAGACAATGAATTTGCAAGTATCTTTTTCTAACCAATGCTTTTTAATCATCTTAACAGTTTCCTTTGACAGGTGGGTGTATTCCAGGACTTCAGAAGGGCTTTGTGTTAAATCTATCTTCTAATGCTAAAATGGCTAATATCAAATTAGCTTACATAAAATTGGTTCAATGGCTGTAGTATTAATATCATGTTATTTTGACTAATAAAATCTACCAATTTTTGAATGCCTAAAAGATACCAGGTTCTAGGTTAAAAACATTGTGCTCACATAAATTATCAAATATAGAAGTAAGAGCAATGATTAAAATGGCTAATATTAGAACCATAATATAAACAAGGGAAATGGGACTTGGAGGAGCTGAGCATATTGTCTTCTGTCAGATATGAGCCCTTATTTTAACCCATACCTATCTTCATCTTATGCAGGTAATATAAATTCCACCATGACTCTCAAAACCTGAGAATTAATAAAGCAGCAGCAGAGGCCATATTGGCTTCTTAAAATTAAAGAACTATCATAGCATCAATGATCCCTGTTTTCAAAACAAAGAGAGTCATTTTCTGTGCTCCAAAAAAAATTAGGATACACATCTTTTAAATTAGGAAGATGCATTTTAGCTTCACTTCAACTTTCTACATGGTATAGATTCCAAATTACAGCCTTTCATATAAATAGACTTCCAAATAAAAACCTTAATAACCACTATTCACTGGGTTACTAGCAGGAAAATTCCCACCAGATCAGAGTGGTTTGGAAAACCCAGCAGGATATGCACAAAACTGTGTAGGGGAATCTTTGCAGAGGTGGTATGTAGAACCAATCAGGGTAAATAATCCAAAGAGGAGAGATGCACACTGAAAAAGAAACCTCTGAAGGCATGTATGATGCCCGGTGAATCGTAACACTGCCAAAAGGAATTTCAGTGGAGAGACAGGGATCCTACTTGGAAAGCAATGGTAGTGTTGTTTAGAGATAGCACCTGCTAGTAAATGAAAGAGAAGGAAGGAAACAGTTGGTAGTATGTTCCCTCTGAAACAAGTAGATCCAGAGGAATCCTGACCACAAAAAAAGCATCATATACAAAATATACTACTCTTTACATAGTAACAGAAAGAATCCTTGAGAAGAGAAAAATGAAACAAATACAGTTTTAAAGAATCAGAGAAAATGATATAAATAAATAAAAATCATGTAAAGAAAATTGTTGCCTTAACTTCCTAGGGTGGATACCAAAGAGCTACAAACTGAGTGCCTAAAAACAACAGAAATTTATTGTCTCAGTTCTGGACACTAGAAGTCCAAAATCAAGCAGTCATCAAGGCCTCGCTCCTTCTAAAATCTTTAGGGGGATCTTTCCTTGCTTCTTCCCAGCTTCTGGTGGTTTACATGCAATCTTTGGTGTTTCTTAGCTTGTAGCTACACAACTTCAATCTTCATGACACATGACATTCTCCCAGAAATGTCTTCACATTGCTGTCTTATTAAAAACACTGATCATATTGGATAGGAGCCCACCATACTCTAGCAAGACCCCATATTAACTTAAGTAATTACACCTGATATTACTTATTTCCAGAGAAAGTCACATTCTGCAGTATTGGGGGGTTTGCACTTCAACATATCTTTTTCGGCGGGGAGGGCATAATTCAAATTACAAAATCATATACATGCATATTTTTACCTGAATAAGAAATCTAAAATAATTACATATGAATATCTCAGATCATAAATCAAAATTCAAGGAGTTTTCTAGAAATAAAAAAAACCCTGTATATCCACTGCGAGCAGATAGTGTGTACCTGATAGAATAACAAGGTTAACTCTGAAGTACATGCTGATACAATTATTCTAGTTAAACATAGAGAAGAAAATTCTTTGAGCCTCTAGATAAAAAAAAAAAAAGCTACTGATAAAAGAAAGAAAATTAGATTGTCAATCTTGCGCACACAAACATATTGAACTCTAGGAAATGGTCAAGAAATATCTAATTTACTCAAGGCAATAAATATAAGTATGAATTTTCATCTAACCCAGCTTATCTTCGGTACCAAAACAATCTGGAAAAGGCAGATCTAAGAAAATACTGTACCTATGTGCTCTTTTTGAAGAATTTTCTAGAGGAAATCTTCACTCAACCCATAAATAATTGGAGAAAATTCAGAAAAATAACTCATGGTTAAGTAGAGGATTTATCTAACTAGAGATCTAAGACTAAAACTGAATTGGGGGTTGATGATTACAGAATATGTTCACAAGTTCTCTGATAGACCTCCCTTTAAGAGGTCTAACTCCCTTCCCATTGGGTGAGGGCTGGACTTCATGAATCCCTATAAATGGGGAAAAAAAGCAGAAGTGATGGTATGTAACTTCAGAGACTAGGTCATTCATTTTTTTATTTTTTTAAATTATTTTATTTTTTATTTCCCCAATACATTATTTTTTTTTCCACTGTACAGCATGGTGACCCAGTTACACATACATGTATACACTCTTTTTTCTCACATTATCATGATCCATCATAAGCGACTAGACATAGTTCTCAGTGCTACACAGCAGGATCTCATTGCTAATCCATTCCAAAGGCAATAGTCTGCATCTATTAATGCCAAGCTCCCAATCCATCCCACTCCCTCCCCCTCCCCCTTGGCAACCACCAGTCTATTCTCCATCCACGATTTTCTTTTTTGTGGAAAGTTTCCTTTCTGCCTTATATTCGACTCCAGAAATAGGTGATGTCATATGGTATTTTGCTTTCTCTTTCTTGCTTCACTCAGTATGAGAGTCTCTAGTTCCATCCATGTCACTGCAAATGGCATAATTTTTGTGGCTGAGTAGTATTCCATTGTGTATATACACCGCATCTTCCTAATGCAATCATATGTCAAGGGACATTTGGATTGATTCCATGTCTTGGCTATTGTGAATAGTGCTGCAGTGAATGTGTGGGTGCATGTGTCTTTTTCAAGGAAAGTTTTGTCCCGGTATATGCCCAAGAGTGGGATTGCTGGGTCATATGGTAGTTCTATGTATAGTTCTCTAAGGTACCTCCATACTGGTCTCCAAAGCGGTTGTACCAGTTTACACTCCCACCAAAAGTGCAGGAGGGGTCCCTTTTTTCCACACCCCCTCCAGCATTTCTTATTTGTGGAATTGTTAAAGATGGCCATTCTGACTGGTGTGAAGTGGTATCTCATGGTAGTTTTGATGTGCATTTCTCTAATAATCAGGGATGTTGAGCATTTTTTCATGTGCTTGTTGGCCATCTGTATATCTTCTTTGGAGAAGTGTCTATTCAGGTCTTTTGCCCATTTTTCAATTGGGTTGTTGCCTTTTTTGCTGTTGAGTTGTATAAATTGTTTGTATATTTTAGAGATTAAGCCTTTGTCAGTTGCATCATTTGAAACTATTTTCTCCCATTCTGTAAGTTGTTTTTTTGTTGTCTGGGTTTTTTTGTTTTTTTTGTTTTTTTTTTTGGTTACCTTTGCTGTGCAAAATCTTATTTTGATTAAGTCCCATTGGTTTATTTTTGCTTTTATTTCTGTTGCTTTGGGAGACTAACCTGAGAAAACATTTGTAAGGTTGATGTCAGAGAAAGTCCAAACTCTTCCAGTAGTTTGATGGTGTCTTGCCTTTAATTCCTTCAGCCATTTGGAGTTTATTTTTGTGCATGGTGTGAGGGTGTGTTCCAGTTTCATTGATTTGCATGCAGCTGTCCAGGTTTCCCAGCAGTACTTGCTGAAAAGACTGTCTTTTTCCCATTGGATGTTCTGGGGCCTCCTTCATCAAAGATTAATTGACCATAGATGTTTGGGTTTATTTCTGCATTCTCTATTCTGTTCCATTGGTCTATATATCTGTTTTGGTACCAGTACCACACTGTCTTGATGGCTGTGGCCTTGTAATAGTGCCTGAAGTCTGAGAGAGTTATGCTTGCTGCTTGGTTTTTGTTCCTCACAATTGCTTTGGCAATTCTGGGTCTTTTGTGGTTCCATATAAATTTTTGGATTGTTTGTTCTAGTTCTGTGAAAAATGTCCTGGGTAATTTGATAGGGATTGCATTGAACCTGTAGATTGCTTTTGGTAGTATGGCCATTTTTATAATGTTAATTTTTCTAACCCAGGAGCATGGGATATCTTTCCATTTCTTTATATCTTATTTAATTTCCTTGATGAATGTTTTATAGTTCTCAGCATATAAGTCTTTTACCTCCTTGGTCAGGTAGATTCCCAGGTATTTGATTTTTTGGAGTGCAATTTTAAAAGGTATTGTATTTTTGTATTCATTTTCTAATATCTCATTATTAGTATACAGAAATGCAACTGATTTCTGAATGGTAATCCTATATCCTGCTACTTTGCTGAATTTATTGATCAGTTCAAGTAGTTTTTGGGCTGAGTCCTTAGGGTTTTCTATATATAGTATCATGTAATTTGTATACACTGACAGTTTTACCTCTTCTCTCCCTATTTTGATGCCTTTTATTTCTTTTTTTTTGTCTGATTGCTGTGGCTAGGACTTCCAATACTATGTTGAGTAACAGTGGTGAGAGTGGGCATCCTTGTCTTGTTCCGGATTTTAGTGGGAAGGCTTTCAGCTTTTCTCCACTGAGTATCATATTTGCTGTGGGTTTGTCATAAATGGCTTTGATTACATTCAGGAATTTTCCCTGTATACACACTTTGGTAAGAGTTTTGATCATGAATGGATGTTGGACTTTGTCAAATGCTTTCTCTGCAACTATTGAGATTACCATGTGGTTTTTGACTTTTCGTTTGTTAATGTGCTGTATGACATTGATTGATTTGACTATGTTGAACCATCCTTGTGCACCTGGGATGAATCCCACCTGGTCATGTTGTCTGATCCTTTTGATATGTTATTGGATTTGGTTGGCTAAAATTTTGTTGAGAATTTTTGTGTCTGTAGCCATCAAAGATATTGGCCTATAGTTTTCTTTTTTGGTGGTATCTTTGTCTGGTTTTGGAATTAGGGTGACAGTGGCAGTCTTTGGGAGGTTTCCTTCTTCATCAACATTTTGAAAAAGTTTAAGGAGGATGGGTATAAATTCTTCTTTGTAATTTGGTAGAATTAGCCTGTGAAGCCGTCTGGTCCTGGAGTTTCATTTGTAGGGAATGTTTTTATGACATATTCAATTTCATTTCTAGTGATCCATCTGTTCAGTTGATCTATTTCTTCTTGATTCAGTTTTGGCAGGCTGTATGTCTCTAGAAAGTTGTCCATTTCTTCTAGGTTATCAAATTTGTTAGCATGCAATTGTTCATAGTATTCTCTCATGGTGTTTTGTATTTCTGTAGTATCCATTGTGACTTCTCCTTTTTCAGTTCTTCTTTGATTATTTGGACTTTTTCTCTCTTAGTGAGTCTGGCCAGAAGTTTGTCAATTTTGTTTACCTTTTCAAGGAACCATCTCTTTGTTTTATTTCTTTTTTCTATTGTTTTTTGAATGTCTATTTTATTGATTTCCTCTCTGATCTTTATGATTGCCTTCCTTCTGCTGACTTTAGGGTTTTTTTTTTTTCTTTTGTTCTTCCTTTTCTAATTCATTTAGGTGGTGTGTTAAGTAGTCAATTTGAGATTTTTCTTCTTTTTTGAGGAAGACCTGTATTGCTATGAATTTCCCCCTGAGCACTGCTTTTGTGGTATCCCATAAATTTTGAATGGTTGTGTCTTCATTATCATTTGTCTCAAGGTATTTTTTTTAATTTCCTTCTTGATGTACCTATTGACCCATTGGTTTTTAGTAGCATGTTGTTTAGTCTCCATGTAGTCAGTTTTTTTCTCATTTCTTTTCCTGTGGTCAATTTCTAGTTTCATGTCATTGTGTTCAGAGAATATTCTTGAAATAATTTCTGTACTCTTAAATTTGTTGAGGTTAGCTTTGTGCCCTAATATGTGATCCTTTCTTGAAAATGTTCCAAGTGCACTTGAGAAGAATGTATATTCTGATTTTTTTGGATGTAATATCCTGAAAACGTCACTTAAGTCTAACTTTTTTATTGTGCCATTTAGGATCTCTGTTGCATTATTGATTTTCTGTCTAGAGGATATGTCCATTGATGCGAGTGGGGTGTTAAAGTCTCTTCCTATGATTGTATTCCCATCAATTTCTCCTTTTATGTCTACTAGTATTTGTTGTAGGTAATCTGGATGCTCCCATATTAGGGGCATATATATTGACAATTGTAATATCCTCTTCTTGAAAGGATCCTTTAACCATTAGAAATAGTGTCCTTCTTTGTCTTTCTTTATGGCCTTTGTTTTAAAGTCTATTTTGTCTGATATGAGTATTGCAACTCCTGCTTTCTTTTCTTGTCCATTGGTATGATATATCTTTTCCCACCCCCTCACTGTCAATCTATATGTGTCCTTTCCCCTAAGGTGCATTTCTTGTAGGCAGCAGATTAAAGGTTTTTGCTTTTTTATCCAGTCTGCCACTCTGTATCTTTTGAAGCATTTAGTCCATTGACATGTAAGGTTATTATTGATAGGTATGTATTTATTGCCATCTTAAACACTGTTTTCCACTTGACTCTATGTTTCTATTTTCTTCTTTTCTTTTTTTGGCTGGATGTTTTCCATTTATTTTATGCTTGAGTACTTTTCAATTTTTATGAATGTGATATTCCATTTTGATTTGTCATTGCCCTGTTTTTTAAATATGTTATCTGCTTGCTTTAGCCTGATAGTCATATAGGCTCAAACACATCATTAAAACAAAAAAATAATCTATATCTTCTTACTTTCCTTCACTACATTGTATGATTTTGATGTCTTTTTTTTTTTAGCATCTTCATGTTTAGATCTGTATGCTGGCTTATTTAAATGATTGCTTTCTAATTGTGGTTTCCTCCATCCTAATTATTCTTTTTATTTTTAAATTTAGAGAAGGCCTTTCAGTATTTCTTTTAGAATGGGTTTAGTATTGCTGTATTCTTTTAACTTTTGTTTTTTGGAGAAATTCTTTATTTCCTTTTCTATTTTAAATGATATTTTTGCTGGATAGATATTCTAGGTTGCAAATTTTTTTCCTTTCAGCACTTTAAATATATCTTGCCACTCCCTTCTGGCCTGTAGTGTTTCTGTAGAGAAATCAGCTGATAGCTTTATGGGGGTTCCCTTATAATTAATGCTTTGCTTTTCTCTTGCTGCCTTTAGAATTCTCCTTTTATCTTTAACTTTTGCCTTTTTATTATAATATGTCTTTGTGTGGGCCTATTTGGGATCAACTTATTTGGGGCCCTCTATGCATCCTCTATCTTGACATCAGTATCCTTTAGATTTGGGAAGATTTTGGCCATAATTTCTTCAATTTTTTTTCCTTTTTTTTTTGTTTTGGTCTTTTTGCCTTTTCTAGGGCTGCTCCCATGGCATATTGAGGTTCCCAGACTAGGGGTATAATCGGAGCTATAGCCACTGGCCTACGCCAGAGCCACAGCAATGCGGGATCCAAGCCGCTTCTGCAACCTACACCACAGCTCACAGCAGTGCCAGATCCTTAACCCACTGAGCAAGGCCAGGGATCAAACCCACAACCTCATGGTTACTAGTCAGATTTGTTAACCACTGAGCCATGATGGGAACTCCTAATTTCTTCAATTTTTAAACCCCTTTTCTTTTTCTTCTCCTTCTGGAATTCCTATTATGCATAGATTGGCCTGCTTTATATTATCCCATAGGTCTCATGTTGCTCTCATGTTTTTTTCATTTGGTTTTCTGTCTGCTGTCCTGATTGAGTGATTTCCATTATTCTATCTTCCACATCACTAATTCATTCCTCTGCATTATTCATTGTGGTCTTTATTGCTTTTAGCTCAGTTTGTATCTCTGCAAATGAATTTTCTAGTTTTTATTGGCTCCTTCTTATATTTTCTAGTTCCTTTCTAAACAAATCTGCATTACTGTTCATATCCTCTCTTAATTCCTTCAGTATTTTCAATACCTCCCTTTTGAACTCAAAGTCTGTCAGACTGCAGAGGTCTGTTTCATTGTTGACTGCTTTAGGCGAATTCTCCTGTTGCTTTAACTGGGAATGGTTTCTGAGATTCTTCATCTTGCTTATTTTTTTCTTTTCCTGTGAATTTGGGAAAGCCAAACTGTAGTCTTGTAATGCTGCTTCTATGCAAGAATACCCCTTTGTATTTTTGGGGGGTTACTATTTATTTTTGGTTTGGGAGTTTGTATATTTTCTGTCTTTTTCTTCAGTGTGAGCAGGCTGTTATCCCCAGGATGCTCAATGTGTTTTCAGGGAGAAGGAGGCAATGGGTACGGACAGCAATCAGTGCCTTGTTGTTGGGCTCTCAATAGCAGCAAAGACCTGCAGGAAGGTGACACAGGATACTCCTAGTTGCAGGGCCCTGGGAAGTGGTAATGAGCTCTAGGAGGATCTGCAAGGTGACTGGAGCATTTGGCAGTAGCAGCAGCAGGGTGTGTGATTTCACAGGGGAGTGAGAGTGACAACAGCTTGTGTTTGATTGCTATGTCCTCCTATGAGGTGATTGGAACTTCAGGTTGTGCCTGCTCAGGGACCCCTAGTGGGAGTGGTCCATGACCATCTCTAGAGTCAGTGATAACTGTGGTGGTTTTCCCCCACCACCTGTAAACCATGCATGAAGTGATCCTTCTAACTTAGCCCACATAGTAGTAGGTGCTGCACAGGCTGTGCCTAGTTGCAGGATCCTGGGAAGTGACAGAGATCAGGCATACGGGTACTGCCTGGGACATTTAACAGTGGCAGCAGCAGGGCCATTGTGTTCCTGGGGGGTGTGAGAGCAACAAAAAGGGCTGTTTGGTCACAATGCCTTCCTCTGTGCTGCCCTTGAGGTGACTGAGGCTGAAAGTGCAGCCTGTTCACAGACCCCTAGTGGTGGCGGGCCACTGCCACCTCTGAGCCAGTGATAATTGTGGTGGTTTGCCCCTGCCATCTGTAGACAATGAAAGAAGCAACTCACCCTGCTTAGCCCCCATAGGATGTGCTGCACGAGGTGCTCATAGTTGCAGATTCCTGGGAAGGGACAGTGATCAAGCATCTTGGCACTGCCTAGAACATTTGTCAGTGGCAGCTGCAGAGTGGGTGTGCTCCCAGAGGAGCGAGAGCAACATCAGGTGGTGTTCTGTCATAATGTCCTTCCCTGTGGTGCCCTCTGAGATGTCTGGGGCTGCAAATGATTTTCGTTCAGGTATCCCCAATGGCAGTGGGCCATGCCCACCTCTGGAGTCAGGGATAACTGGTAGTTTTCTCCCTGCACCAACTGCTCTTAGTTGTATCATCTTGTGAAGGGACAGTGACCAAGTGTCTGGGCACCACCCAGAGTATTTGGCAGTGGCAGCTGCAGGACAGGTGTGTTCCCAGGGGAGTGAGAGCAACAGCGTATAGTACTTGGTAAACACCTCGTCACACTTAGCCCCCTGATGCCCTTAGCCCACACAGAGGTTCTGGCCACCAGTAGCCTTCACAAGAAGCACCCAATTTCCCATATATGACAAAGAAGCTTCTCTCTGAAGGGGGCCATCACCAGAGACACCTGGTCTGCAGCAGGCCAGCTAGCATCTTCCAGCCACGGGAGGCCTTCCCTGGAGATGCCCTGTCCACTGCAGGCTAGCAAGTGGCTTCCTGTAGCCAGAGACACCCAGATAGTGGGTTATCAAGCGGCTTCTGGCTGTGGGCGGGCTGTGCCAGAGACACCTGGTACACTGCAGGCTAGCAAGCAGCTTCTGTCTGTGGGTGGCCTGTGCCAGTGCAGCTCCACCCTCTGCAAGCCTGAAGGCATGCGCTCATGCTAGGGTGCAAAGAGTTTCCTATGGCTGCCCGCCCCTCCTCCTCTTGTCCTCCCCAACATTGGCACCTTACTTCTCGTGCAGGTCTGGACCTTCTCCTGGGTTCCCTCTGCTGCGGCTTTCCACTCCCCATCCCTTAGCGTACTGCTCCCCCACCCACAGCACACTGCCCTTTAGCCCCTTAGGCTGCTCCACACCCCTGACCCTAGCCCTCTACCAGGGACTGACCTCCAGAGCCTAAGTCTCAGCACCCAGCCTCCACCTGAGCATCTCAGGCTATGGTGTCTGCCAGTGGTTCAGATGATCGGTGCAGCTGTCACTCTGCTTTTCCAATCTCAGACCTGCTGCTGCACTTTTCTTGGTGACTTTGAGGTCCCTCCAGCTAGGCTGATCTTTCTATAGGTTAGGTGGCTTCCCAGGGTATGGGTTTCTTTCCTCCTCCACAGCTTCCTCTCTGGAATGCTAGTGCAGTCCTGATCCCTTTTCTCTCTCTCTCTCTTTTTTTCTTTTGTTCTACCTAGTTAGCTCAAGAATTTCTTGCCCTTTTTGGAGATTTAAGTTCTTTTGCCAGCATTCAGTTGATGATCTGTGTGAGTCATTTTACATGTAGATTTGCTTTTTTGATGTGTTGGTGGGAAAGGGTGAGTGTGATCTCTTACTCCTCCACCATCTAGCTCCACCCCCCTGGACCTAGGTCATTTAAGAAAAAAAAATCATGACTTCTCTCTCTCTCCTTGCTTGCTCAGGAATACTACCAGACAGCCTTAGGGAAAGGTCCATGTGATAAGGAATTGAGCCTACCTTCAAAAGCCAGCAAGGAGCTAAGGCATTTGGCCAACAACCATGTGACTACACCATTTTTGAAGCAGAAGTTCCAACTCTGTCAGTTTTTCAGAGGACTTGGGCCTTAGCCAACCTGTCGAATAAAACCTCAAGAGAAACTTCAAGCTAGAATCATTGAGTTAATCCACTCCTGGACTTTAAAAACTGCATGATATAACAAATTTTTGTTGCCTGAAGTTACTAACGTTGGGGGTAATTTGTCGTGTAGCAGTATGTAGCAAATAAAGATCAAAGTGTTTTAAATTGACAGAATTATTGGGAGAATTCAGACAATATACAATAAAAAATGAGAGATTTAAACAGACCTATTCTACAAAAAAGTAATTGAATATCATGTAAATAAGAAATTAATGAAGATTAAAAATATAATTTACAAAACTGACTTAAATATATATATGACTGCACCAAAAAAACCTAGATATATTCCTGCTTTGAAAGCAATCATGAAATATTTGTAAATCTGACATGGGCTTAGGCCACAAAACAAATCTCAAAACAATTCTAAAAGCTACTTTCTCATAGCACAATATAGTACAACTAGAATGAAATGAAGAAACCAGGCATCCAAATCTCAATATTAGAAAAATACTAAGACTTGTGTGAATTATTCATGCGTTAAAAAATCATGACTGTTATCAAATCATTAGAACTACTTGAAAAGGCAGCAACACCAATACTTAGAGGATGACTTATATGCCTCAATATGTGTATTAAAATGTAACAAACGGAGTTCCCGTCGTGGCACAGTGGTTAACGAATCCGACTAGGAACCATGAGGTTGCGGGTTTGGTCCCTGGCCTTGCTCAGTGGGTTAACAATCCAGCGTTGCCGTGAGCTGTGGTGTAGGTTGCAGACGCGGCTTGGATTCCGCGTTGCTGTGGCTCTGGCGTAGGCCGGTGGCTACAGCTCCGATTCAACCCCCAGCCTGGGAATCTCCATATGCCGCGGGAGCAGCCCAAGAAATAGCAACAACAACAACAACAGACAAAAGACGAAAGACAAAAAAAAAATGTAACAAACATTAAGAATTTTGATCCACACAAGCAATTCAAGAACTTAGAAAATGAACAAAAGACTAAACCCAAATAAAAGGAAAGAAATGCCAAAGGCAGCATAAATTAATGAAATAGGGAGTTCTTGTCGTGGCTCAGTGGTTAACGAATCCAACTAGGAACCATGAGGTTGTGGGTTCGATCCCTGGCCTTGCTCAGTGGGTTAAGGATCCAGTGTTTCTGTGAGCTGTGGTGAGGGTCACAAGCATGGGTCAGATCTGGCATGGCTGTAGCTGTGGCATAGGCCGGTGGCTACAGCTCCAATTAGACCCCTAGCCTGGGAACCTCCATATGCCAGGGAGCGGCCCTAGAAAAGGCAAAAAGACAAAAAAAATCAATGAAATAGAAAAAAATAAATAACAAAGTAGTATCAAATATAGAAGATAACTCAAAAATATTAATAAAACAGACAAATCTCTGCTATGATTGATCAATCCAAAAAAGGAAATAGATAAGTTAGCAATATTAGAAATAATAAATTTATTATTTAGGAGTGCTAACTGCCAATCAACATCAAAATGTCTGTGACCTAACAAAATACAAGTTTAGTTTTCTCTTATCTAACAGCTGAGTGACCACATTCTGGTTAGCATAAAGTTCTCCTCTGATTTAGGAAATCAGCCTTATTCCATCCTGGAGCTCTCACATTGCCTATAGCTTAGGGATCTTCTTAATCTAGACTAAACTTTTTCTATAAAGAGCCTAATAGTAAATATTTCAGCATTTTCAGTCTACATGTGGCATTTACTGCATATGTTTTTTTTTTAATTCTTGAAAACATGAAAAAAATATATCTTACTTATAAACTATATAAAAATGGGCCAAAGACTTGATTTGGCCCATATGCCATAGTTTGCCTACTTCTGATCTACATGATAGAAAAGAAAAAATGAAAAAAGACATAGATCATTTTAACCATATTGGCCCATAATTGACATTAGTTTTGCTCAAGTTCCACTAACAAGAACTTGTCTTAGGACCTAGTGGGATACAAGGGAGCTAGAATAGTTCTGTACAGTGAAAATTCCAATTTAATGGAAAATTAAACATCTCTGGAACAGGAATGAAAGTGAATCTAACTTTTAAAAAAAATGAAATCACACAAAATCTTCACCTCTATTCTTTCATCACTTTTATACATAGCCTGTAGCCTATACATGTACAATATTCATTTCTAGCCAATCAAATCAATAAGATAAGAAAATAAAAATGGCTGGAAATGATTTAATGGCAATAGTATATGAGAATTTTTATAATCCATAGTTTAAACTAAAAAAAAAGAAAACTCCAATGAAGCAAAAATTAAAAGATTGACAATTTATATAAGAAAGAGTAATGAACAAGCCATTTATTTAAAAAAAACACAGAATAGCCAATAAATATAGTTTTAAAATTATAAAATACAAATTAAACAGTAAGGAATTGCCACTTCTAATTTATATTGAAAAAAGATCATTTTAAGTTTGACAGTATTGTATTCTCTTGATGTTGGAAGTAAATGGTAACTGCTTGTGGTTGAAGTGAAAATAAAAGAATGAAATAATGCCATTTGAAGCAACATGGAGGGACCTGGAGATTATGCTACTAAATTAAGTAGCAAAAGACAAACATCATATGATATCACCTATATGTGTAATATTAAAAAATGATATAAATGAATTTATTTGCAGAATAGAAACAGATTCACAAACTTATGAAAACTGAGTTTAAAACAAACTTATGGTTACTAAAAGTGTCAGGTTAGAGGGAGAGATGGACTGGAGGTTTAGGATTGGTATATGCACACTGTGGTATGTGGAATGACTGCTAACAGGAACCTACTGTATAGCACAGAGAATTCTACCCAATATTTTGTGGTAATCTATAAGGGTACAGAATCTGAAAGAGCATGGATGTGTGTCTATGCATAACTGAATAACTTTGTTGTACAGCAGAAATTATCACAACATAGTAAATCAACTGTATTTCAATAAAACTTTTAAAAAATGAAAAAAGCATAAACTGGAAAATTCTATAGGGAGCAATTAATTGATATCTACCAAAATTAGCACCATTAGAACCCAGTGATAGCCCCTCACCTTGAAATGCTCTTAGAAAACCTTCAAATATCATGGTTCAGGGTGCCAAATGGGACTCTATTATTTCAAGAGTCAAAAGTAAAAGCTAACTCATATTAAACATGCAATCCTTAGGTGACACTTTAAAGGTAAAGCTAACCTTTTAAGATATTTTTTAGTTTAAAAAAATAAATGTACAAAGGTGCAACAGAAACCATGTAACAAGTCTTAATTTCTCATTAACATGTAAATCAAGCCATATAAGATATCACCCACAAATGCAGACTCTATTGACAGTCGAGCAAGACATTTCAACTTTGAATGAAGGAAAAGTAGGCTTTCCCTCTCTTAAAGAAGTTAGAGCATATTAAGGAAAAGGCACTGAGGATGCCCTGACCTCCAAAAATCCCAGTAGTTGACATCTTTAAAGAGGAAAGTGTTTCAAGGAGCTCAACTTGTCTGTAAACATTTTGTTTAAAGATCCAGAGAATGATTTTTTTCCTTCAAATTGCTTTTACCAATTGGACCTTGTCACTCTAAAATACTACTCCTATAGAAAAAGGAAATGTGAAGCCCCCCCAAAAAAAGTTACGTGAGTGCCTTCTACATCAACTCTGCCCACAAATGTGAAGTGAATCACTGGGGAAAATGCATCTTAACATACACAGCCTCCCATAAAGGTGACCTATAGACAGCTATTTAATATTTACTCATTGGAATTAAGTAGGAATACAAAAAAACAAAGGATAACAAAATTGCTTACCAAAATGGTCAGAAAAATGCCATGAAGTCCAACTTCTTTTGTCTAGATACAAACCTAAGTTTCATGAGCAAGAAAAAAAGACTTTTTTTCTCCTTTAAATATGACCAGTTCACTACAGTTAATGATCTAATTATAACACAATGTCTCCTATTAGAAGATATTTCAAATATGTATGTGCTTTTCTGCAAGCTAACACCACAATATAAAGAGTATATTAAATTTATCAGGATATTATAGAGTCAATTTCATAGATGAAAGAAAGACTATAGTCCCCTAGATAGCAGAAATAAAATAACCTAGAATGAAATAACCCATATGTATATTAAAATAGAATTTGTGAAAATGAAGCCTGCCAGATATTAGAGAAATGATCTCATTATAAAATCTTCAGGTTCTCATTTCTTGGAAAAGCCCTAATTATAACTTTATCTTTTTAGTGGCCAATTACTGTATTCAGCATATTTTCTGAAATAAATCCTTTGCTATTTTTATGACTTGCCTATCTGTATTTCTAACTCCAAGAATAGAAATCTACAATACAGCCATTTTCATAAGTGAGAAGTCTGGAATAAATGAAACTGTTCTATCAAAGCACAAGTAAAAAATAAAATAAAATAAAAATAAACCTTTGAATTTTAGATGAAATGTCAAATAGAAATCCTTTATTAGCATAAATAAAGTGCTTAGATGACAACTTCGATATCTCTTCAATTTATCAAATTAAGTCATTAAAGTCTTCCAATGACAAGAAGAAACTGCCTGTGCCATACAAAGTAAATTGGCCAGCCTTTCTAATGAGCTAGCTCTTTGTGTTAAAAAGAAAGGGTAGTTGATTTGCACTCCCAAAATATAAACATTTAAAAAATCTTATTATTCTGTATAAGATAACTTTTCCTATACAAAATAATGTTCTTGCTTTCCATTTTTGTTCATAAATTAGACATTCACAACATAAGCACCACTCTCAGAGTATGTATGTATGTAGTGATGGAGGGACTGGTGAAATGAAGTGTGAGTGGTAAAAGGGACAGCATCCTCAAAACACACCTTCCTCCAACATTTCCCTGAAATAATGACTGAAAATTTCCCCAACCTGAGGAAGGAAACAGATATCCAGGAAGAAAAGAGAGTCCCAAGCAAAATGAACCCAAAGTGATCCACAGTAAGACATATCATAATGAAACTTACAAAAGTTAAAGAGAGAATATTAAAGGAAGCAAGTTACAAGTAAAGTGTTACATACAAAAAACTCTCATAAAATTAGCACCTGACTTTTTAACATAAACTTTGCATGTCAGAATGGAATGGCAGAATATATTTAAAGTGCTGAGAGGAAAAAAACCCTACAACTAATGATACTTTAGACAGGAATATTATCATTCAGAAAAAAAAAGACATAAAGGTAAGGAAAAACTAAGAGATTATTAGCAATAAACTAGTCTTGCAAGAAATGTTAAAGAGTAATATTTTTTAGTTTTAATTTTATTTTGTTGGGAATTACCTTCACATGTCTTAAAGGGTAATTTTAATGAAAAAGAAAAAGTCATAAGAAGAAACAAGAAAACATATTTTTAAAAACTTTACCAATAAAGATAAATATATAGTAAAGGCAGTAAATTAACCATCTAAAAAGCTAGTATGACAGTTAAAAGATGAAAGTCATAAAACCAACCTTAACTATAATAAGGAGTTATGGAATAAAGAAAAAGCTATAAAATATGGCATTAAAACCATAAAATATGGCATGGGAGTAAAAACTCTAGAGATATTTAGAATGTCTTAAAATTTAAATGACTATACCACAAGGAAAGAGACTAAAAAGAAAAGATTAGAGAAGAATTACCAAAACAACTAGAAACAAGTACCAAAATGGCTATTAAATACATTCCTATCAAAAATCTCTTCAAATGTAAGTAGACTAAATGCTCCAATCAAAAAAAAGGAAGGCTAAAAACATTTTTTAAAAAGCATCTACATGCTGCCTACAAGAGACTCACCTCAAAGCTAAAAATTGAAATAGACTGAAAGGAAGTAATGAAAAAGATATTCCATGCAAATGGAAAAAAAAAAGAAAGCTAAGATAGCAACACTCATAACAGAAAAAAAATAGACTTTAAAACAAAAAGTATAACAAAAGACAAATAAGAGTATGACTAATGAAAAAAGAGCTTATCCAAGACAGAATATAATATTTGTCAATATATATGCCCCTAACATACGAGCACTTAAATATACCAAGTAAACATGAATGAGCAAACAGGGAGAGAGTGATAGAATAATAGTAGCCAAGTTTAACATCCCACTTACATCAATGGATAGATCATCCACAGAAAATCAATAAGGAGGAATTCTCACTGTGGTGCAGGGTGACCACAGTGACATGGGTCACTGCAGAGGCATGGGTTTAATCTTTGGCCCAGAACAGAGGGTTAAAGGGTCTGGCATTGCCATAGCTGCGACATTGGTCACATCTGAGTCTCTGATTCAATTTCGGGTCTGGGAACTTCCATATGCTGCTATTGGCACAGCCATTAAGGAGAAGAAGGAGAAGCAGAAGCAGAGGCAGCAGAAGCAGAAGCAGAAGAAGAAGAAGAAGAAGAGGAAGAAGAAGAAGAAGAAAATCAATAAGGAAACATTGATTTAAATGACACAGAGATGATTTGGTCTTAACAGATACCTAAAGGACTTTTTATCCAAAAGCAGTAGAAAACCAATTTCTGTTCAATTTAACATGAAGCATTCATTCCCCGAGGTAGATCACATGGTAGGGAAGAAAACAACTCTCAATGTATTTAAGAAGACTGAAATCATATCAAGCATCTTTTGTGACCACAAGAGTATAAAAGTATAATCAAGAAACCAAAAAGAAAGCTGCAAAAAAACACCTACAAACACATAGAGACTAAACCGAAAGCTACTAAAAAAACCAATAGGTCAATAAAGAAATCAAAGAGGAAATTAAAAAATACCTGAGACAAATGTAAATAGAACACAAAATCTATGGGATTCAGCAAAAGCAATTCTAAAAAAAGAAGTTCATAGTGATACAGAACTTCCTGAAGAAACAGGAAAAATAACCTAACACCTAAAAGAAACATGAAAATAAGAACAAAGCCCAAAGTCAGCAGAAGGAAAGAAATAATAAATATTAGAGAAGAAATTAATAAAGATCAAAATGAAACAATAGAAAAGATCAATAAAACCAAGAGCTGGTTTCTTCAAAAGATAACAAAATTGATAAACCTTCTGCCAAGTTCAGAAAGAAGAAAAAAGAGGGGACCAAAATAAACAATGTAAGAAATGAAAGAGAAAAATATAACAACCAATACCACAGAGATGCCAAAAAAAATCATAAGAGAATGCTATAAACAGTTACATAACAACAAATTGGACAATCTAAATTAAATGGAAAAAAAAAAGGTTTTAGGAGTTCTCTTCATGGTTCAGCAGTTAACAAACCTGACAAGGATCCATGAGGAAGCAGGTTCGATCCGTGGCCTCACCCAGTGGGTTAAGGATCAGCTTGAGCTGTGGTGTAGGTCACAGATGAGGCTCAGATCCCACATTGTTGCGCCTTTGGTGTGGGCCAGCAGCTGTAGCTCCAATTCAACCCCTAACCTGGGAACCTCCATATGCTGTGGGTGCGGCCATAAAAAATAAATAAATGAATGTATAAAATGGATGAATTTCTAGAAACATACACCTTGATAAGCCTAAGTCAAGAAGAAACAAACAATCTGGACACACCAATCACTAGAAGTATGATAGAATCTGTAATTAAAAAAAAAACAAAAAGCAAAAAACCTCCCTGTAAACAAAAATTCAGGAGTGAACATCCTCACTATGAAATTCTAGCAAACATATAAAGAAGAATTCATATTTATAACCCTCCAACTATTCCAAAAATTTGAAAAGGAGAGAATACTTCCAAAGTCATTCTATGAGGCCACCATTCTCCAGATTATAAAACTAGACAGACACTAAAAATATAAAATAAATTATAGTTAAATATCTTTGATGAACATAAATGAAAAATCCTAAACAACGTATTAGCAAACTGAATTCAAAAATACATTAAAAGGATCATATGTCATGATTACTTTGTATTTATTCAAGACACCAGGATAGTTCAACATATGCAAATCCATCAATGTAACACACCACATATCGACGAAGGAAAAAACGAAAACCACCTCATCATCTTAACAGAAGCAAAAAAAGGATTTGATAAAATTCAACATGCATTCATGATAAATTCTCATCAGAGTTCCCATTGTGTCTCAGTGGTTAAAGACAGAGATGTTGTCACTGTGAAGATGCAGGTTCAACCCCTGACCTTGTTCAGTGGGTTAAGGATCTGGCATTGCCACAGCTGTGGTGTATGTCAAAGTTATGTCTCAGATTCGATCCCTGGACCAGGAATTTCCAAATGCCATGGGTGCAGCAAAATAAACAAACAAATGCTTTTTTAAAAAATCTGTTGCATTTCTATACACTAATAATGAAATCAGAAAGAGAAAGTAAAAAAAAAAAAAAACTCATTGACATCACATCAAAGAAAACAAGTAAAATTCCTCGGAATAAATTTCACCAAGATGGTGAAAGATTTATATGCTAAAAAATTATAAAATATTGATAAATGATCAAAAGAGATGAAAAGATCTCCTTTGCTCTTCAATTGAAAGAATCAAAATTATTAAAATGGCTATACTACCCAAGCAATCTACAGACTTAATATTCCCTCCCATCAAAATACCCAGAACAAGAACAAATAATCCTAAAATTTATATGGAATCACTAAAGACCCCCAAGTGCCAAAACAATCCTAAGGAAAAAAAACAAACTGGAAATATAACCTTTCCAGGCTTCAGATGATACTGCAAAGCTACAGTAACCAAAACAGTATGTTACTGGTCTCTCACACACACACACAAACACACACACACACACACAACTCAGATACATGGATCAATGGAACAGAGTAGAAGAGCTCAGAAAAAACCCCATAGACCTAGAGCAATTAATCTATGACAAAGGAGACAAGAATACATAACAGAGAAAAGACTATCTCTTCAGCAAATAATGCTGAGAAAGGTAGACAGCCACATATAAAATAATGAAACTAAAACATTTCCTTACACCATACACAAAAATAAAATCTATTCAGACCTAAATGTAAGAATGAAACCATAAAACTCTTAGAAGAGGACATAGGCAAAGCACTTTGACATACATTGTAGCAATATTTTATTGGCTCATTTCCCAAGGCAAAAAATAAAATAAAATAAAAGCAGAAACAAACAAATGAGACTTAATTAAATTTAAAAGGTTTTTCACAGCAAAGAAAGCCATCAACAACAACAAAAGGACAATCTACAGAAATATTTGGAAATGATGAAACCAACAAGGAAACCATCCAATCAAAAATGGACTTGAATAGACATTTTTCCAAAGAAGACATTCAGATTGCTAACAGGCACAGAATAAGATGTTCACAGTTGCTGATGATTAGAGAAATGCAAATCAAAAGCAAAATGAGGTATCAACTCACTCCTGTCAGAATGTTTACCATTAAAAAAATCTATAAATAACAATTGTTGGAGAGGACATGGAGAAAAGGGAATACTTCCACACTTTTAGTGGGAATGTAAATTGGTGCAGCCACTGTGGAAAACAGTATGGAGGTTCCTTTTAAAACTAAAAGTGGAATTACCATATGATCCAGTAATTTCACCCTTGGGTATATATACAGATAAAATGAAAACTCTAACTTGAAAAGATACACATATCTCAATGTTCATAGCTTCACTATTTACAACAGCTAAGACATGGAAAAAAACCTACAGATATCTGGATTAAGAAGATTTTTATATATATATATATACACACACACACACAAATATATATAAATATACATATATTTTATATATGTATACAAATATATATATTTGTGTGTGTATATGTACACACTTATATACACACAGTGGAATATTACTAAGTGTACAAAAAGTAATGAAATACTGCCACTTACAGCAATGTAAGTGGATGTAGAGAATATTTTTTGTGAAATGTCAGAAAAAAGATGCAAAAATTCTCCACAAAACATTAGTAAACTGAATACATTATAAGAACCCCATATCATGATGAATCCTATATCAACATCAATAACCATCAGAGAAATGCAAATCAAATGAGATATCACCTCATTTTGGCTATCATCAAGACAAAAAAATAACAATTGTTGATAAGGATACTTGTGCACTGTTGGTGGGAATTTAAATTGATAGAGCTACTATGAAAAATAGTATGGAAGTTTCTCAAAAAATTAAAAATAGAGCTATTATTTGATCCAGGAGTTCCACCTTTAGGTATTTATCTAAAAAAACAAAAACTCTAATTCAAAAAGATATATGTGTCCCAATGTTCATAGCAGCATTATTTGCAATAGGCAAGGTATGGAAGCAACCTAAGTGTTCATTAACAGTTGAATGGATAAAAAGGTATGGTATTTATATACAATGGAGTATTAATCAGCCATAAAAAATTGCCATAGCAATCACGTGTTGTTTATGCTTCCCAGTTTTGGGTACTTTGTTATGGCAATCCTAGAAAATTAATACACTCATCATGCTGTCTTAATGGAAATGGCCTTTGTGAAGTCAGTGTAATGTTGGGCATAGGTGTCTTTTACCAGCACATACTACGTTCTGATGTCAGAGGAAGAGAACTCTCTTTAAACCAGAAATAGAATTGATGCATCCAAAATTCCTCATGGGAGGAGTTCCCGTCATGGCTCAGCAGTAACAAACCCAACTAGCATCCATGAGGATGTGGATTCTATCCTTGGCCTTGCTCAGTGGGTTAAGGATTCAGCATTGCTGCAAGCTGTGGCTAAGTTCTCAGAAGCAGCTCAGATCCGGTATTGCTGCATCTGTGGCGTAGGCCTCAGCTATAGTTCTGATTCAGCCCTTAGCCTGGGAACTTCCATACAGGTGTGGTCCTGAAAAGAGAAGAAAAGTCTACTTCTCAGAAGAAACTACACTCCTTTCAGTCTCAAGTGTGTAGTCTATCCCATGCTCTAACAAAACAAACTCATAAAAATGTAATAGTACCTTTTTCCAAGGCTAGGTTTAAAAAAAAACTCGAGTCCAATCTTACAAATGATTATCTGGTAATGATATAAAAATGATCAGCATATATGATAAATTTCTAAAGCATGTTATTAGTGAAGAATCGCTGAGTCAAGATCAAGGATAGGACAAAAATTCAGAGAAGAGAGCTTAGAAGAATTTTACTCTTAGGCTAGTGGCCAATTCCAAAAAATGACCAAGTAACTGAGCAGTGTTCTTGACATCTTCAAAGCTAGTGGGAAAAAGATTGTGGAACCCTCATGTTTTAGAAAGTGCACTGCTGGAATGAAGGTAAAGTAAAAGTAATTGCCCTCATAAAGACTACATCCCAGTTTCAAACCATCTAAGTGACACAAGAAAAAAGATTTTTTTTCATAGCATTTACCTTTATTTGCACCACATTGTTTAGTTTACAGAATGAGTAAGGCAGTTCATTCAAAATTTTGTTTTCTGCGTATGTAGATGTGTTCCCAGCATTTGAGGAAAGCTTCTCCACATAAGTTGAAGGAAACTGCCTTTTTTTCCTTTTAAAAATCCAAACCACCCTCCTTCTCTTTGATGGAGAACATGTTATAGTGTGTATAATGTTATAAACCAATGTTACCTAAGTAAATAATTTGTTTTAAAAAAGAATGTAGTTGCATTGTAGGACACCCAGCTGGTATACAAAATTTGCTTGTTGATGATGTGTGAGGAAACCCCCCATCACACACACACAGGAATTGGGTTCAGAATATCCACACATGGAAAAAAGTGATTTTGCAGATGTGATTAAATTAAAGAGCATGAGGAAATTATTCTGGATTTTCTTGGTGGGCCCCAAATATAATCACAAATGTCTTTATAAAAGGGATTTTATTCAGAAGTAGAAGATGTAATGATGGAAGGAAGGCATCACAGTGATGCTATGAAATGGTTATGGACCAGGGAATATAGGTAGCCTCCAGAAGCCAGAAAAGGCTTGAAAGAAATTTTCCTCTAGAGCCTCCAGAAGGAACCACCTTGACTTTAATCCAAGGAAACTGATTTCAGGCTCTGGCCTTCAGAAATCTTAGAATAATAAATGCATGTTGTTTTAAGCCACACATTTTGTGATAATTTCCTACAATAGCCTTAAGAAAGTAATATATAGATCTTTTCACTTTTTGATTTTTGCCAACTTTATAGTATAAAAAATTATCTGCTTATTTTAATTTTTTGTTATTATCAAAAATGTTGGACTTTTTAAGATTTTTTTTGCCAGTGGTGTTTTTTTCTATAAATTTGTATAAATTTTCTATAGTTTATAGAAAAAACATACATATTTACATATATTCTTATTTAGTCTTCCATTTCTTTCCCCCTAAAATAAAGTGTTCAACTCTGAATTCTTTGAGTGGATGGGATCCTATAACTCATGATATGTGTCTTTAAAGGTCTTATCTAAATCTTTGAGAGACACTAATCATAAATTATCCATTGTTGAACACCACATTTCCGCAAAACCCACAGACTAATAATTCACTTTCTTTATATCAACTGCATCCTCATGTTTTAACCCACCCTGTGCTTACAAAATGGTAGACTCATTGCTCTGATTGATGGTCAGCATCCAGAAAGAATCAAGAAACTCATCATTGTCTTTTTTTAAAAATATATACATATGTTCTCTTTCATGTCTTGGAGTTTAGATCCCCTCTTTTGCTTCCAAATCTGTCACTGGCTCCCAGATATGTCACAAATGCTGATGTCCCAGACTGAGCTTTAATTTACCTGATAATTCATTTCTGTGGCTTTTAAAACAAGCACACTGGAGCCCCATCCCAGACCTACAGAGCTATATTTTTCTACCTCTGCAGATACTTGTTATGTGTACTCCCAGTAATACTATGTCCATACTCCTTCTTCTGAACACTCTAGTCTAGTGCTCTTCCGTAACAGAGAAGAGCAAACCTGACTCCACATCAAATCTATTCCTTTAGCTCTAATGCTTGCGCCCTGTTGCCTTGCTTAGCTTGCTGGCTCTGCACCTTTGTAAAAGAAGGTTGCCTATAGCCTGCAATATACATGATAGCCCATTCTCAAGGCTCTGACCTTCAAAGGTATAACACTCATTCATATAGAGATAAAAAGCTGCAGAATAGAAAATAACAATTGTCTTGTTAGAGGTTTATAGGAACATTGTGACCAAACCTATTAGACAACTGAACAAAGGATTCCTGCACCAAGAAATGTGCAACAACCAGACACACTACTTCCCCTTTTAGTATTAAAGAAGCCTGAGGAGTTCCCATCGTGGTGCAGTGGAAACTAATCCAACTAGGAATCATGAGGTTAAAGGTCCGATCCCTGGCCTCGCTCACCAGGTTAAGGATCCGGCATTGCCATGAGCTGTGGTGTAGGTTGCAGACATGGCTTGGATCCTGCATTGCTGTGGCTCTGGTGTAGGATGGCAGCTGTAGCTCCAATTTGACCCCTAGCCTGTGAACCTCCATATGCCATGAGTGCAGCCTTAAAAAGCAAAGAAAAAAAAAGAAAAAGAAAAAGGAAGACTGAATTCTAACTTGGAAAAGATGGTTCTTTGGAACACTAGTCTGCCATCTTCTCAGTCCACTGGCTTTCTGAATAAAGTTGCTATTTCTTGACCTAAAAATTCATCTCTAGATTTATTGGCCTATAAGGTGGTAAGCAGTACAAGCTAGGACTTTGTAATACTTCTTGTCTCTAATATTCTTTGGTAGCATAGGTGCCTGTAGTCCCTTCTCACACATGGAAACTTAACTTATTAGACAATCATCCATATGCACACATTTTTTATTTATTGATTTACTTTTTGTCTTTTTAGGGCCACACCTGTGGCACATGGAAGTTCCCAGGCTAGGAATCCAGTCAGAGCTGTAGCCGCCAGCCTACACTACAGCCACAGCAACATGGGATCCAAGCCACTTCTGTGACCTACACCACAGCTTCCAGAAATGCCAGATCCTTAATCCACTGAGCAAGGCCAGGGATTGAACCCTCATCCTCATGGATACTAGTTGGTTTCACTGACTGCAGAGTCAAGATGGAACTCCTACACCCATACACTTTTTATACAAATATCTATACATCTGACATAAATTTTTTCTGGAACATAACCCTGTGTTCTGTGTTCACACCTCTACCCTTTCCATGCATACAGAAACTCTTACCCCTATGCTCACATCTCACCCCACTAAGAAATTGCTGGCCCCTTCCAACTGCCTCTGACTTAATTTCACACACAACTTAATCAGGTTATGTTTTATGCTAATATGATTTTACCTACTTCTAGAGGTTGTTAAAAGGAAAAAATATGGTAATGGGTATGGAACTATGTATTTTTAAGGTATGATCATTTATCAAGTTAGTTGAAATTCAAGTATATTTACACTTGAATGTGATCTGGAATCCTCTATAACTCTGAATGCAATTCTTTTCAAGATTTGTGCATACTCCTAGTTCCATTATTAACTAAATGAGATACTATATCAAAGAGAATTGTATCAAACCCTCAATAAAATCTGATTGATGTTAGGCGTAAAATTTCTACTGAATTTTACTTAAGTAAATAATCTGTTTTACACACTTTACTGAAAATCAATCAAGTTATAAAGGACATAAAATATTCTAAGCACAAAATAATATTTATAAAAGAGGCAGTTTTAAAAGGTGATCTCCATAAATAATCAATAGAGAACACCCCAAGGCAATATTTTCATAGTTTTGGGGTATTAAAGAAAGATTTTACCTTCATCCAGCATTTCCAAAGGTCTGAAGTAAAGCATTTATTACAAGGTAGATTAAAGAAAATAACCTAAATTGAGGAATTTTCTCAAATATGTTGAAATAGTTTTATCTCAGTTTTTATTTATTTTTGAGAGAGTATAGAAAGTTGTTGGAATATTTCAAAAACAGGATTAATGATATTCCCATGTGTCTTGTTGGCTATAAATAAAATTACCAGATTGTTAATAAAAGTAAGACCATTCCAATCCAATCAAGATAGCAAAGTAAAAGGATTCTGAACACACTACCCTCCACAAACACATAAAAAAATACAACTACATGTGGAGAACTGTCACTGAAAACTCCTGACTATAAATCTGGAGACTGGCAGAAAGGATCTTCTACAACTAAGACTGTTTAAAAAAAAAAAAAGATCCAGGGCAAAATCGAGAGAGGATTAAGATGGTGGAATAGAAGGACTGTAGCTCAACTTCTCTCCTAAAAACAACAAAAATTCACAACTAAAAGCTGAGCAATCCCCACCCAAATGGACTGGAAACCTTAAAAAAGATACCCTACTCCAGAAGAAAAAGAGGAGGCCACATCAAGAGGTAGGAAGGCCAATTTTGCGATATAAACAACCCCATACCTCTGGGTTGGGAAGATCCACAGACTGAAAACTAACTGGTTCACAGAGACTCACTTACAGGAGTGAGAGTTCCGAGCCCCACATCAAACCCTCATGTGTGGGGATCCAGCATTGGGAGAAAGAGCCCCTGGAGCATCTGGCATTGAAGGCCAGTGGGGCTTGTGTGCAGGAGCTCCACAGGACTGGGGGAAACAGAGACCCCATTCTTAAAAGGTGCACACGGACTTTCACGTTCACTGGATCCCAGGGCAAAGCAAAGTCTCCATGGGAATCTGGGTCAAACCTGACTGCAGTTCTTGGAGGACATCATGGGAAAACAGGAGTGAATGTGTGGCTTGTTGTGAGGAAAGGACATTGAAAACAAAGCTCTTGGGAATATTTAGCAGCCATGCCTTTCTCCGGAGGTGGCCATTTTGGGAAAATCTGGCCCCACCCATCAGTCAGTGCTGAGAAGTCCCAAGGCAAACAACAACCCAGGTGGGATCACAGCCCTGCCCCTTAGAAAACAGGCTACCGAAAGACCCCTCAGGCACACAGCTGCCTCTAATCTCATCCAGAGACTAAACCCCACCCAACCGAGGGATTAGAATCAGCTCCACCTACCAGTGGGCAGGCATCAGCCCCTCCCATCAGGAAGCCTACAGCAAGCCCCCATACCAAATTCAGCCACAAGGGGGGCAGACACCAGAAGTAAGAGAGGCTACAACTCTATTATCTGTAAAAAGATCACCACACCAAAAACCTATAAAAATGAAAAGGCAGAGAACTATAACCCAGAGGAGGGAGAAAGGAAAAACCCCAGAAAATCAGCTAAGTGATGAGGAGATTCTCAGCCTCCAAGAAAAAGACTTGAGACTGTTGATGCTGAAGATGATGCAAGACATTGGAAATAAACTGGAAGCAAAGATGGATAACTTACAGAAAACACTGACCAAAGAGATACAAGATATCAAACTTAAACAAAAAGAGATGCAAAATACAATAATTGAAAAAAAAACTCACTAGAAGCAGCTAACAGCAGAATACAGGAGGCAGAAGAACGAATAATCAAGGTGGAGGACAGAGTAGTGGAAATTATGGCACAGAAAAGAGAAAAAAGATTGAAAACAAATGAAGAGAGTCTCAGAGAACTCTGGGACAACGTTAAATGCACCAACATCCGTATTATAGGGATACCAAAGGAGAAGAGAGAGAGAAGGGGACAGAAAAAAATATTCCAAGAGATAATAGCTGAAAACTTCCCTAACATGGGAAAGAAACCACTCACTCAAATCCAGGAAGCACAACGAGTACCATATAAAACAAACCCAAGGAGGAATACACCAAGACACATATTAATCAAATTGACCAAAATTAAAGACAAAGAGAAAATCTTGAAAGCAGCTAGGGAGACAAAACAAGTAACACACAAGGGAACTCCAATAAGGTTATCAGCAGATTTTTCAGCAGAAACTCTGCAGGCCAGAAGGGAGTGGCATGGTATACTTAACATGATGAAAGAAAAAAAACCTCCAACCAAGATTACTTTGCCCAGCAAGGCTCTCATTCAGATTTGAAGGAGAAATCAAAAGCTTCACATATAAGCAAAAGCTGAGAGACTTCTGCAACACTAAACCAGCCTTACAACAAATACTAAAGGAACTTCTCTAGGCAGAAAAGAAAACACAGCAACAGGAAACAAAAATTCCACAAATGACAAGGCTCACCAGTAAAGGTATATATACAGTAAAGATATGAAACCATCCATGCATGATTATACCACCAAAATCAGAAATCATGAGAAGAGGTGGGTACAAATGCTGGGAACTGGAGATGAAATTGCAATTAAGTAAACAACAACTTAAAACAATCTGATATGCATATAGACTCTTACATCAAAACTTCAGAATAACTGCAAACCAAAAATCTACAATTGATTCACAAACAAGGAATCTCTGAAGAAGAAATATATCTCATAGTAAATAAGTGCATAATCCACCACGAAGGGGGTCATTTGACATCATTCTTGGAATTCTGAAGTCTTCTTAGAACTGATTATGATTTCCTCTCCATCGAAGAATTTATGATAATTATAATTAAATAATGCAACTGTACAATTAAATAATACAGTTCTATAACTGTATTATTACTAACCATTTCTCTCCATGGTACAATGTAAGGTCTATAATGTCTTGTTTACACATCACCTTGAATGGTGTAATGCCTATATTGAAGAATCAATAAGATGTAACAAATTGTGAGGACATATTTATATGTTTTTTAACCAATTTATGCATTTTATATTTTACTTATTTTCAGAGGGTGTATTATTTTTGTTATTCTTACCAGTTAAGTTATTCTTTTTATTATGCTATATAAAATATTTAATGGTATATAAGGCTTTCTTTATAAATTTTAGTTGCATAACATACACAATTTTAATATAATGCTATTTTTTAAAGAAAAATTGAAATGTAATAGATAATACTACATAGTAGAGATGAAAGCCATACAAAATGGTATAAAGTATAGAATAAATTTCCAAAAAAAAATAGCAAAATCAAAAGCAAATACAATTTCTGCAGTGTAGTGAAGATAAGGCTGACAATTCACAGGACAAATTCTATGAAAAATTAAATCACTTAAAGCATTTCATATTGCAGTGGAAAGTGGCTCTGGTATGTATATATTTATACAGTACCATCCAATTAGCTCTATCATTTGTGGTATCAATGACAACTTTGATATGACAGAAAACTCTTAAACTTGATGTCCATGACAAGAATAAAACAGTCAAAATAAGATATGTTTGAATCATGTCGTAAGAATCCTCATTTGAAACTGGTCAAATTTAGGATATATGACTTCCGATAGTGCTGTCAAAATGGTCAAAGCTTTTAGACTTTTAATTTGAACTGAAGTGGCAACATTTTTCAAGGACATGAAACGTAAGTTGGTTCCTTGCATGGATGAACTAGAGTAACTCTCTGCTAGAAAATTAAAATAGCATACATATTGCTTGTAAGTTAAGTCTATGAGCTTTGTGTCTTCTATGGGCTGACCACAGGCAATTTTAGTTGTGGATGGTGAACCAGATGAACAATAACGGTCTGCTCTATATGTTGCAATTAAGCTGCTTAGATGTGGCATGTTCTGGAGAGAACTGAAATTTTAAGAATTCAGTTCATTTGTATAGTTAATAAGTAGTGGATCAAAGCCCTGAAATTTGAAATTTCATTTATTATATTGAACTCAGTTTCATCAAATCAAGGACACAATCAAATGAAATTACAAGGTACTGATGGTTAAAACTTAGCCTTCACCTTCCCTCTCTCTCTCCAAAAAAAACAAAAAACAAAAAAAAACAAATTCTTCAGGCTGCCTTTCTCAATATTTAAAATTTGTAAAAAGAGATACAGATGTGAAGTTACTGAATTACAATTTAAATACTATACTGGAAGCTAAACATAGAACTGATGAAGAAATAGAGGAATTCTACCATTATGTGAATGAGTTATCCTAAAAATTAATTCGAAATTAAAATAATTACCATAAATCTATCAATATTTTGAATTATTTACATTCCAAATTGTTTCCTATTGATAAAAAAGTAAATGAAATGATTTTATACAATTAAAGGATAAATGAGTTTACTATAAAAAAAAAAGATCCACACAGAATCTGATAAGAAGGGAGGATAATCAATCTACCCCATCCCCCTAGAAGGGGGTATAGAGGAGGAAGAGACTATCACATATATCTCTGGGGATGGAGGAGTTCAAGCCACATATTAGGCAACCCAGTCCTGGGATCTGACACCAGGAAGTTAAGTGCCCTTATCTGGTTTGAAAACCAGTTGGGTTTACTAACAGGCTGTGAGAAACCAAGACTCTGCTCTAGAAGAGCACACTTATATGTCTGCTTACTCCTGGAACAAATTTGCAAATAAGACAAACAAGAGGAAAGTATCCAAAATACATAAACAGCTCATACAACTCAATATCAAAAGAGCAAATAACCCAATCAACAAATGAGTAGAAGACCTGAACAAACGTTTTTCCAAAGAAGACATACAAATTACTAATGGGCACATTAAAAGATGCTCATTACTCTTAGAGAAATGAAAATCAAAACTACAGTGAGGTACCACTTCACACCAGTCAGAATGGCCATCATTTAAAAAGTCTGCAAAGGGAGTTCTCATCATGGTTCAGTGGTGATGAACCCAACTAGTACTCATGAGGATGTGGGTTTGATCACTGACCTTGCTCAATGGGTTATGGATCCAGTGTTGCTGTGAGCTGTGATGTAGATTACAGATGCAGCTCATATCTGGTGTTGCTGTGACTGTGGTGTAGGCAAGCAGATACAGCTCACATTCAAACCCTAGAATAGGAACTTCCATACAAGGGTACAGCCCTAAAAGGGCCAAAAAAAAATCTACAATACCAAGTGCTGGAGAGGGTGTGGAGAAAAAGAAACCCTCCTACACTGTTGATGGGAATGTAAATTTGTGTAGACACTATGGAAAATAGTATGGATATGCCTAAAAAAACTAAAAATAGAGTTGCCATTTGATCCAGATTTCCCACTTATGGGCATACACCCAGACAAAACTATAATTCAAAAAGATACATCCAGCATTCCCATCATGGCACAGTGGTTAACGAATCCAACTAGGAACCATGAGGTTGCAGGTTCGTTCCCTGGCCTTGCTCAGTGGGTTAAGGATCCAGCATTGCTGTGAGCTGTGGTGTAGGTTGCAGACGCCGCTCAGATCCTGCTGTGACTCTGCCGTAGGCTGGTGGCTATGGCTGGGAATCTCCATATGCCGTGGGAGTGGCCCTAGAAAAAGGCAAAAAGACAAAAAAAAAGATACATCCACCCCTATGTTCATAGCAGCACTATTCACAATAGCCAAGAGATGGAAACAACCTAAAAGTCCATCGATAGATGAATGGGTAAAGAATATGTGATATAAATATACAATGGAATGCTACCTATTTGGCCATTAAAAAAAGAATGAAGCAATGCCAATTTCTACAACATGGATGCAATTAGAGATTATCATATTAAGCGAATTAAGTAAGAAAAAGAAAGATACCATATGATATCACTTGTATACTTGTATGTGGAATCTAAAATAAGACACAGATGAACTTATCTACAAAACAGAAACAGGCTGACAGACATAGAGAACAGACTTGTGGTTGTCAAGATGGAAGAGTGGGGAAGGAATGGAATGAAAGTTTGGGATTAGCAGATACAAACTATTCAGTCATATGTGAAATCTAAATAATACAAAGGAATGTATGTAGAAAAACAGAAACAGATTCACAGATACAGAAACCAAACCAGTGATTACCAGAGGGAGAAAGCAGGAGGGGTGGCAAGTTACAGGTATGGGATTAAGAAATACAAACTACTATGTAAAAAAATAGATAACAATAAGAATATGTTATATAGCACAGGGAAGTATAGCCATTACCTTCTAATTACTTTTAATGGAGTATAAACTATAAAAATACTGAATCACTCTAAAACTATAAAAATACCTGAAATTAATATTATAAGTCAATTATACTTCAAAAAACTTAAAAAATTTAGAAAACAAAATTATAGAAGAAAATAAAATAAAACAAAAGATAAAAATGACATGATAGTCTTAATAAACACTAAAGAAAATTGACAAAATTCAATAATCACACCCAGTAAAAACTCTCATCAAATTTGTATAGAGGCAACTAACATATTTCAACATAAATAAGGTCATTTTTGACAAACCTACAGATAACATCATATTCAACATTGAAAAGATAAAAGCTTTACTCCTAAGTCAGGAAAAAAATAAAGATGCCCACTCTTGCCACTTCTATTTAAGATAGCATTGAAAGTCCTAACCACAGCAATCAGACAAGGAAAATAAAAGGCATGCAAAAAAATAAAACTGCCACTATTTGCAGATGACATGTTAATATAAAAACAAAACAAAAATCTCCACCAAAAATCTTTAGAACTAGTAAATGTGTTCAGTACAGATGCAGGATATATGATTATTATACAGAAATCTCTTGCTTTTCTATGCTAGTAATGGACTATCAAAAGAGAAAGCAAGAAAGCAAATCCATTTAAAAATCACATGAAAAAGAATAAAATACCTAGGAAAAAATTTAACCAGGGAGATTAAAGACATTCTGAAAACTATAAGACATTGGTGAGGAAAATTGAAGATGATACATATAAATGGAAAGACATCCCATGTTTACCAATGGAATAATTAATATCACTCAAATATCCACACTATCTAAAGAAATCAAAAGACAACAGACTTAACACAATGCCTATCAAAATACCCATGACATTTTTCACAGAACCAGAACAAATAATCCTAAAATTTATATAGAATCACAAAATAGCTTGAATAGCAAAAGAAATCTGAGAAAAAGAACAAAGCTCAAAGTATTATTCTCTCTGACTTCAGACTATACTACAAAGTTACAGTAATTAAATAGTACAGTACTGATACAAAAACAAACACATAGATTAGTGGAACAGAATAAAGAGCACAGAAATAAAACCACATGACTATGGCAAAAATATACAATGGGAAAAAGACTGCCTCTTCAATTAATGGTGCTGGGAAAGCTGGAAAGCTAAGTGTAAATGAATGCTATTAGATCATTCTCTCACATCACATATGTAAATAAACACATAATAGATTAAAGATTTAAATGTAAAACCATAAAGCATAAAACTCCTAGAAGAAAACGTAGACAGTACACCTTTTGACATAGTCTTAGCAATAATTTTTTGCATCTGTCTCCTCAGGCAAGGGGAAAAAAAGCAAAAATAAACAAATGGGACTCAAACTTAAAAGTTTTTGCACAGTAAACAAAAAGACAAGCTACTGAATGGGAGGAAATTAAGTCTGATAAGGGTTTAATATCCAAAGTACATAAGCTTCTCATACAACTCAATATTAAGAAAAAGATAAGTTGATTTAAAAATGAGCAGAAGACTTGAATAGACATTTTTTTCCAAAGACATACAGATGGCCAACAGACACATAAAAAGATGTTCAACATCAATTGTCATCAGGAGAATGCAAATCAAAACAACCTTAAGATAGCACCTCACACCTGTCAGAATGACTATTGTCAAAAAGTCAACAAAATACAAAGGTTGGTGAGGATGTGGAGAAAGGGGAACTCTAGTACACCATTGGTGGATATTTAAATTGGCATGTACACTGTGGAAAACAATGAAGTTCCTCAAAAAACTAAAAGTAGAACTGCTATATGATAACAGCAATTCTATCCTTGGGTATATTTCTAAAGAAAAAAAAAAAAACCACTAAATAGAAAAGGCAGTGGCACCAAGCTGAACTCCTGTTTTCTTCACCTCTGTTTTCACACACTCACACTTAAAAAAGTAAAAAGAGAAGTTCCCTGGTGGTTCAGTGGGTAAAGAATCAGGCATTGTCACTGCTGTGGCTCAAGTGGCTGCTGTGACACAGGTTTGATCTCTGGCCCAGAAAATTCTGTGGGCCAAAAAAAAAAAAGAGAGAGAGATCCAGCTTCATTTAAGAATGTCTTTGACGAGGCAGTAAAATAATTTTATTAAATATTGAGAATTTAGGGAAACTTGATCTGCCACAATGTAGCTCTCTAATAACAACATTTTTCATGAGTTTAGTGGTGATATTAACAAATGTTAATTTCTAAAATATTGTACAGTGAAATATATCACCATTCAGAAGATCTGCATAATTACATAAATTAATATTTCCCAAATGACCAAAAGATGTTACAAGATCAATGGGGCAGATCCAACACTTGAAGATCCCACAAGAACAGAAGTATTCTGTATTTCTGAAATAACATGAAAACTAAGGATACAAGTTATTTTGTTGGATATTACAATAATATCAAGCTCAGAAAGCTGGAGAATCTGGGATCACTTCGGAAATTTAAAAAAATATATATTATAGTTGATTTATAATGGTCTGTCAATTTCTGCTGTACTGAAAGTGATATATATATATATATATATATATATATATATATGTATATATTTACACATTCTTTTTTTCACACTTTACTCCATCATATTCCATCACAAGTGACTCAAGGAAATTATGTTTGCATGAGACATTTACCCTATGTCACGGACACCCCCTACCTTCCTTCATTCTCTTATATCAGCTGTGAGGAAAACCCATTTCACAGATGACACCAAGCAATAAAAAACTGAAGAAAAGCCAAAAGGCATTGTGTTTGCTTATGTCTCTAAATGCTAATCTACTTCACTGATGAGGCTTTACCTTTCCTGAGTCTCAAAAAAATAAAACAGAGTAAAATAAAATAAAATAAAATAGCAAAGCAGCAGGCAGATTTTCTGACAATGAGATCATTCGTGATTTTCTTCTTTGTGCCTTATTCTTTATGGAATGCATCTAGTTATAATTCCATCAAAAATGACACTGTGGGGAGTTCCCGTCATTGCGCAGGGTTAACGAATCCAGCCAGGAACCATGAGGTTGAGGGTTCGATCCCTGCCCTTGCTCAGTGGGTTAACGATCCGGCGTTGCCGTGAGCTGTGGTGTAGGTTGCAGACGCCGCTCAGATCCCGCGTGCTATGGCCCTGGCCTAGGCCGGTGGCTACAGCTCCAATTAGACCCCTAGCCTGGGAACGTCCATATGCCGCAAGAGCAGCCCAAGAAATGGCAAAAAACAACAACAACAAAAATGACACTGTGGGAGCACTCTCGTGGCACAGCAGGTTAAGGATCCAGCATTTTCACTGCAGCAGTCTATGTTTAGGTCTATGCTAAAATGCATGTTTAATAACTTGCCTAGGAACTTTTACATGCTAGTGTGAAATAAAAAGTCATTCTGATATAGACTCTGATAGTAAATAAAAATCAGAGAATTAATTTATGCAGAGGATATTGGTCAATTCTCTAATTTCCATTTTATTTTTTGGTAAAACTGAGTATTATAGGAAACTAAATTATCAATTTCAATCACATTAATTGATATTAAATCACATTATTTTAAAGATGTTTTTAATTTGCTAGTTTTTTTACTATTAAATATTGACTAGAGTTCCTTGGTGGCTCAGAGGGTTATAGATCCAGCATTGTCATTGCTGTAGTTCAGGTTAGATCCTTAGCCTGGGAAATCCCACCTGCTGTGAGCAGGGTATACACACACACACACACACACACACACACACACACACACACTGACTGTTTAAAAGATGTATTTATAAGTGTTTACATTAGTGGGCAACATTTTTTTTCTAAGAAAATAAATACTGACGATAGTCAACAACCCCTGGAAGAACCACAGGGGTAAAATGATTACCTTCTACCCTTGCTGCTGGTAGAAAGTGATGACAGAAGAATCCACAACATGATCCAAATCTGGGGACACTTCCCCCTTGTCTTTCTAGAACAATCAATCAACTCAGCTCTGCACATCAAAGAAAGCATCATCAAAGCTACATCACAGGGGAAACACAATCTCAGGGATATGCAATTCAGCTTCCATGTGGAATTATGACATTTCTGAGGGATTTTCCACTTTCCTTCCACATTATTCTAACTCTGTAAATTCTATTGTCAGGAAAAGCATGTGTAGTTCACATACCATAAATATTTGACCTGTCAGATTAAAAGAAAATTATCAACTTTTTTTTTAGCCTATTACCAACACAACTTATTTCATTATATTTTATTACACATTTTATTTTAGAGAAATTAGATAGTGGTAGTCATTCCTTACTCTATTTTGCAGTAAATAATTTACAGTGATAATTTTTAACATCTTTGCTTAATTTTTCCTGTTGTTAGACCATTAGGTAACATTCACCTCTTTCTCTTTTTACATAATTTTGAAAATTGAGTTGGTAACATATCTTGCAGGTGGGCAAAGAAGCTTTGTAATAGTACAGAATAATAACGGTCACTCATTCTGATTTCCTCTTGTACATGAGTTTTTAGACAACACAGTTTTTAAAAACGAATCACTCATTTCAAGACTGTCTAAAAAGAAGAAAAAACAGTTATGGACATAGAGGCAAAAAATGACCTAGATAATATAACATGAAAAGAGAAAATTCAATGAAGCAGAATTTGTTATAATCCTTTAATGAAAAGTTACTGCTCAGTTATTTTAAAATCTACTTATTATTGTTGTTTCTGAGGGGAAATATTAAAATAATTCTTTCCCCCCAAATTCAGAGACTAACAAATTATAAAAATAAACAATGTTAAACATAATAAGAAAAAAATAAAATATCCAGGTTCATAGTAGTAGTAGCTTCTCTGTAGCTTCAAAACTAAATAATTTCTAGAACCTAAAAGCAATTACAGTTCTTATCCCTTCTTGATTTCCTTTTTAAAAGGGGGAGTCAAGTGTGAAGGCATGAATGCAGCTCCCTTGGTGAAGAACATAACTCTTCCTTTCAGTTGCCATTATCATGAAAATGAAGCTTCGAACATTTAAACAGTAAACAAGACAAATCCTTTAGATGAACCATGATGTTCTGAACTATACTGTCATCTTGGTATTCAAACTAGAGGCAGAATCCAAATAGCAGCTATTTATCATTTTGATAACTTCAAATGACAAGCAGTATATAAATAGGTGTTGCTATTACTGTACCTAGGAAATCATGAGCTGAGCATTGATGGGCATGACTCTGGGATAATGAGTTTTTGAAAGAGATGTTCCCACTCTGGATAGCAATACTATTATTAACTAGCAAATTTTTCAAAGGTATTTTATAAAAAGTAATCACATTCCAGCATCTTTCTGCAGGGAGCCAGTACTTAACCTTTTCTAGGCTTTACCCAGAGTTTTTCTTTTTCTCTTTTTTCAGGTCCCCAATATGAGAAAAAATTATTGTGCTGAATCCCAAAAGTTTAGAATTCTTAGACTCAGGTCTGTGGAACAGTTTCACCAATGCTTCGGATATTAATACTAAAGTTGAGGGTGGGAGCTGCTATCAGTATTTCCCAAGGTTAGGCAATTGAGAACATGTTAGCACAAGTTCATATGCCCAATGCACAGTAAGGCCAAACAAATGGAAACGTTGGTGTTTGCAATAGAGAAAGGTTTATTTTGGGACTATGCAAGGCGACAGTGACTCATCTCCCAGAATACCATGAACTCCCCTAAGGGTTTTCAGCAAAGATTTTTTTTTTTTTTTTTGCTTTTTAGGGCTGCACCCAAAGCATATGGAAGTTCCCAGGCTAGATGTCAAATTGGAGCTACAGCTGGAGGCTACACTACAGTTCACTGCAACACTGGATCCTTAACCCATTGAGCAAGGTCAGGGATCAAATGTACATCCTCATGGATACCAGTAGGGTCCATTACCACTGAGCCAAAATGGGAACTCCAGCAAAGCATTTTTAAAAGCCAGACGAGGGAGGGGAAGTCACAGGGTATGTGATCAGCTGGTACAGAGTTCCCTGATGGTAAAGTAACAAGACAGTGTCGCAGGGGTGAACAACTATCCTTAGGCTTCAAGAGGCCTGGGGGCTGTGTGCTCATGATCGTCAAGTAGTTAACATCTTCCTTTTGGTGAAGGATTTTTACATTTGCGAAACTAGGGAAATAGGAGAAGCTGAACAGAGGATAAGTGGGAAGGGCCTGTCCTGGGAAGACTCCATAGAGTCCTGCTGGGTTCCAGTCATTGTTGCAATTTTTCTAACTAGCTCAGAGACAGCTCATCACTATGCATTTGCTTTCTAGGGTCACAAGTCAAGGGAATAATCACAGCACATGGCAAATGAAAACCTGCGAACACAACTTTGGGATTTCACTTCTCTTTTCAATGAAGAAACAAGAATAGTGTATAAGAAAGTCAAGAAAGTTAAGGAATCATATCTCTATTTGGACTTTGAGGGTGAATTTCTAAATAGGACCAACTGACTCCCCTGATATTTGGGAAGCTCGGGACAAGAGTAACAGAGTCATGTGGTACGTATCTAAATATTAAAAGTTATAAATCAAGCCAAAAATCTCTTAAATAAAATGTGCTATATTCGCCTTCCTTTTCATTTCTTAAACTTCTCAGAACGCCACCCAGGAATGTATCAGTGTAAGAAAACCTACCCCACATCAATGCCTACTTTGGCTCCTGTCCCTGGTACCCCCAACCCACATTGCATGAAAATTCTCATGCTCAAGAATGTCTATAAAGCCTATTCATCCAAGCTCTATCTGCATCTCTCATTGCACAACCAGCTACTCTAGCCACCCCTTGGATCAAGGGATATACTTATCATTGATGCAATTTTCCCTTTGGACTCACCTCTCAATAATCTTGTCAGATGAGACTCTGCTAAATTCAGTGCTGTTTGGAAGTGGAATTCTGGGGTCCCAAATACTCAGACTATGAAGTACATAGGTTGCTAGTGCAAGAACTGCATAAGCAGTCCTATTGGACCTACAGACTCTTTGACCCATGGAGAATATCAGAGCCATTGGGGCACCAAAGCAGGGCAACCCTTGCGTGGGTGTAGGAATGACATCACAGGTTAGGATAGATTACTGATTTCCAGAGGACTAATCATGTGGGTAATATCCTTAGATGATTTCTGGTCTTTTTTATGTCTTTGTGTATTCCACCAATCAAATGACCAATGGGCAGATCTGAAGTAAGGAAGTTTGAATTAAAAAATTCAGGTAAGTTGAACCCAAAGAAAGAGATGGAAAATCAAAGGCAACATCCAAGGATGTCATTTGTCACATAAGAACGTGAAGCTTCTGTCACTATGCAGCTGCCACCAGGAGGTCTGTGTGTCTCTTCAGAAGCCTGCATTATGCTTGTTCAAGTCCATTTCTCTTTGGATGCAATCTGTCACATTAGAGAAAGTAACCGTTCTCTTCGATTCCTAACAGTACTCATCAGGAGGCATCCAGATCAATTTAGAGGAATGAACATTTGTTGATCTGGAGAGTGATACTAGGTAACAAGTTTCAAAAGCTGAACAGAGAGCAACCTAAATAGGAAATCCTGGGATAAAGTGGGCAGGTAGAACTTTGACCCCTCACACTGCAGGTGGAGGCAGAAAGGGGAGCTCCACAGGATTTCCCTGATTTAGTAGACTGCCTTGAGGCAGTTTAGCCACAATTGGTGAGTGTTCTACACAGAAGTGGTACTAAATCTTGTTATGAAATAAAGGCAATGGGTCTCTAACGGTTTGTGTTTCTCTTTGTCATGACTCTGGATTTCTTCATTGTTGGTCCCCAGATCTCTAGAGTTTTCATTAGAGGCCTCCTCCCCCTGTTCATATCCATAGCAAACCCAATTATCACCAGCATCTCAAAGACAGAGCTGAAGAGGTCTTGCTTCAGCAGAACAGCACTCACTTCTGAAATTACCAGATGTGAGAAATACAAAGGACCTTTGCAATCACCCCATTTTAATGATAGACAAGATGAGGCCTAAAAAGGTAAGGAACATGTGCTTGATCACATAGCTTGAGACTAGAATCCAGGGTAGGGAAAAGGAAAAGAAAGAGAAATAGTAACTCACATTGTTAGAGATGTATGTGTAGTGTGCTAGATACCTGACTAAATTTGCCATTTTTAATCCTCACTTCATCATGTAGGATGAATATATTTTAATCTCATTTGCAGATGAGAGGACAGTGATTTTTTTTCTGAGGTCACAGTGCAAAAGAGTGGCAGAGCCAGGATCCAAGGTTTAAGTTCTTTCCACAGCAAGCTCCCTTATGTCCTCTACAGTATTGTGGTACACATGGTAGAAATACACCATATTGTTCACTTAAAAATAGAGTTAAACAAAGCAGGATGGACAACTTGAAATTCTCTTTCTACCATTGACATTGTGATGAAGAGGGCCATAAACTGGAGTTCCTCTAATTAGTTCACAATAATATGAATAAAAACTCACTGTACCTTCTAGTTACAAAGCATTTTCATATGAGCTCAACTGCCTATGAGGTCATTGCTATTATTATCAGTTTTATTTTTAAAATACTGAAACAAATACAGCAGAGGATTTTGAGAAACATCCTCCAAAGTCACAAAATTAAGTAGGAAGCATAATAGGAAATTTAAAATGAGTTTTCTGACTATATACCCAAGCTACTGAGGAATCTAAATTCCTTAAAAATTCAGAGTATGTAAATGGAGAGTAGTGTCTGATTAATTCTGATCAATAAATATGTGTTTCCCATTTGGAAAATGGTGGAGAATTCTGAGTCTTATTTACTACAATTGCTTTGAAGCATCCACAGAAATTTAAGCTATTAATAATTGAGCTTGGAAGGCTGGAGCCCTTGGCAAAAGGTGTAACAAGTGAGACAAAGAGGAGACTGAGAAGCCATTAATCACTGCTTTCCTCTTACTGATTACAGAAAAATAGGAATCTCAACACTGCTAAAAATGGGGCTACAGAATTTCCTTTACAACAACACATAATCCCTGAATTTCAAGACAGAACAGTTTTGAGTCATGATTGAAATCAAATATGATTCTTTCAAAGGCTTTTCTTTTAAGTAATTTTATTGGTAAAACTAGGATAAATGATATATTAACAAAGAGACTGTACTATGATTTTCACAAGTGATGTTTCCAAGTATGTATCATTTTGGCTTAGATGAAAGCAATCAACTAAAAAGATGAATCACCTCCTCTAATTATCCTCCCTCCCAAAATTATTTTAAATGATACCATTTAAAGAACCAGTCCGTGCTTCTTGCATAAATCCATATACAAAACCAAAAAAAAGGACGCGTGATATATTGAAAAAAAATTTGCGTTTGTTATATGTGGAGTGGTAGAAAATCTTAAAGTGTAGGTGTGGTAATAGTGTAATAAGGTTATATGACTGTCTTTTTTAAAATATCAGAACTTGCATTTTCAAATAAGTGTTAGCCTTTCTCAAACCCCTTGAAAATAATGTGGAATATAAATACACAAATGAAAATTGAATGATGTTAGCTCACCATACATAATCCTATAACATTTCCATTATTCAAGCTGCTTCTATTCTCCTTTTAGGATTACTTTCAAAGTCTGTGACACCTCATTTAAATGAATGTAATGACAGCAAGTGCTCATCCATTTGGCAATCTTTTATTTTGAGAACAATAAAAAAGTCATTTGTTTCCAAGTCTGGTGAGTTTGAGGAGTGTATGGAGTTATATTTAGAAGTCTGTTCTTAACAATCAAAGAAATCTTAACTTGAGAGTTAAAGAAAGTCTTAAACAGAATGCCAATCCAGACCTAACAGGTATGGGTTTTCACCATTCAAGGGCTTTTTTGTTTTTATTGTTGATCAATCTTTTTCTGTCTCTTTCTCTCTTTCTTTATCTCTGTCTCCCTTTTCTCCCTTTTGGTCAGGTGAGAGTAGTGAAATGTGGAGGGGGTGGGTGTATTTTCAGCATATTCTTTCCATGGTCCTCTGTCCAAAGAGCAAAAGCTATTCAAACGTATTTCATATCTTGATTTCTATTGTCAGGAGTGTATATGAAAATACAAATATCATTCCCACTCACAATAATAAACTCTGAAAAAAGTCACTAAGTGAATGTCCCAGGATGGCTCTAGGGGTTAGCATTACCTAATTTCATGCACCTAAAAACAATACCACAATTTTCTGCTGAGTCTCCCCTAAGAGAAGATCTGAAATATTTTTTAAGTAATTATGAGGAATGTGATAGCTGAAGCTGAGAAAGAAATAGCATCTCTGTTTAAAATTTAATTTCATGGTGTTCCCGTCGTGGCTCAGGGTTAATGAATTCGACTAGGAACCATGAGGTTGCAGGTTTGATCCCTGGCCTTGCTCAGGGGGTTAAGGATCTGGTGTTGCCTTGAGCTGTGGTATAGGTCGCAGACACAGCTCGGATCTGGTGTTGCTGTGGCTTGGCATAGACTGGCAGCTACAGCTCCGACTAGACCTCTAGCCTGGGAACCTCCATATGCCGTGGGAGCGGCCCTAGTAAAGGGAAAAAGACAAGAAATAAATAAATAAATAAATAAATAAATAAATAAATAAATAAATAAATAATTTCATTTGGAATTAAATCACCTATTCATTACAACAATTAGTAGGAGTTGTATTATACTGGATATTAGAACTGTAATATAACAAACACACTGTTCATGGGCAACAGTCCTAATGAACATGGACCCATTTTTTTCTAAAAAGTAATGTTATTCTATTGGCCTTTCTCTCTACATGAAAAGTTCTGAGGTCCGGTATAATATTTTTTGGGTTTTTTCCTTTTTTTATTAAAGTTGATTTATTATATTAAAGTTTATTTATTATAGCTGATTTAACGTTTTGCCAGTTTCTGCTGTACAGCAAAGTGACCCAATCATTCATACTTATGAATTCAGATATATATAAATTTTCATTATTCATATATATATATAAATTTTTTTTTTGTCTCTGCCATTTCTAGGGCCACTCCCGCAGCATATGGAGGTTCCCAGGCTAGGGGTCTAATCGGAGCTGTAGCTGCCAGCCTACACCAGAGCCACAGCACCGTGGGATCTGCAACCTACACCGCAGCTCACGGCAACGCCAGATCCTTAACCCACTGAGCAAGGCCAGGGATCAAACCTGCAACCTCATGGTTCCTAGTCGGATTCGTTAACCACTGCGCCACAACGGGAACTCCTATATATAAATTTTTAGTTCACCAGGAGTCCTTGTGGGACACAGAGAGAGAAAAATATCACCAAATTGTTCTTCTGTGTCAGCAAACTGACTACTCATTTCTAGAGATTCTGCAGAGGGAAAAGATCATGCTTATTGATTATTTGCAATAATATCAGACCAGTGTTTTGTGGTCATGCTTTCTCCAGCCACCACAATTAACAGTACTAAGAGCTACATTTTCCCACTATGAGCCAGCCTCCATTCAGAGTGCTTTATATGTATAAATACATTTAATATACACAGCACTCCCTGAGGAAGGGACCACTGTTAGTCTCATTTTATAGATGAAGAAATTGAGATCCAGAGTAGTTAAATTATATTTACCAAAAAAAAATGCAGAAAATTTTGGAGTTCCCTGATGGCTCAGGGGATTCAGGACCCAGTGCTGTCAATGCTATGGCTATGGTTACTGCTGTGACACAGGTTTGATCCCTGTTCTGGGAACTTCCACATGCCTCAGCCATGGCCAAAGAAAAATAAAACAGAAATTTTCATAAGGAACATAGACTGTCAAAAAATATATATATTCGTACAAATGAATAGAACACTCACACTCAAGGTAAACATTGTTCCAGATTAATTGGGCTACAAGCCTTATGCTCATCTGAAATCTTGCCACAGACAAAAGCAGTATACTACTTCCATTCTAACTTGAACTTACGCTGAGAGACTATATAACTATGCATTGCACTGAATAATATTTTTATTTTTTCATTTTTAAAGTTTTATTGGGAGTTCCCATCGTGGAGCAGCAGAAACAAATCCGACTAGGAACCATGTGGTTGTGGGTTCCATCCCTGGCCTCTCTCAGTAGGTTCAGGATCCAGCATTGCCCTGAGCTATGGTGTAGGTTACAGATGTGGCTCAGATTTGGCAGTGCTGTGGCTCTGGCGTAGGCCAGCAGCAACAGCTCTGATTAGACTCCTAGCCTGAGAACCTCCATTGCAGCCCTAAAAAGACAAAATACTAAATAAATAAATAAAGTTTTATTGAAGCATAATTGATTTACAATGTTGTGATAATGTCTGCTGTACACCAAAGTGATTGACTTATACATACACACACACATATATTCTTTTCCAGATTCTTTTCCCGTATAGAATATCACAGAATATTGGGTAGAGTTCCCTATGCTATACAGCAGGTCCCTGTTAACCATCCACTCCATATACAATAGTGTGCATATATTAACCCCAGATTTGAATGTACAAATACACATTAATGAAGTATATTGTTTAGAGGTTAAAAATGACTACTTAAATGGAATTGTAATTAGAATATTTGGAAAAGAAGATTTCTACTAGCATGAATTAAATAAATACATTTGTTGAAATCAATGAAGGGATCACTGTCGGCTCTTGATTAAATTACAACTCAAAAATTAATCCCTGTGGACCTTGATTAAGCTCACTTGTTGGAAGAATTAGTAAATAGTTCTAAGTGACTGCATGTAGCATTACTCTATAACATTCAACAATTATCGAATTCCCAATATTAAGAATTATCTACTTTTGAAGGTAATTTGGGTTATAAGATTAAAGCTGCACTAGTCAAGTGTTAAAAATTAATCCAAGTTATTGGCAATATTAAATGAATAAGTTGTATCATAAAATCACTTGGAATTATGCTGTTTTATAGTTTTCTTAAAATGAATGCCTAGTTTTTTTCAGAAATAGTAATATTGAGGTTCTGTATAAATAATACATATAATATAAAAATTAATAATTTTAAATGGTAAATTATTAACTGCAGTCTTCTGGACAAAATGTTAACTTTCAATAAGAATTCAAGAAAGAGCAAGACCACTCAAAGCTGAAATATATAGGATAGGATTCCTGGCAGACAGAAAAGGTGAGATGAACATACCAGGCAGTCACTGAATAAGCACTGGTAAGAAGAGAGTAATCAGGTTAACAAAATCATAGTAGAAAAGGTGAGGTTTCTGTGTATAGATGTAGCTTTAAAATAGTGATGTTTTTAAGACTAAACATTATCCCTAGTCTAACATTTTTCTTTCTAACTTCAATGATAAGAAAGAGCAATTGCACTGTTTTATAAGTAACTGAATTTTATATTATGCTTAGTCCGAGTAAAGAAGATGCTAATTATTTCTATTATGTGCTTTATGGTTACTATGTCTTACACTAAAGTCTCCAATTATTTTTTAATTAGATAATGTTAGAGCTTTATGAATAAAATTCAAACCTGTATTGGTTTTTAAGGAGAAACAAAGGAAAATTTTTAGAATATTCATGTCATTTCTAGATTCTGTATGAAATTAAACATATAACCCTTTAGTAAGTAAATGTAATTGGTTTTTTATCTTAGTTTTTTTGGAAAATATCTTTGAGTACAGAAGATAACTTTGCAAAAACAGAAATGAGTGGGCATATACGATTTGCAAAGTAAAATTTAATATTTTTTAACAATTAGAGAAAGTAGTTTCAAATGAAATAGATTTGTCTCCCCCATTAAGGCCATTAATCATAGGGAAAGGAGAATAGGAGCAGAACAAGGAAAGGTGTTATAATTCCTGTATCACAAGAGGCAGGGAAATTCAAAGTAAGTATGAAATCATAGCAAAAGGCCCCTTTCCTTGTGCTTTAATTTCAAAAAATTTTTTGGAAGCGTTGTAAACTTCATTGTCATGGATTAATTGAATTTCAGAATTAAAGGGGCTATGTTTTATAGATTTCCTTTTATATACAATTTAAACCACGGTTCCATTCAGCATACCTTCACAGATACAACAAATAATTGAAAACGTGCTTCACTTTCTTCTAAATACTCATCGTTGCCTTCCCTCTCTAAGCCAGCATTTGACTCTCCAATTTCCACACATGATCCTTAGTCAAGGTGCTGGTCAGTGTGACTCCAGCTGGTGCATGAACTAAAAGGGGGCCCTTATCTCACCAGATAGAATGCCTGCAGATGAAGGCACAGGTGCCATGGCAAGGAGGGGCAAGGTAGCACAGTGATAGAGAAGGCAGAGAATGAAATCAGACCTAAATGTCCATTCCCAAATGAATAAATTAAGAAAATGTGGTACATATAAACAATGGTGTAGGTCAAAGATGCGGCTCAGATCCTAGGAGCATGGCAGTAACCTAAATTTTTTTTTCAAAAATATAAAATAGGAGTTTCCATTGTGGTGCAGCAGAAACGAATCTGACTAGGAACCATGAGGTTGCAGGTTTGAACCCTGGCCTCACTCAATGGGTTAAGGATCTGGCATTGCTGTGGCTGTGGCATAGGCTGGCAGCTCTAGGTCCCATGAGAGCCCTAGCCTAGGAACCTCAATGTGCTGCAGGTGCAACCCTAAAAAGACAAAAAGACCAAATACATATATATATATTTGCTTTATCAGATATTTGCTATATAATATTAGATTTTTGCTATTAGATACTTTGGATAGTAAAAACTGATTTTTTTCATATATATATACATATGGCATACATATATATATGTAATATTAGATTTTTGCTATTAGATACTTTGGATAGTAAAAACTGATTTTTTTTTTCCAAATGGAATGATACATGTGAATATTTAGCAATATTTACCTGAAACCTTTTTTTTCCCCCCACATTAAATGTTAAACTTTGTTTTAGTGTTCTCAAATTTTGGAGACATTAGCTCTCAATTAGAGATGCATGAAATGTGTATGTTTTAAAATATTCTAGAAAATAAAAGGCCAGTGAATGAATAAATGAAACAAAAATGGCAAAATGTTGATAATTATTGAATCTCACTGATGAGTATATGGAGGTTTATTATGTGATAATCCCTGATTTTTTTTGAATCTTCAAAGCAATTTTTTAAAATCTGCTACAGATTTTTACTAAGTTGTTTCCATTTAAAAATACAGATTGCAGAAACTAACAGCCACAAAACATGATACACAAACATTTTTCCTTCATGGTCTTTATAATATGTTGTCATCATCTATCTGCTCTATACTTAAATTTGCATGGTCTTGAGATAAACATTTCCAGGATCTATTTCTTTCTTTTTTCTTTTTTTTTCATTTATTTATTTATTTATTTTTAAGCCATGCCTCTGGCATGTGAAATTTCCTGGGCCAAGGATCAAATCCATGCCACATCAGTGACTCAAGCCAGTGCCAGATCCTTAACCCACACACTAGAAGAGAACTCCCATTCTTCTGATTAGATTGGATTGGCTGGAGATCTAGGAAGATTATCTCTCCTCATCTCCTGCAGCCTTCCTGAGAATGCCTTGAAGATATATACAGCAACACAGACATGTATTTACATGAAAATGTCTCAACATCAAGACCATCATCTGTGCTCACGAAATTGAATCTTTCTTCAGCTGCTTACAAAGATGGCCATCTTCCCCTTAAACCAAGTAAACATTTAAGCAAACATTTAACCAAACAGGAATACAAAACCAAGCAGTGTGAGGAATACAAAACCAAACAAAGCTCTGCTTTGGCCTGGATGACTCAGGATGGTGACTTAGGCAGGGAGGCAAGCTGCTTCCGTTGGTAGGCATCTTGCTGTCACTAGCGAGTTTGCAGACTCAGCCTCAAGGGGAAGCTCGTACTATCTCCTGGTAGATTAATTATGCTTAAACTATTATGGTGTTACTTAGCAGACTTCAGTTGACCTTTTGACTAGACCAAAGTAAGCATTATGCTTGATCTTAGAACACTAGCCTCCATAAAGGCCATGGAAGTGACTTCTTCCAAATTTAAAGATATTCTGAGGGAATAGATGTAAACTGACTAAATCATGATGTGATGTAATGTAATCCAAAACTCATGGCATGAGGAAAAGCATATCAGAACTTGGCTCCAGAGTTTGGTCATGATTTGAAAAGAAAATTAAAATAAATGTTACCTGTGTGCAGTGTACTTGAATTTTTTAAAGTAACTGCTGACTCGAAAATTTCCTCATGTCTTATCAGGCTTTAGAGTGGCTTAGTGGAATATATTTGCCAATAGTAACAATAGAATGAACAACAGAAATAATTGTTTCAAAATCTGTAAACTGGAGCAATATTCCTTGAAGTACAAGCCATAAATGCAACAAAAATGAAGTCTCTGTAATCAGATTTAGTAATAATTCTTTATGTTCAAATGTTTACATAGTGTTTGTGGGTCTCCAGTTTCCACCGGGATAAATTAATGTTGATACCCTGTTCACAGCCATTTTCCCAAGACTAAAGTAGGCACATGAGGAAGACCTTTTCCATCTCAGGAGCCTCCTCAAAAACTTCTTAACAATTTACTTCTTGATTCTACTAATTTACTTGGCAATTTTCCTCTTCTTGATTCTACTAATCTCTTTTCTCCCAAACCTCTAATGTATTTATAATATATATAATAATGTATTTATATATATTATATATAATATTGCATATAATTGCATTATATTATATATAATTATTATATTATATGTATAATATATAATAGTGTTTTAATCTTTTGAATGTTCATATGAAATCATCATATTCAATTTTTGTCTATATTATTTGCATAAAACACAGTGGTGTATGAATCAAGAAAGACAACAATATTATTTGTCTGCAGTTGACTAATAGGTATTGTTGTGGGTTTTTTGTTTGTTTTTGGCTGCATCTTTGGCATGTGGAAATTCCTGGGCCAGGGATCAGAACTGCACAACAGTTGCAGCCTATGCCACAGCTACAGCAAAGCCAAATCTTTAACCCTCTGCACCACAGGGTACTTCCTACTGATAGTTCTTTGAGCGTTGTCTTTGGTTTGGAGCCAAAGACTTAACATTTAATGTTCATCTTTTAACAAAAGATGAACATTTTTGAAATGAAATATGTAATATGAAAACCAATCAAAATGACAAAATAACCCAGAGTCATGTTATAAGGAAAAATTGAGGAAATAAGGGCCAGGAAAAAAATATTTAGGCTGTTATTGGATAGGGAAAGAAAAAGGAGTAATGGGATGGAAATTAAAGATACAGATTTAGACTCAATTGAAAGAAAGAACTAACAAGTGATGTTGAAATGTGATGCCCTAGGAGGCTGAGCATATTCCATCACTGGAGGTGTTTAAGGGAAAATAAAATGAGCGCCTGTCTGGAAAACTTTATGCTATTTGTTTAGATAACTTCTAAGGTCTCCTCCATTTACAAAAGTTTCTGATTTTCTTATCCATTCTGAAATTAGCAAACAGAGCTCTCTATTGCAAACACTGGCCAAGTGTTTCTTTTACAATAGCAATAAGGAAATATCAGTCTTCTCCAAACATTAAAACTGTAATCTTTAGGAGTTCCTGTCGTGGCTCAGTGGTTAATGAATACGACTAAGAACCATGAGGTTGAGGGTTCGATCCCTGGCCTTGCTCAGTGGGTTAAGGATCCGGCGGTGCCATGAGCTGTGGTGTAGGTTGCAGACACGGCTCGGATCTCGCGTTGCTGTGGCTTTGGCATAGGCCAGTGGCTACAGTTCTGATTAGACCCCTGGCCTGGGAACCTCCATATGCCGCAGGATCGGCCCAAGAAATGGCAAAAAGACAAAAAAAAAATGTAATCTTTAAATGTAGATTTTCACTAATTATTCTTTGTTAAACTCTCGAAATCATGTTTAATGCTTACTATTTTCATATATTAGTGAGCTCCTCAATAAAATATGTTTCTAATACATTGGATATAGGCCTAATATATTTCATATGAATAAACTCCTGGGTGTATATTTACTCCCAAGAGAAAAAAAAAATAAAGGATTAATTTTAGAATGTCTCAGCACTAGCAGCATTGATAGTTAAGAACACCATTTGAGAAGTTCCTGTCATGGCACAGCAGAAACGAATCTGACTAGGGACTATGAGGTTGCGGATTCGATCCCTGGCCTCTCTCAGTGGGTTAAGGATTCAGCGTTGCTGCGAGCTGTGGTGTAGGTTGCAGACACAGCTCAGATCTAGCATTGCTGTGGCTGTAGCGTAGGCTGGCAGCTGTAGCTTGGATTAGACCCCTAGCCTGGGAACCTCCATATGCCACTGGTGCAGCCCTAAAAAAGCAAAAAAAAAAAGATCACCATTTGACACTGAACAGAAATGAGTTCTTGTTCAAGCTATGCCTGATATGAACTCCTGTCACCCAACCTTCCTAACTGAGCCCATTTCTTCATTCATAAAACATAGATAATATCACTGTTTATCTTTAATTATTATATATTAAATAAGTTAACGCATACAAAGTACCTAAAATACTCTCTGATATATAGCAATTATTCAATAAATGTTCGTTTCTATTATTGTTGCTGCTGTCATTATGGTTTACCCCAAGAACATGAAGCGAGAGTTTACATTTTACAAGCTTCAAAAGTTTATTCTAGGAGTTTCTTATTATTCCAGTACTTCTTACCTGGGGAGCAGTTCTCACAAACAAAAACATTTTCATTTTTGCTTCATCATTATTTTCAATTTTACAACAAAAATTTGGTCAATGAAATAAAGAAACAAATTTGCAAGGGAAAGTTTTTTGAAATTGATGTCACAGATACATTTACACTTGATATCATCATAATAAATCTGAAGTAGCATGCCACATTTAATATTCATGTGTGACCTGAAAGTTATGTTTGACTGCAATATACACTGTTATATAATAATTTACAATATTTGTCAAAGTATAATTGCCTTATCAATATCATGAATATTGATTTTATCAACTAATATTAATAAGGTTGTATTTTATTCAAAGAACAATTATTTTAATAAGCTAAAATCATTTGCCCAAATTTTCTGCACAGGACAATTGAACATAAATAAGATTAATCAGCTTCTTCTAAAAGTTTCCATTACAACAGGCTTACATGAATGAATTCATGTGAAAAGGTAGAATAGAAAATGTTCAAAACAGATATATTATCTCTGATTTTAGCAGAAATATTTTCCAAAGAATTACGAAAATTTGGGTAATTAATTTTTTCTCAATTAAACATATTAAAATTCTATGTTGGAATTATTCATCACATTTATATGTATAATATTATATGAAGTGTTATATGTTACATATGTATATATCTTCCATCAGCATACCAATTATTCCTGTATTATCTATTATTTCAACCCTCTCTTTTTCCCTCTGCCATCTTGGTATAGCGCATAAAGAATATGCTTCAGCTCAATTCACCTACTCTCTACAAGGGCTCATTTTAAGAACATACATGTAGCAGCTTTATCACCCAAATTCAATATATTTTATGAACCAAATCTGTCTTCTAAAAAGGTGGGATAGAGGAAGCACTCTATTAAGTGATAACACCCTGTTCTTACAAATTAATTAATTATTTATCAAGCTTCATAATGTTATTACAAATATGTATAGTATTGCATTGAATCTTTAGATCACTTTGAAAAGTATGGATATTTTCACTATTAATTCTTGTAATCTATGTACATTAGCACACAAATGGCCAACAGGTACATGGAAAGGTACTCACCATTACTAATCATCAGGGAAATACAAGTCAAAACCACAATGAGCAATCACATCACACCTGTTTTAGTGGCTGTCATCAAAAAGAAAAAAGGCTATTGGTGAGGATGGGAAGAAAAGTGAACCCTTGTGCACTGTTGGTGGGAATGTAAATTGGAATAGCTACTGTGAAAACAGTGTGGAGGTCCTCAACAAATTAAAAATGGAACTACCATATGATTCAGCAATTCCACTCCTGGGCATATATCTGAAGGAAAAAAAAAATCATTATTTTGAAGACATATCTGATCCCCATGTTCATTGCCACATTATTTATAACTGCCAAGTCAAGGAAACAACCTACAACCTAACTGTCCATCAATGGATGAGTGGATCAAGAAAATGTCAGGTCACATACACACACAAGCAATAAAGAAGAAAAATCTTTCTATTTGTGATAACATAAGTAGATTTTGAGAGCATTATGCTATGGGAGATGTCAGAGAAAGACAAATACTATATTTTCTCATTTATATATGGAATTTAAAAAGAAAAACTCACAGGAAAACAAAACAGATTGGTTGCTGCCAGAGGAGTAAAATAGGTAAAGGGGGTCGAAAAGTACAAGATTGCAGTTATAAGATAAAAATGTTCTGGTGATATAATGTTCAGCATGGTGACTATGGTTAATAATAGTGTATTGTATATTTGAAAGTTGCTAAGGAAGATCTTAAAAGTTCTCATCACCAGAAAAAATAATTTATAACTATGTGATGTGAGATATGTTAACTAAACCTATTGTGGTAATCACTTTGCAATATACACATAAAATCAATATGTTGTAGAACTTAAACTCGTACAACGCTATTTCAACTATATTTCAATAAAATTGTTAGAAAATAACATCATGACTAATATTCAGTCATTGAAATGAAAGCAATAAGGAGGAAAAGGGGGAACAGAAATACGAGGAAGAGCAGAAGAAGAAAATCTACTCTAACCCGTGGAGTAAATCAAGAGGAAAATTCACATGATAATTCAAGGCTAATGACTTCTGACTTCACATTTTATTTAATAGTGCATTCACATTTCTTGTAATGTGAATATTTGTTATAGAAATGGCTAAAAATTTCTAAGCTTTTGACTGATACCAAAAATGTATATATAATATATATCTAAATTGACTCATTAAGTTTTATGTCATTAGTGTTATTTTTCAATTCAGTAACTGTATTTTCCCATTCAATGAATCATGGACCAACATATAGGAAATATCTATGAAGACAAAGGAGTCAGGCCAAAAGCACAGCGGATAAAAGCTTAAATGAAATCTTTGTAAAAATACTTAAAATTAATTCTGATACAAAAAGCTCTTTCAGATTGTTCAGAGACAGAAACTAAGAGAACATTATCAATATTTTCAAGCACAAATCTAAGAAGTATTACCAAAAAAATTGTTTTAATTATTCTTGCAAGTCTTAGGAAGGTAGACTGGTGTTCAATAAATCAGTGAAGAAATACAGAGGGTTCCACAGCCTTCGAGTGACAGCAGAACCACAAAGGTTAAGAACCTGGACCTGGGACCATGGAAAAGCCTGGATCAAATTCAAGCCTCACTATCTTCTAGCTGCATGAAATTGGCCAAGTCCTCAACATCTCTCATTTTTAGATACCTTTTCTATAAAATGAAGATAACAATAGTTCCTGCCTCATGAGGTTGTGATAATGCATGATAATGCTTAGCAGAGTGTCTGCTCATAGCAATTATTAGCTAATAAGATTATCAAAATTAAACAAAATAGATGACCACTTTACTTGCTTATTCAAGGAGAAGCAGCGAATAATTCCTGTTTCAAAAGAGCTTGACTCTGAGGATTCCAAAGGAGACTCTGTGATTTGACAGTCTATAAAGCAAAGCAGAGGGAAAGGAAGCCTCTAGAGAAAAAGTACCTCTAGCACAAAAATCCTAGTTTCCACTCTGCATTTTATTAACACATTGGGAGAAATTTAAAGTAATGTGGTAGCATAGTTCTTAAAATGGGATTTTTCTCACATCATTTCAACAGTACCTTTCAACACTCAAGTAAACATATCCATTTGCAACCTAGTCTAACCCAAAGAGCAAATCAGCAGGGAAAATAGTTTCTCTGTGTTGTCAATCCAAGTCATCACATGAGACTATGTCAGTAATACTCAAAAAGTGCAATGAATATAAAAATTACCATTTTAGAGACAGCTATTTGAATAGTTCCATACTGTTTGTCGGAATCAGAAATTAAGTGATTCTTCTAGAAAATAAATGGAGAATAAAATAAATGAGCTCCGTTCACGGTTTATGATGTGAAATGGGAGAAAAGAACTGTGGTTTGTTCATCAGACACATTGAAATTTTAAAACTTTGCAAAGTACCTTATAAATAAATGTATCAGTGGCATGAAGTGATTTTTATTAACAACAAAAATCCTTCTTTAGGCCAAGCACTTGACCTTATCTTTCTACACTTTGGATACTATCAAAACTTTAACTTTACAAGTACTAGTCTGTTGTGAAATAAACAATAATCTTATAGGGCAAGTATTACAATTTTTATTGTAGTCATGGTAAAACCAAACAAAACTAAGGGACTCATTCTTAGCCATGAAGGCTTAGCAGCTAAGGAAAAAGTTAGAGCCATGTTGAATCTGAATACTGATGTCACCTTCCATTACCTCTCACCTCTGACATCTTAAGCTATTTGAAATTCAATTTCTTCTTATCATATGGGCATGGCAATATCTACTTTCAATGTTGCTATGAAAAATATGCCAAAGGCATGTCAAGATCCTGGCACTTCATAGGCTCTCCATCATCAAGTGTATAAGGAAACCCCACATTTTCAACAGGAATTTGCTGCTTAGAAAAGCCTTGGAATTTATTGATTGCAGACTGCCACAGGTGTCTTCCCAGTAACCCAGTAAAGGGAATTTCCTGCTTCCAAACAGATGCAGATGGACATAACTAGATTTTTAATAGCAGGTCTGTCCCTAGCTGCCCATGCAAGACTCCAGATGAGTTAGGATTGTGTAGATGCCCACCAGCAGGTGGTACTGCCAAGGAGAGTGGAAATCAAAGGGCAAGGCATGGGATAGGCAATGGGTCCTCAGAAAGGGCTCATGTCCAATGATTCAGAAATAACATTTAAAAAAATATAGGCAAGGGCTCACTATTTGGAAGGGGAATGGAAGAAGAGAAGTTGTTGCATCTTTATCTGAAGCAGTTCTGGGACCTTTTATTCTAAGGATCCTCGGCAGATTCACATGGATCCTCACTGTCTCAAGAACTGCCTTCCATTAGCCAATAAAAGTGATGCCACCAGATCTTTTAGTCTCTTCATTGAATAGAAGGATTTCTTACAGTACTATTGCCACTCCAAATGATTGTTCAGTGGTCTAAAAGTCCTAGAAAAGAACTTTGATCTTCTTTTCCAGCAACAATTGAGGTTTTTGTTATATTCTGTCTCACTTACCCAGTCACCCCTCAATCTAGAGGATAAATATTATCCTTTTTTACCTACTAAAAAGCATTCCACCATCTAGTAAGTACTTTTCCTTTTCCTGCTGCTGGCTATAATTAATAAATTATAAATTAGACACATCTCATCTGCTGCTTCTTAGCAACATCTTAGCAATGACTCTATGTGGGGGCTTGGCAAAAAGATTTCTTTGGAAATGGTTTCAAGGAAAAAATTTAATAATTACCAAGCAACAGAACCAAATCTTCAAACATGTCATTTTTGGATAAAAACTTAGGCTAGGAGAACATGTGACTAGGGACTCCTCTCAATGTAGTTAAAAATCAAACACTCAGAAGCAGTGCCTAGGTCTTCTGATTCATGGTTAAATTTTGCATTATATCACATGCTTCTTCTCTTCAAAGTTCAGTAGAATTTAATGAAATTCAGAACTTTTTTAATAGGATTGCAATAGAAATGTGGGGGAAAATACACACTTATTCCATCAGATGGGCTCAAATCAGATAAATGAAGTCAGCTAGACACAGGAGTCATAATGGTCACTGAAGGGTAGGGAAAGGCTGGATGACTGGAGTCAATTCATTAAATCAAGAAGCTGCATCTTTTATACTCTCCCCCAAGAGGACACTTGCAAATGAGTCACTTAACATCTCCAATCATCAAATCACAAACCACTATGTAAGGAAGGGAAACTATTATCCCCACACCTACCTGCAAATACTGATTGCATAGGAGTGACACTTACATAATGAGTCAATGAGACAGTAAAACAAAAAACATCAGTTAAAAATGTGATTAAACAGGGGCACAGTCCTCACAGTGATAGTTTTACTCTCCTCGTGACAAACTTGCTCACACACTGTCAAAGTATAATCACCAGAGGCTTACTGAGCTGGGGTCTATATAGTGGGATATATGAAAGATTAACATTGAGAGACATAGGGCTTACATTCCTAGTTGGGGCTGCAAAGTTTAACATAAGCAGAATAATGTTAGAACTGCATAAATATTATCTAAATTCTGAAGTGTGAGTTCAGATATCAAGAACTCACATCATCTAATAATGGAAATGAGGTTATTCTACATGAAGCTTTATGTCTTTGCTATTATTGCTCCAATGAAAGAGAGACAGGAGAGAGAGAGGGAGAGAGTTTTTTTTAAAAGTAAGAATTGGTTCATATGGTTGTGGGATGGGCAAGTCTGAAAGTCATAGAGCAAGCTGGTAGGAAATTCAGGTAAGAGTTATAGTCTTATGTTCAAATTCACATCAGGAGACTTTGCTCATTTTTTTGGTCTTAAGACCTTCAACTGATTGGATAAGTCCCACCCACATCATGGAAGGTAATCTGCTTTACACACAGTCTACTGACTTAAATATTAATTACATCTAAAAAAAATACCCTCACAGCAATATCTGGTGTGACTGGTATTTAAATGACTCGGCACCATAGCTTAGCTAAACTTGATCGTAAATTTAACCATTATGGTTATAGACATTTTTATAATAATCAAGGAAATAAGTATTTGTAGGAAAATCACACTTACCACAGTGCTTTACAAAACATATTGTCGGAGACCAGCTCCAGCGGCCAGGGCATGTACACTTTTTCCCAATCGGAGAGGGATGTGGCATCAGCAAATGTACATATGGAGAGAGCCTCTTTGTCCCTTCTTTCAGGGCGCTGGACTGCTCAAACTTTATTGGCAACAGTGGTTGATTATATAGACAGTTTTTCACTACAATTACATCACAGTGGTAAAAGTGCATTGGTTAACTATTACATGGTATAGCAGCTATACGTCACGTTTTAAGATCTCTGTCTTAACTAAACATAGTGAGTACTTTGAAGAGGCCATAGACACAAGAATTTGGCATTCACAAACTTTGTTTGTAGACTGGTGCTTATCTTCAAAGTGTTATGGCAGGGAGACAGTGTAAGTAAATATAAACCAACTTAATTAAACCAGCTATCACTAAAAAGCTTTTAAAATCAAACACAAAACTCACAGCTAGGTTTTTTGGATAAGATATGGCTAACTTCTATGGACCTCATTAAAATCCTAACTCTGAAGTTTACTATATAACTAGTTAATAGATAAACACTATGTTTTAACTAAGTTGGATTTAAATAGGGGAAAAGTTCTTCAGGATGAAGTTTTTATTATATTATTGTTGTAATTTTGTTAAGTCACAAATCACTACAGGAAAATAAGAATGGGAAATAAGAATAATAAGTATATAATCAGGAAACACTGAGGAAAACTGAATAGCAAGTGAATAACAGAAAAGACTAAATCATCCATGGAACAATCTCCACTCAGCAACACAAAATGGAAATTATTTCCTGAGAAATTTAGTTTTCCACCTATGTCAGCAGGCGAGCCTTATTGTCTTCTGGGGCCTGTCTTCGGAAATGTACCATTCAGACAGGCCCCTTTTCCTGATTAGGAGCTTGTCCTCAGAACTGCACATTCAGGCAGGCCTCTTCTTCTGATTAAGAGACTGCCCTCGGAATTGCACCATTCAGGCAAGCTCCCTTCCTCAGCTTCTTGTATCTTCTCGGCTCCCCGCAACATATAACATTTTTAAAACATGGACATGAAGTTCCTTGACATTCTGTCAATTTAAAGGATGCAGGGAAGTCTCTCTATGTAGCTTGAGCTTCTGATACTGTGATGGCTTCATTCAAGAGGGCATGTCCCAAGGGGGGAATTCTAAGAAGCATTTCAAGCTGCACCCCAAGAGGAAGCTAAGTGATATTTTACAACCAGGTTCTGAGGTGGCATTTCTCCATATTCTATTAGTCATTACAGTCACAAGAATTCCCTAAACCAGAAAAGGGGGGACATAACTCCATCTTTTTCTGAGAGAACTGTCAAAGAATTTGGACTCATGTTTAAACACTGCCACAGCTATTTAACATTAACTGAGCTGTTACTATGTCCAAGGCTCTGTTCTGGACTTTTATGCTTCATTTAAACCTCTAACCTTCTTGAAATGTGGTCATCACATAAGTAAACTGATGCTGAGAAATATTAAAACACTTCCCAAATTCATACAGCCAGCACAAGTGGTGGAGCCAAGATTCCAACCTAAGGCATTAAGGCATTCTAACTCTTAACACCCACATATTTTGTGTAACACAATCCTGCATCCAATTCAAAAACAGAGAGAATGAAATAATGAAAAAAAGTCAACTTTAATAACTATTTTTAATTGCCTTTGGAAGTGGACTTTTTGTTAAAACCAGTGTTAGGTCTACACAGTGTTAATTCATTAACCTGATAATAAGCCAAGCAGGTACTAACTTGTACAGTTCCCTGAGGTAAACTAGAAAAAGATTCCCATCTAAGCAGATCCAGGCCCAATATACCATGCCTTGGCAAGTGGAGCTGAGGCTAAATTTCAGTCCCTAGTAACCACCTCAGCTGGATCCACTCCTGAAATGAAAAACTCTACAGGAAAAATGATATATGTTGACCTTTCCTGAAAGCCACCTCATTCCTCAAAGTGGTAAATGGAGTTCACTTATCCCTTTGCTCCAGCTGGACCATGACCCAGAACAATGAGACTCAATTGTAGAGTACTTATTGAAATTGTTTGAAAAGGAATTTACTTTCTTTGCAGATATTGCTAGCTGAAAGGATAGCATAAAGCAAGAGTGGCTGGGGGCCACTTTACTTCAAAATCTGAAATAAAGCCACCACAGAGGAAAGCAGAATAAAGAGATATAGAAGACACTGAACTCCCTGGATCCAGCCTTGCCTGAAGCTAAGTTTATCCCTGTCTCTTCAAAAAGTTGACCTAACAACTACCTTCCTTTCTTTTTAATTCTAAAAGCCAACTTGTGTTGAATTTATGATACAGCGCAAAAGTGTTTCAGCTAACATATTTCTTTGGTCATGACTTCATTTTCCTTATTTAAGAAAAAAACTAAATAAACTTGAAAAAACTTTCTGGCTCCATCTTCCTATCAATCTCTCTGAGATGGAGCTTTCTCATCTTCACAAATAAAATATAGGACTGAACTTCTTCAGTTTGCGTCTAAAACTATGATTCTGTGATTTTATATAGCTCAGGGGAAAAAATGTCCTAGTAAATTTTTTCTAGCTCAATAACCTCAGAGAATGTGGTAGGTTGGGCACAGCTCTGAGCACTGCCTATGTGCTTCATCTATGTCTTTTTCTTTCTAATTAACAAATACAGAGGAGATCAAAATGGTGGAGTAGGAGGACATGGAGCTCACCCTCCCACCCCACCCCCATGAACACATTAAAAACATATCTACATATGGAGTAGTTCTCATAGAAAACAAACTGGAAATTAGAAGAAAGACTTATACAAAAAAAGGTGTAAGAAAGATCCACACAGAATTGGGTTAGAAGAGAAGAGAGACAATCATGTCAAGACAGCACTCCTAAAATAGGGCACAGAAAAGGAAGGGTATATCATGGGCTTGGAGATAATCCCTAGGGAGTGAGTGGTTCAAACCATATATTGGGCACCCCAGCCCTGAGGAACAACACTAGGAAAATGAGTCCCCTTAACTGGTTTGAAAAACCACTGGGACTATACAGCAAGACTGTAAGAAATAGTTTCCACTTATGAAAAGCATGTACATACTTCCTTACTCCTGAAACAAGGCAGAGAATGCAGATTGAAACCTCCAAAGACCTGGCTGATTTCTAAAACTGCCACAGAACATGCTCGAGCCCCAGTACAATGCACTCTCCAGCCCCTCCTGCTCTGTTATGCAACTCCCCATTAGGGCAAAGGCTGACTTTGCCAAGGAAAGTGTGCAGTGTGGGAGGACAAGCCAGCTTGGACCCATGATAACATCTGAACTGGGTGAGGGCAGCCATTCCTGAAGCTCATAGAGGCAACAGATTGAGAGTGGTCTAGAACTCTAACTGGAGCACTGGAACTGCCCCAGTGATGCCACAATTCACATCTGGTGCACCCCCAGCCCATCTTGCTCCAGAACTACTCCTTTTTGGGGTGAAGTTGCCAGTACTGGGAGAGGAAGAGCACACAACAGAACCAGCTTGGCCCCGACCCTTGGGGATTCTACTCCAGCCATTTGGAACCCACTCCTGCCCCCAGTAGGGTGGTGCTCTCACTGAGCAGAGAAGACCTAGATTTACACAGTTCTGACTCTAGCCCCTCCATAACCAGCCCTATCACCTGTCAAGGTGATATCTTTGAGCACACCCTGAAGGAAGACATGACTTGTACTCATATAAGATCCAGTTCTCACATCAAAGCCACTGGGCACATGCAAAATGTATAAAGATATTCACAAACAAGGACACCCCTTCAAGACTGGTATAGGTAACTGTTGTCTCTCCTAATTTCACATAGAAATGGAGAAAGTTAAACAAAAGAGAAGACATAAGAATTTGTTTCAAATAAAGAACAAGAAAAAAACCCTCAGAATATAATTAATGAAACAGAGATAAATAATATACCAGATACAGAGTTCAAAGCAATCATAATAAGAATGATAACTGAACTAGGGGAAAGAATAAATGAACACAGTAAGAATGTAAAAAAAAAAAGCCCTAGGAAATATGAACAAAGAACAAATCAAAACTAAAGAATACAATAACTGAAATGAAAACTATTGTACAAGGAATTAAGAGCAGACTAAGTAATACAGAAGCAATATGGATGATAATGGAAATTGCCAAATGAGAATCAGAATACCAGAAAGAAAAATAAATTTAAAATGAGAACATTTTAAGAGACAATGAGGACAACATCAAGCATACTAACATTCATATTGTAGGGGTCCAAGAAGGGGAAGAGAAAGAGAAAATTGTCAAAAAAAAATTGATGAAACTGTGGCTGAAAACTTCCCCATGCTGAGAAAGAAAAGAGGTTTCCAGGTATAGGAACCACAAAGTCCCAAATAGGATGAATCCAAGGAGACTCACACTAAGACATAGCATAATTAAAATAGCAAAAGTTAAATTTAAAGAAAGGATTCTAAAATCAGAAGGAGGGGGGAATAAGTGTCACATACAAGGGAACCCCATAAGGTTATCAGCTGATTTTTCTACAGAAAATCTGTGGCCAGAAGGGTGGTGCATAATGTTTTATAAGTGCTGAAATGAAAAGCCTAAAACCTAGGATACCTACCCAGCAGGATTATTATTCAGTATCAAAGGAAAGATAAAGAGCTTCTCAGAAAAGCAAAAACTAAAAGAGTTCATAAATATTAGACAAACATTACAAGAAGTGCTAAAGGATCTTAAGAGAAAATGGAAAGGTTACAATAAGAAATAAGTTTAAGGGAGAGGGAAAACCCTCTCCTATTAGTAAAGACAAATATACAGCAAAGGCTATGGATCAGGCACGTAAAAAGCTAGTACAAATATTAAAAAACAAAAATTATAAAATCAACTATAACTACAATAAGCAGTTAAGGAGTACACATGAGGATGGAAAATATGACATCACAAACACAAAATGTGGAGGAGTTAAAATGAAGATCCTTCAGAAAGTATTTGAACTTAAATGACTTTCAGTTTAAAACAAGTAAATACAGTTATAGGTTAACATATATGAACACCATAGTGACCACAAATCAAAAACTACAATACATATACAAAAATTAGAGAGAGAAGAACACAATATACCATGTCATCAAATCACAAGTGAAGAAATCATCAAACCACGATAGAAGAGACCAAAAGAATAAGAGCAGAGAAGAACTACAAAACCAGAAAACAAGTAACAAATTGGAAATGATAACATACCCATCAACAATCATTTAAATGTCACTGGACTAAATGCTTCAATCAAAACATATAGGATGGCTGATTGAATAATATACAAAATCCATCAATATGCTGCTTTCAAGAGACTCACTGAAAGCTCAAGACATACACACAGACCAAAATGAGAGAATGGAAAGAAATATTTCATGCAAATAGAAATGACAGCAAACCTGGGTTAACAACACTCAAATCAGAAAAAGAAAAAAAAATCATCATGGGAGGACCTAACCTAGAATGGTGGTTGCAGGAGGAGTGAATTTAAAAACAAAATCAGATGTGCTTTTGTGGCACAGTGGGTTAAGGATCTGGTCTTACTGCAGAGTCTTGGGTTGCTGCTATACTGAGGATTCCACCCCTGCCTAGGAACTTCCACATGCCATAGGTGTGCAAAAAAAAAAAGGGGGGGGCAATATAAAGGTAGGGGATTAAGAGGTACAAACAATTAGGGCCATAATAAGCTCCAAGAATATGTTGTACAACGCAGGGAATAAAGCCAATATATTATAATAATTATAAATGAAATATAATCTTTAAAATTTTGAATCACGATATTGTACACCTGTAACTTAATACCGTACATCGACTATACCTCAATTTTAAAAAAACAAAAATGCAATCCCAAAAAAACAGATATAAAATATTCCATGAAGTTTGATTAAATCCTAAGGCTGGAGAGACACAATCTTGACTTTTTAAGCATAGATGACCATAAAAACAAGTGTATTATTAAAAGAAACAGAGGGCTCAGGAAGAGGAGTTTTCTTCTGTGAGGAGTGCAGGGGCTGGTCGAGAAAAAATATCCTAAACTCAGATTTAGTCATGCTAAGGTTAGAGTTCAGAAGGATTTCTGCTTAAAGATATCCAAGGTACAGCTAGAAATAAAAGTTTCAGTCTCAAAATCTGGATAAAGATGCAGAATTTGAAGCCATTTTGGAAATAATTGTTTAACTCATAAAAACATATTAAGTGGCCAACTAGTAATATATAGAGACAGAAGAATAAGGGCAAAATCCTGAAGAACACCACTTTTCAACAATGGGACAAGAAAAAGAATTCATTAGAGGAAACAGAAAAAAAGACTCAGAACTGAAAGGACCATCAAGATCGGACAGTGTAAAGAAGCCGGGACAGAAAGTATGTCAAGAACAAAAATCAACAAGGAAAAATGTATCAAAGACTCCAAAGGAGTTTAAGGATAAAAATAATAAAGACCATTGGTTGAACCACTTGGCAGTTATTACTGATCTTAAAAAGAACTAGTTTGGTGAAAGGCTTTGGACAGAAGAAGAGAAGTAATGAGTGTCCAGCTAGAGTTCTTAGACTACTCTCAAGAAATCTGTTGTATAAGGGAAGGAGATATAGAATGATTACTTGAAGAGGGGAAATGGCAAGAGAAGTTTTGTTTTTTAGGAGGGAGAGCCTTGGGGAAAGGGAAACACTTAAAATGACAAAAAGGGAGATAAATTGACAAGGCAAGATCCCAAAGACAAAGATAAATGTATCAGGACACAGCTGTAGGGATCATATTTGGAAAGAAGGAAAAATTAATTTGTCCTCAAGTAGGAATAAATTATCAGCAAATTGGGAAAATAAAGATTAATTTTATGGCAGAAAAAAGATAAAGTTCTATAAGCTGTCTCTTAGGTCCTTATTCTTTTTTTTAGGTACTTTTTTGATGGAATATTTTTTAAATTTTATTTTTATTAGTTTATAGTTGATTTTCAGCGTTGTGTCAATTCCTGCTGTACAGAATTGACCCAACATACATATCTTACATGTATCTATTCTTTTTCTCACACTATCTTCCATCATGTTCTATCCCTATCCTGTAGAACCTCATTGCTTATCTATTCTAAATGTAATAGTTTGCATATACTAACCCCAAACTCCTCAACCATCCCACTTCCTCCCCTCTCCCCCTTAGCAACCACAAGTCTGTTCTCTATGTCTGTCAGTCTATTTCTGTTTTGTAGATAGATTCCTTTGTGCCATACTTAAGATTCTACATATAAGTGATATTGTATGGGTATTTTTATTCTTGATGAAGACTATATAGTGACCAACTTGTCCCAGTTTACCAAGAACTTTTCCAATTTTAACACTGAAATTCCCCCTTTCTGGGAAACAGGGATGGTTGTTAACCCTAATGGTGCCTTAACTGAGTGCTACTGATGTCAGGTGGGTGTGAATTAGTGTTTTATTGAGATTAAAGAAGAAATGTTTAGGATAATTTTATGGGGAAACTTGGTAGGAGTTAATTAAATATGGGCACATAGTCCAGCATGACTCCTGACCCTGCATCTTCGTGTCTTGATATTCAGTGAGCTAATGCAGTAGATTTTAGCATTCCTCCAAGTCATTCAGAGATTGTTCACCAAAGCTTAACTATACACAGAAGTGACTGTGAACCATGCATTTAGTATTATTCTGCTGAAGTCAAGTAAAAGAATCCCAGCTCATCTTCCCTGGTGCCAGATCCCAAACTGCCTATAACCTTTCAACACATTCAACATGGGAAGTGTGACAAAGGGGAATCAGAATGAAAAGAAACCATGAATTTAACCAACTGTGGTTAAAATACCTTCTGCAAATTTTGTGAAACACATAACCTCTTAAACACAGTGATAAAGTCAACCCAGGCACTTGGAAGGTGTTTGTGCAACTGAGGGCTGTTGAACCTTCATGAGCTTATCCACAAATCTGTACCAGGTTTGTGGTCAATATTTGGAGCTGCCTTGCATGAACATACAGAACTTGGGCCATATTAAAATCTTAGGTTTCCTAAAAGCACCTCTCTTTTTTATGTCCTTACACATATGTCTTCCTCTCTCTGGAGAGTTTTCCACAGGACAGCTTTCCAGATGGAAATAAGAGAACGTATAAAGGCCCTGAGGGAGACATATGTTTGGTGAACATGTGGCTTGTAGGTTTGAGCTTCAAGGAACAAGGAAGAGGTCAGTGCTGTTGGAGAAGAATGAGAGAAGAGTGGGACAGTATGGAGGCAGAAAGATAACCAGGCAGGTCCTGGGGCCCTGTAGACATTGCAAAGACTTTGACTCTTATTCTGAGTGAGCTGGGAAGCCAGGCAGAGTTGTGAGCAGAAGACTGACATGAACTATCAAGGTTTTTAAGTATCACACTACTGAGAATAGACTGTAGCTACAAGAGCAAGAATTAAAGCTTATTTATCTTTGAGTTAAAGGTAGTGAAGGAATATTATTTTTAAATCTGGCAACAGAATTTCTCCTTAAGGAGAAAATGTTTGTTTAGAAAAATAAAGCCCTCAGGAAAGAGGCCACAGTAGACTAAGATAGAAATACAGAGAACAGAATTGTTTTGCCTAATAGACTTGGAGAAAGAAACATTCAGCTCTGGGGTATGTGTGAGAAGGAGATTAATGGATAGGGAGCTTTGGAGAGAGTGGGGCAGCCTAAGGCAAGAGGTCAGGAGATTCAAGAACACTGTCAGCTTCCTGTCATGGGAAGAGGGACACTTAGGAAGAAAAATATGAAATATTCAATTTTGGATCATCCAATACACGATCCCAAGATATAGGAAATCCTTCAGAAAGTAAAAAGTCTAACATACAAAAATGCCTTTGTGAGCAGTGTTTTGAGGAAATGAAGTGTTTTGAGAATGGGCCATTTGTTGAGTGGAGAAAATTATCAGGAATAGAGGCCAAGATGTGGGTACAGCCAATAACTCAAGAAGTATGAATCAAAACAAGAAAGGATCATGGAAAAATATTCCTGAAAGAGATTCTGCGTATCTCATCATGGCAGGAATGATTCAAAACATCACTATCTAAATAGTAAAGGAAGAATAACTCCAACCTTGAACTGGATGGAGGCAGGCAATAACAAAGGTAGCCACTGGGGTTTCTTCAGCATTCACAGTGTACTTTGCATAATAATAAATGGCGGGAATGAATTAATCAATCAATGTCCAGGAATAAAATTTAAGAAATGAATTTTTAAAGAGCTAACCATGCTTTTTTGCTGGGTAGTACTAATATTACATCCAATATGTCTATATATGGGGTTTATAGTTCCATTATACTTTTTCTTCCTCAAGTAATGTTTATTTTGAGCTTACTGTGTTCCAAATCCTGTGCTAAGTGTTTTATAAGATCTCTACGACCTAGGTATTGTTACTACCCCACTTTAAATACCAGAACACCAAGTCTCAGGTAAAGTAACTTGCTCAAGGATTAGCATCCAGCAGAGGAAAGAGGGCAAGGTAGAGCCAGGATTTGAATTCAGGCTGCAGATTCCAGAGCCCATACTCTTTATTATTATTATTATTGTTATTGTTATTATTATTACTATTACTTTTTAAAGTTCTATTGAATATAGTTGATTTACAATGTTGTGATAATTTCTGCTGTACAACAAAGAGATTCATTGCCAACACTCTTAATGACACCCCTGTATACTTCCATTTCACATGTCATACATCCATCATCATGTTTTAGCTCACAAATATGCCATTAATTCATAACATGGAAGAACTGAATCTATTTGGAGAAAAGTCTGTAATGGATCCTAAAATACACTATTGGAGGATATTCAAACCTGTTGAAAAATTAACAAGTGTTTCTATTAGAGGAATACTGTATCTAGATATAGTAATATGGAAGATAAATGGATCAAGTAATCTTCTTACATGGAAATAAAAACATGAAAATATTAGCACCACATTGTAAATCAACTAAACATCAAGAAAATAATTTTAAAAAAGAAAAAAAAAACATGGAGTTATTATAGCTTTGAACACACACATTTTTCTAAACATTCTTTCAGAGATCCATGTCGTTAATATAGGTTTGTACCAGTCTGATCCGGGTACTAATGCTGTAGTTATGATAGTCTGAAGACCAGGGAACTTGAGACTGTGTAATTCATGGTACAAATAAGAGGAATTTCAACCAACATTTCTTGGCCAAGTGTCTTTTTTTTTCTTTTTTTTCTTTTTTTTCTTTTTTCTTATAGCTGGTTTCAAGATAAATTCAAAATGATGATTCAGCCATCCTGGTCTTAGGGAAGATTCAAAATTGCAGTGCAACCTGATTAGATAGTAAGGGAAAGGACAAACTGTCAGGAAGAGATTAAGAAAGGAGAGCCCTGAGATGATGATAAGACTTAAACCTACATTGGCATTCTTTTTTATTGTAACTAGAAAATGCCACAGCTTATAAAGTAAGTTTGAAGAAGTAATGAGGTGGTTTTTTGGGGTTTTTGGGGTTTTGTTTTTTGGTTTGGGGTTTTTTTTTTTGCCCTTGAAATACTTTTTTGATAAAAAAAATTATGAAATTTAAGTAGTTCAAATTTTAGGATATAGTTGACTCTAAGAAGGAATAAAAGATCATTGGAAATTAATGAGTCCCCAGTATCCTAGGTATTTCTGTGACTGCTTGCCCCCAAAGTTGATAGCTTTCTTCTAAAAGCAGTGCTATTAGGGCATCCTTTCACCTTGTTACAAGCTCATGCAATGCAGCTACATTCTTTGAGCACAGGAGCCTGTGAAACACCACGGAGATACTGGAAATTATTTGTCCAGCTAATAAATGTAGACTGAGTGCCTACTTGGAGGTAAGCATTAGGACTTGGAATCCAAAATTAGAAAAACACAGTCCCAACCTTGACCACACTCATCATCTAGAGGAGAGCTGGACATTCAAGCAATCAGAACTGACTTGGCTAGAGTGCGCCAGGAGACCTTTCTACCTGCTTACAACTATGTCACTCATTTGATATTAGTGCCTATGCCAAAGTGGTTATTAAATATTTTTAATATCACCCCATAAACAATTATACTGTAATGTGGTTATGTCCTATGTTAAAAGCACATATATATTCGATGCCAAAGAAACAGAGAAAAAAGACATTCATCACATCTTAAATTGAAATGGAAATGATGAATAGCCTCACATGCTCTGTAACACTCTCCAGGTGGTGATATTTTCATGAGGAAACGTAGGTGTTTAAGGTTGGAAAGGATTTTAGAAACTAGCTAAGTCCACTCTACAGAGAAAGACATGGAATGACAAAATGCATCAGTGACTTTCCACAATCACCCACCTAGTTAAGATTAGAGATGGAGAACCCAAGCCTTCTCATTCCTAAAACCTGAAACCCTCTGAACTGCTATCCCACACTAGTTAGTAACTATGTGTCCTTAAAATGATTCTTGGTTGTTTTATGCCCAATTCTCTGACTTTGATGCCTTTCACATTTCTCACCTACTGGCTAATAACTTCTCCACTGGAATAGCAGTAAGCACCTGGGCTTACAGGGCATGAGTTCTGATCCCTACTATGCCACAGCAGGGGAAGCAGTGCACACAACTCTGGTCTCCCAGTCACAGCAGGTCCTGCAGTCCCAAGGAACTGGGCAACAGAGAAAGACTGAGACCCTGTCCCTCCAGCCACAGAGATACCCATGAATCTGGCCTCAAACTAAAAAGATTTTTCATGGAAAGCAAAACAAAAAGACAAGCTACCAAATGGTAGAAAATATTTACAAGTCATATCCAAAATATGTAAAGAACTCATCCAACTCAATCACAACAATAAAATGAACCAACTGGTTAAAAAATGGGCAGAAATTCTGAATAGACATTTTGTCAAAAAATACAGCCAATAGGCACAAGAAAAAATGTTCAGTATCACTAATTATTAGGAAAATGAAAATCAAAACCACCATGAAGTATCACCACACAACATTTAGAATGGCTGTTATCAAAAAGACAAGGAATAAACAAGCATTGAAGAAGATGTGATAAAAGAGAACACTTGTGCACTGTTGATGAGAAGGTAATTTGGTGTAACCACTATGGAAAACAATTTGGAGAGTCCTCAAAAAATTGGAAATAGAATTACCATATAATCCAGCTATTCCACTTTTGGGTATTTATTTGAAGAATACGAAAACACTAATTCAGAAGGATATATGTGCTCAATTTTCACCAAAGCATTATTTACAATAGCCAAGTTATGAGATCCAGTGTTACCATGGCTGTGGCATAGGTTGGCAGCTGCAGCTCCAATTCATCCCCTAGCCAGGGAACTTCCATATGCCACAGATGTGGCCATAATAATAATAATAAAAAATATACAGATAAAATTCCTTATCTGTAAATATACAGATAAAGTAATAATAAAATATACAAACACACAGATAAAATACTAAGAAGAAAATATACAAATAAAATTCCTGGCCTTCATACCCTCCCCACTTAAGTACATTACCAAAATGGTCTTTCTAATATCAATCCAAACAAATTATAACTCTAATAATGAGAGAGAAAGCTAAACATATAACCATAACATATGAAGTTCTTTACAACCGTGACTCAACCTTCTTTGCAATCTCATCTCCAATCACTCCCCACAATATTTTACATCTCATGGACATCAAACTACTACATTACAATGCATAGTATATTGAATAAATCTCAGTTTTGCATGTGCATTTCAATTCCCTGGCACATCCTCCTCCCTCTTAGACCCACCTCCTATTCATGTCTACCTCCATAATTCATTCTTAAGACCTTGCTTCAATGTTTGACATTTTTACAACTAGAATGTATTCACATACTACTTTTGTAATTAAAAGTTTAAATACTCTATCCCAGAGAAAAAAATCATGGCCATATTTAAATATCAGCTTTTCGGCTACAATTTTTTGTCACCTCTTGCTTATTTAACCGTGTTTCTGTCCCAGTTTGTATCTCCCTCAATTGATATCATAATAGGTTTATGTAGCTGCCTCCACTCTGAGCCACTGATGTAAGCAACATGTCTTATATCTCTCTCATCACCAAGTTCCATAACTAGATCTCAGAATAATTCATTACTAGTTAAGACAAGGTAAATATGAGCTCCTTAAATATAGTAGTCTCTACCAATAAGTTTTATAAAACTAATTATGTATGATTTTGTTATTTTTAAACACTTTACTTGATGCTGTTATAGTTTTCTTCACTGACCTACCCCAAGTGGAAAAGAGCTTTATTGCAGCAAAGAATTAGTAGAATTTTCTTTCAAAGACCTCCCCAATCTAAAACACCAACACAATTAAAGCTACTATATTTTTTTCTACCAAGCATGAGATAATAGATCTTTCTTACTAAATGAATATACCATCTTAACAGTAACATTATTTAAGCAGTTTTAACTTAAGTACGCTAATTATTTGGTGTTTGACTATTTTATATTTAAATCATGTGGTTTTATCCTATTAGATTACTTCAAGGTCTAGACTTGTGATAAAAGACCTTCTTAAAGGGGAGCTGATAAGTTCAGAAGGTTTTCACTCATTTCTCCTAAAGGAACCTCAAGACTTCAGAAAACCATATGAATAGGTTTTGTGGTTTAAATAGCCACCAAAAAAAAAGATTCAGAGGTTATGAAGGAAGGATGATCTTCTCTGGGTGAGGGGGCAGCATTCCAACAAACAATATTGATTCTCATCTGCTTCAGTGAAGCACTTCTTCCTCAAGGCAAAGGATTGGACCAAATAATTTTATAAGATTCACTTTATCTCTATGGTTGTAAAAATAAAGAAAATAACCTTGATCAAAAAAAGAAGAAGAAGAAGAAGAACTAGACCCATAAAGAGTGTAGAAAATGTACCTATGAAAGACTAAACAACATAGCAGCACAGTTGCATCAGTTGCTCTTGGGAAACCTAGATCAAAGCACATGTTAGAGCTTTTCACTTCCAGAATAGGAAACAGACAAACATTAGAGGACCAAGTTTAGGTTTCTTGCAGTAACTTAAGAATCCTCCTGCTCTGAAAACTTTCATGCACTTTATTGTCTAATATAGTGGAAAAAAATCGCTAGAATAGCCTTGCTTCTAGAAACTGTTTACTCAGTTCCTTAAAACTTGTAACACTTGATGCACTTTTTAAAAGGCAAGCTCTAGGGTAGTTGATTAATTTCAACTATGCACTATGCATACTCTCTGGGTACATGATATCTGTGGAAAAGCAGTATTAGAACAACTCTTGGCTTGGTTCTTGTTTTCTTGTTCTCATGGTGGATAAAAAAGATGGATAGCATACTGTTCACTGATAATTTTTTAAAGATTGTAAAATTATTAATGTCATATATATTATGTAAATATGTCTCAAAGAAATTATTTGACTCATTAATTCTTGAATAAAACAGTAAGATGATACGATATCCAAATGATATTTAATGATAATACAAAGAATAGAGATGATAGATAAATAGTTGGATAGAAAAGTAGATAGATAGATAGATAACAGACAGATAGACATGTAGGCAGACAGATATGATGAAATAATAACTTGCTTAAAACATGAAAACCAATACCAATAGGACAGTAACCTACTGCATCTCATGGGACACAATCACCTTTCTAATGGAGAAAAAATCATTTACATCATTACCATTATTCTACTTCTTATAAAGTTATAAAATAACTTTAGATCTACAATAAATAACCTGAAGATGTATGTTAGACAATACCTAATTTTACATTGAAGACACTTAACAATCTCTTTTGTCTATTTCTGTCTTTCATACATTTTTCTATAATATCATTCCAATACATTGATATGTTAAAGCACTAATGCATTATCTATAAAAATATTGCTTCTATAAATTTAGCAGCAAGTGTTTTTTCTTGGTATCCTCCTAAATATTGTTTGTTCTTCAACATTGTCTGATAACAACATGATCTGTAAAGTAGAACAGTGACTCCAAAATTATCTGTTCATAAGATTTAATCAAGGGGGACTTCTTAACATTTGCATTTCCAGATCCTTCCCTGGAAATTCTCATTCAGTAAGTATGGAAAGGGACCTAGGTATAAATATTCTTTAATAAGCACCATGTGTGATTTTTATAATTAGGCAAGCTAGGAAGAGTTTAATTAAAGCAAGCCTGAAAATAATACAATGACTAAATATAATTTTGAGTATCCTTAAATTAATTAAACAACTTTTAATTAAACTTTTATTTAACCCAGATGGCTTACTAAGTCATTTTTTTTGAGAGGACTATCTAAATCCATGACGATTTTTCATCTCTCAGATTATTTAATTATTTTACCAGAGAATATTAATTGCATCTGAAGCACCTCCCTTTTAACTTTCAAGCTTCCCTACACTGGCTCTAGATTTTCCTCACTTTACATTGTATACCTGGATAGCATCCTTTGAGCCATAAAAATTACAGCAAAGTCATCAACAAGCTGTAAACTAAGATTAGTCACCAAAAATAGGAGAAAAAACTGATTCACTGAAAACTAAAATATTAGTTGATGTGTGAAGAAAGCAAAGATGCGATCATGAGTCAGAGTAATGTCTGTATCTGAGAAGCAAATCCAAGATCAGATGTTGCATGAGGGCACAAATGGGCAAGAGGAGAGGTTTAAGAAACAAATATGGTAGACATAGATAAATTTCCATCACAGCACTCTTCAAAGAGGGACACTATATTCCTATAACGAGGACTAAATCTCAGCCAACACACACAAATACAGTGGAATATTTTTATACTGCTTGATAAATGGTTACTATTCCAAGTCCCCTATCTCTTCCTCCTAACCAACCTAGTACCTGGCAACTAAAGGGTTAATATCTGACATAGAGGATCCCATAAAATTCTGCTCAAGCCCTGCTGCCAACAATGATTATGATTGTTTTAAGCCTAGATCCTATTAGTGATTAAATAATGTGATTATTACTCCTCACAAGATGTCTCCATACTGCAAAGGGCTCCATCCTATTATTCATAAAATAAGAGAAATGACAAAAAGTAGATGAGGTTATCCCATTTTAACTTATTCTCCACCCCTTCACATTCTATTATATAATCAAAAACAACTATCTATTGAAGATTAGGTAATATCAGAAAAATAAAATTATCATAATTTTGGTTACCTTTACTTGAGCATTTAGCTGTGGTGTGATATAAACATATATATCTATATACACATATATGTATATACATGTCTATATCTATATATCCAATCATACATTATATATTTATACATTCATACATACTTACTCCTACCATATATATTCATACATTTATACATATTCCTCATCCAAGATTTCCTTTGATTATTTCACTTTCAGGACTTCTATGTCCCTAACCAGATTCTGAGTTAGACCCTCAAAGCCACTGCTCCTATACATGGATTTCAATTATTCCTTGGTGACCATTACTAATCCAATGATTTGAACAACCTAAGAAAAGCTGGAAACTACAAAATCTAATCCATATGGCACAGGACGATAAGTTATCTGTTAAAAAAGTTAATTCAGTTACATGATTAGTGTATTTAAAACACTCTGTAGCTTTCCATCTCCCCTAGACTCAACATGAAATCCAAAACATTTTGTAATTTGACCCCTGTGGGCCTCACCAGCCTCATCTTGTCCCTCTACTTACCCAACACTTCTGTTCTTAAAGTGGCAGCTTGGCCTTCTCTCACTTCCATGTTCCCTCCCATGTCATTAGGACCTTAATTATGCCTGGAAAACAGGCCTTCTCAGACAGCTTGCCTTAGCAGTCTATTCATCCTGCAGACTACAGCGTGGACCTCACTTTCTTGGAGCAATCTTCCTTGACCCAGTCTACATGAGGTATCCTGATATATAATCCAATAGCATCTTATATCTTTTCACAGAGATTTGCATATCTGAAAATGTTTAACTTTTTTTTGTCTTTTTTCTTTTTTTAGGGCCACACCCACAGCATATGGAGGTTCCCAGGCAAGGGGTCCAGTCTGAGCTGTAGCCACAGGCCTACACCAGAGCCACAGCAATGCTGAATCCAAGCCATGTCTGGGGCCTACACCACAGGTCACGGCAACACCAGGTCCTTAACACACTGAGTGAGGCTGGGGATTGAACCCGCATCCTCATGGATACTAGTCAGGCTCATTAACCCCTGAGCCATGATGGTAACTCCTGTTTAATATTTGTATTAATTTGTTTTATTTCTGAATTCTCATTGGCAGTAAATTCCACGTCTATCTTGCTTATCCCCGTATCCCAGCACTTCTCATAGTAACTGGTATTTGGCAGATAGTCAATAAATATTGTGTACATGGAAAATTTAGAAGTATCTGAACTCATTCTTTAATGGCTTGTAATGGTTTTTAACTCACGTTCTTACAACTAAATTTTTTTTTAATTTCTTGGGTTTTTTTTTTGTCTTTTTGCTATTTCTTGGGCCGCTTCCTTGGCATATGGAGATTCCCAGGCTAGGGGTCTAATCAGAGCTATAGCCACCAGCCTATGCCAGAGCCACAGCAATGCAGGATCCAAGCCACATCAGCAACCTACACCAGAGCTCACAGCAACACCAGATGGTTAACCCACTGAGCAAGGGCAGGGACTGAACCTGCAACCTCACGGTTCCCAGTTGGATTCGTTAACCACTGTGCCATGACAGGAACTCCTCTTGGGGTTTTTTTATTTATTTATTTATTTGCTTTTTAGGGCTGCACCCATGGTGGCACATGGAACTTCCCAGGCTAGGGGTTGAATTGGAGCAACAGCTGCTGGCCTACACCACAGCCAGCAATGTAGGATCTGAGCTGCATCTGTGACCTACACCACAGCTCACAGCAATTCCAGATCCTTAACCCACTGAGCAAGGGCAGGGATCGAACCCACAAACTCATGGTAACTAGTTGGAATCGTTTCCACTGTGCCACGATTGGAATTCCCTTAATTTTCTTTTGTTATAAAAGATTTTATAATGCCTTCAAATTCTTGAACTAAATGGAATGTTCTGAATATTTTTGCTTTTATCGAGCCAACTACTGTCCATTTTGTTTAGTGATGCTAAAAATAATTCTACCAAACATACAAAGAGGAACTTACACCCATCCTCCTTAAACTTTTTCAAAAGGTTGAAGAAGAAGGAACACTCCCAAAGACATTCTAGGATGCCACTCTCACCCTAATTCCAAAACCAGACAAAGATACCACCAAAAAAGAAAACTATAGGCCAATATCTCTGATGACTATAGACACAAAAATTCTCAACAAAATTTTAGCCAACCGAATCCAACAACATATCAAAAAGATCAGACAACACGACCAGGTGGGATTCATCCCAGGTGCACAAGGATGGTTCAACATACACACATCAATCAACGTCATACACCACATTAACAAATGAAAAGTCAAAAACCACACAATCATCTCAATAGATGCAGAGAAAGCATTTGACAAAGTCCAACATCCATTCATGAGCAAAACCCTTACCAAAGTGGGTATAGAGGGAACATACCTTAACATACTCAAAGCCGTGTAAGACAAATCCACAGCAAATATGATACTCAATGGAGAAAAGCTGAAAGCCTTCCCACTAAAATCTGGAAGAAGACAAGGATGCCCACTATCACCACTGTTATTCAACATAGTATTGGAAATCCTAGCCAGATGACATGATACTATATATAGAAAACCCTAAGGACTGCACACAAAAAACTACTCAAACTCATCAACACGTTCAGCAAAGTAGTAGGATGTAGGATTACCATTCAGAAATCAGTTGCATTTCTGTATATTAACAATGAGATATTAGAAATGGAATACAAAAATACAATACCTTTTAAAACTGCACTCCAAAAAATCAAATACCTGGGAATCTACCTGACCAAGGAGGTAAAAGACTTATATGCTGAGAACTATAAAACATTCATCAAGGAAATTAAACAAGATGCAAAGAAATGTAAAGATATTCTATGCTCCTGGGTTGGAAAAATTAATATTGTATAAATGGCCATACTACCAAAAGCAATCTAAGATTCAATGCAATCCCTATCAAATTACCCATGACATTTTTCACAGAACTAGAACAAACAATCCAAAAATTTATATTGAACCACAAAAGACCCAGAATTGCCAAAGCAATCCTGAGGAACAAAAACCAAGCAGCAAGCATAACTCTCTCAGACTTCAGGCACTATTACAAGGCCACAGCCATCAAGACAGTGTGGTACTGGTACCAAAACAGACATACAGACCAATGGAACAGAATAGAGAACCTGGAAATAAACCCTGACACCTATGGTCAATTAATCTTTGACAAAGGAGGCCCCAGAACATCCAATGGGAAAAAGACAGTCTTTTCAGCAAGTACTGCTGGGAAACCTGGACAGCTGCATGCAAAGCAATGAAACTAGAACACACCCTCACACCATGCACAAAAATAAACTCAAAATGGCTGAAAGACTTAAATATAAGATAAGACACCATCAAACTCCTGGAAGAAAACATAGGCAAAGCATTCCCTGACATCAACTTTACAAATATTTTCTCAGGTCTGTCTCCCAAAGCAATAGAAATAAGAGCAAAAATAAACCCATGGGACCTAATCAAACTGAAAAGCTTTTGCACAGCAAAGGAAACCCAAAAGAAAACAAAAAGACAACTTACAGAATGGGAGAAAATAGTTTCAAATGATGCAACCGACAAGGGCTTAATCTCTAGAATATATAAACAACTTATACAACGCAACAGCAAAAAAACCAATCAATCAATGGAAAAATGGGCAAAAGACTTGAATAGACATTTCTCCAAAGAAGATATACAGATCGCCAACAAACACATGAAAAAATGCTCAACATCGCTGATTATAAGAGAAATGCAAATCAAAACTACCATGAGATACCACCTCACACCAGTCAGAATGGCCACCATTCATAAGTCCACAAATAACAAGTGCTGGAGGGGCTGTGGAGAAAAGGGAACCCTCCTACACTGTTGGTGGGAATGTAAACTGGTACAGCCACTATGGAGAACAGTTTGGAGATACCTTAGAAATCTATACATAGAACTTCCATATGACCCCACAATCCCACTCTTGGGCATCTATCCGAACAAAACTCTACTTAAAAGAGACACGTGCACCCACATGTTCATTGCAGCACTATTCACAATAGCCAAGACATGGAAACAACCCAAATGTCCATCGACAGATGATTGGATTTGGAAGAAGTGGTATATATACACAATGGAATACTACTCAGCCATAAAAAAGAATGACATCATGCCACTTGCAGCAACATGGATGGAACTAGAGACTCTCATACTGAGTGAAATGAGCCAGAAAGACAAAGACAAATACCATATGATATCACTCATAACTGGAATCTAATATCCAGCCCAAATGAACATCTCCTCAGAAAAGAAAATCATGGACTTGGAGAAGAGACTTGTGGCTGCCTGATGGGAGGGGGAGGGAGTTGGAGGGATCGGGAGCTTGGGCTTATCAGACACAACTTAGAATAGATTTACAAGGAGATCCTGCTGAATAGCATTGAGAACTTTGTCTAGATACTGATGTTGCAACAGAAGAAAGGCTGGGGGAAAAATGTAATTAAAATGTATACATGTAAGGATAACCTGACCCCCTTGCTGTACAGTGGGAAAATAAAAAAATTATAAAAGAAAAATGGGCAAAAGACCTGAATAGATGTTTCTCAAAGGAAGACATACACATGGCCAACAAGCACATGAAAAAATGTTCAACATTGCTGATTATTAGAGAAATGCAAATCAAAACTATCACAAGGTACCACGTCACACCAGTCAGAATGGCCATCATTAACAGGTCCACAAATAAGAAATGCTGGAGGGGGTGCAGAGAAAAGGGAACCCTCCTGCACTGGTGGTGGGAATGTAAATTGGTACAACCACTATGGAGACCAGTATGGCGGTACCTTAGAAAACTATACATAGAACTACCATATGACCCAGCAATTAGGAGAAAACTTTCCTTAAAAAAAAACCACATGCACCCACACATTCACTGCAGCACTATTAACAATAGCCAAGACATGTAAACAACCCAAATGTCCATCAACAGATGATGGGATTAAGAAGATGTGGTGTATATATATATGGAATACTATTTGGCCATAAAAAAGGACAAAATAACGCCATTTGCAGCAACATGGATGGAACTAGAGTCTCTCATACTGAAATGGAGTTTTAACTAAAGAACAACCCCCCCCCTTGGCTAAGAAGGCAGCTGCAAGCCTTTCCAGCTTTGCTCATCACTATGCCACCTTTCTTGTAATAACGTAACAACTGTGTGCCCTCTGTCCAAGCCAGCAGCCTTGCTAATCAGGTACCCAGCATTGCTTATCAGTTCCACTTCTGCAACCTTGCTTGCTCAGTTTCTTAGGGAGGAACACTGTCTTCTTGGGGATGGGGGAGGTCCGGGATGCTTACAAGGGAAAATCAAGACCTTGTAGTATATAAAAGTTACTGAAAACAAAGACCTGGTGCTCAGACTCTGGAGGTGACTCCTCTGAGCCCTCACCGGTGCTGAACAAACCTTGCTTTTCCATATCTCCGAGTACTGTTTGTCTCCTTCCGTTGCCACGGTTTTTGCGGTTTCCGCAACATTTTGGTGCATTGGCTGGGAAGCCGACAACCGAGCTGGCTTCTTGTGCTACCATTGTCAGGGAACTGGGGGAGGCCACAGTAGCTGGCCCAGTGACAGGTGGATAGCGCACACCAGCCATTTTGCCAGATCCAGACCCTCACTCGGGCCGTGGCCTTGGCCCACACCGCTTCCCAAACAGACTCAGAAGGAGAGTGGAAACAGGTTCCTGGACAGGACGTCAGACTGGTGAGTGCCCCGGGGACATCTGCCCAAGTCAGGACCCGCCATACGGCAGAAGGAGAGACTGATCACCTCTCAGTGACCAAAGGGTCACTCAGGTCAGGGTTTGCTCCCTTGGGATCGGGAGGCTTGTCAATTCTGGGGTGTGTGTGTGTGTGTGTGTGTGTGTGTGTGTGTGTGTGTGTGTGACTGGAGAGAACGAGAGCCCGTGCTCCACCATCTTTGGACTACGGAGCCAGAGTGAGTCCTAACCTGCAGTTCCGCGGCGACCCTCATACGGCTTATGGTGGCCCTCTTCGGGGGGATCCTGACGTTGAGGTTTATACAGCCCCACCTATGATAAGAGGCACCTGAAATATCTCCTCTGGGGGAGTGGTCGGGCGGATGAAGGGATTGTTACCTGAGGCCTTGTCCTCACTATTTGTCTTGCATCACCGGCACAGGGTGGGACTTCACACAATGGGTAAATTGGCTTCCAAGCCCACTGTCTTAGAGTATATGTTTAAGAATTTTAAGAAAGGATTTTCTAGAGATTATGGTGTTAAGCTGAGTCCTGGAAAACTGTGTACCCTCTGTACCCTAGAATGGCCCTCCTTTGGTGTTGGCTGGCCTCCAGAAGGGACCTTAGATGTGTTCACAGTTACAGCAGTATATAATGTTATAACAGGAGACCCTGGACACCCAGACCAATTTCTGCATATTAATCAATGGTTGGAAATTGCCTATTTGAGGCCCCCATGCGTTCGGTTCTGCACCACAGACCAGGGACAGTGTAGGGTGCTAGTAGCCCAGTCCAAGAAGAAAACCTTGTCTCAAAAAAAAGGCGCCACCTATTTATCAAGGGGAACCTGAGGACTCTCCTCCTTGCCACCACCTTATGTGCTGCCGGCCCCACCTCTGGGAGCCGAAGGTCCCCAGATGCCAGATAGCCCACTGCCTTCTGTTTCTCCTCTTCCTTCTGCTTCTGAAGTTCCCGAGGTGATATCACCCCTGCAGCCAGATTCTCCAGAACCTATGAGCAGGCATCTCTGGTTAGCTCAGGGAGCAGCCACTCCAGCATTACAAATGCCCTTACAGGAGACATGGGGACCACAGCAAATTGCCCCTGATGGGACCATACAAAAGGGGGGACATTTTTACTATTACCAGCCCTTTTCCACTGCTGATCTCCTCAACTGGAAACACCATACTCCCTCATATTCTGAAAAGCCTCAGGCACTGATTGATCTCTTAGAATTCATTTTCCAGACACACTGTCCCACCTGGATAGACTGCCAGCAACTCCTTTTTACTCTATTTGACACTGAAGAGCGCTGGTGAATTGTAACAGAAGCCCAAAAATGGCTTCAGGCCAATGCAGGGGGTCGAACAGACTTGGCAAACTGGGTGAGGGAAGCCTTCCCAGAAGAAAACCCCCACTGGGACTATGACATTGAAGAAGGGAAATGTAACCTAGAGAGGTACCAGCAGGCCTTCCTACAGGGGGCAAAAGCTGGGGCTAAAAGCCCCACTAATATAGCTAAGATCAGTGAGATACTATAAGAGCCAAATGAAAGCCCAGCCAAATTCTATGAGAGACCATGTGAGGCTTTCCAAATCTACACCCCTTTTGATCCCAAGGCCCCCTGAGAAGCAACGGATGATAAATGTTGCCTTTGTGGGACAAGCCCAATCAGATATCCATAAAAAGCTACAGAAATTAGAAGGATTTGCAGGAGAGAATGCCACTAAACTGTTGGAAATAGCCAACAAGTTTTTTATTAACCGAGACCAGGTGGCCCGCCGTGATGCAGAAAAGAATAAAACAAAAAGTGACTCTTCTGGCAGCCGCCCTGTCAAAACCGGTGCCCCCAGTGGGACCACCCTGTAGAGGACAAGGCACAAGACCAGGGAAAAGGAGTCCCCTGGAACATGACCAATGCGCTTACTGCAAAGAAAAGGGACATTGGAAAAATGAATGCCCCAACCGTCCTGAGAAAAAGACCAAGGCCCCACCTAGCCAGTACAGATCTGAGCCATTCAGCCCCAACCTGATCGGCCTAGCTGAGTCTGATTAGGGGGGACAAGGCTCTCTCCAACTGGGCCCCTGAGAGCCTATGGTCAGAATTCAAGTAAGGGGCCACCCCATAGACTTTATGGTTGACACAGGTGCCGAACTTTCTGTGGTTACACAACCTGTAGCTCCCCTCTCAGGGAAAGAAACCACCATTGTTGGGGCCACAGGTAACCAAACCCACAGACCCTTCTGCGGTCCTTGACGATGTCAGTTAGGAGGCCATGAAGTAATACATGAATTTCTTTACCTGCCTGACTGCCCAGTCCCCCTGATGGGAAGAGACCTGCTGGCTAAAATGGGGGCACAAATTTCCTTTTCTACTGATGGATCGGCCCAACTCAAATTGACAGAACCCCCCTCTCCTTTAATCATGGCTCTTGCTGTAAAAAGAGAAGAGAAATGGCGCTTGTACTCTTCCCCTTCAGAAATGGGGACCATTCCCCCAGAACTAGAGACTAAATACCCATTGGTTTGGGCTAAAGGAAACCCACCAGGACTGGCAAAATGCCATGCTCCTCTCTTGATTGATCTAAAACCCGAAGCTCAACTGGTAAAGCTACGACTACTCAATTCCCAGAGAAGCTCGACTGGGAATCCAGGTTCACCTGGATAGGCTGCTTCAGCATGGACTGTTAACAAAATGTCAGTCCCCTTGGTACACCCCTTTACTGCCCGTGAAAAAACCGAGAACAAAGGAGTTCCTAGGGGCAGCAGGATTCTGCTGTATATGGATCCCCGGGTTTTCAGACTTGGTCAGGCCTCTGTATGAGGCTCTAAAAGGGGAAGAAAAGGCTCCCCTTAAATGGGGACCAAGCCAAGAGACAGCGTTTCAGACAATCAAAACCAAACTCACTGAGGCTCCAGCCTTGGGACTTCCTGATGTAACCAGAGAATTTAACCTTTTTGTTCATGAGAAAAATGGGATGGCTTTGGGAGTCTTAACTCAAGAATTTGGGCCTTGGCGGAGGCCAGAGGCATATCTGTCTAAACAAATTGACTCAATTGCTGCCAGATGGCCTCCCTGCCTCCGAGCACTGGCAGCTACCACCTTGTTGGTAAGAGAGGCTGACAAGTTGACCCTGGGACAAAACCTCAATGTTAAAGTCCCACACTCAGTTGTAACCCTAATGGATACCAGGGGCCACCATTGGCTCACACATGCACGAATGACTCAATATCAAGGGTTACTATGTGAAAATCCACGGGTAAAACTGGAGGTTGTACGAACTCTGAACCCAGCTACTTTCCTGCCAAATGAAGCAGGACCCCCAAACCATAACTGCCTGGAGGTACTAGATGAGGTGTTTTCCAGCAGGCCTGACTTGACTGATAAACCACTCCAAAATCCTGACCTGGTTTTATATACTGATGACAACAGCTTTATGGAGGATGAAAAAAGGATGACAGGATATGCTGTGGTATCTGACTTAAAAGTGATAAAAGCAGAGGTGCTTCCTCAAGGCTGGTCAGCACAGAGAGCAGAATTATGGGCCTTAATCAGAACAGTGGAACTCAGCTGAGACCAGTGAGTTAATATCTATACCGACTCACGATTTGCCTTTGCAACCTTACATGTCCATGAAGCCTTATATAAAGAAAGAGGAGTCCTCACTGCTAAAGGAAAAGGGATTAAAAACCAGACTGAAATCTTAAAGCTTCTAGAGACAGTAGAGAACCTAAAGAAGTTGCAGTTATCCACTGTAAAGACCACCAAACCCAGTGACAAAAGGAAACTGTAGTGCTGATGCAGCTGCCAGACAGGCAGCCCGGGGACAACAGCCAGACAAACCTAAGGTCTTGCTGGCCCCAGAAGTGCCAGCTGTCCCCAGATATTCTCCAAAGGAATAAAAATGGATAAAGGAGGAAGGAGGAACTAAAACTAAAAAGGGATGGTGGGTCACATGGGACCACCGGGTTTACATTCCAGAACAGCTGGCCTACAAGCTAGTCCACCAACAACATGAGCTAACCCACATGGGCAAAACTGCTTTAGAGACCCTACTGGGCCGGTACTATCTCATTGCTCGTCTTCCTGCACTCTGCTCCTCTGTCTCCCAAAGATGCATAACCTGTTTACAGAATAATGCCCGCCAGGGGCCCCATAGACCAGCTGGGGCACAACACTGTGGAGTGTCCCCATTTGACGATATAAAAGTGGACTTCACTGAAGTCACTCCTAATGAGGGGTACAAATATTTACTAGTTTTTATCTGTACTTTTTCAGGATGGGTAGAGGCCTTACCTACCCGAACTGAAAAGGCAAGGGAAGTAACCAATGCACTCCTGAGAGACATTATTCCCAGATATGAAATGCCTCTGACCATTGGGTCAGATAATGGACTGGCATTTGTGGCCAAAACAGTATAACAGGTGGCAAAAGCTTTACAGATCTGATAAAAACTACATTCTGCTTATCGCCCTCAAAGTTCAGGGAAGGTAGAACACATGAACCAAACCCTTAAACAGACACTGGCAAAGCTATGTCAGGAAACTGGCTTGCCCTGGATAGACATGTTGCCGGTGGCCCTCTTAAAAGTGAGATGCTCACCCCGAGTGGGAATAGGATTCTCGCCATTTAAAATCTTATATGAAAAATCTTATATGGAAGGCCACCTCCACTAATCAGTTTAAAAGGAAACACCATGGAGTTGGGAGACTTGGAACTACATAAACAATTACAAGGACTGGGGCTCACTATTTCTCGGATACACAAATGGGTCACAGACAGAATACCGACTCACGATCATGTGTCCTTAGGTATAAGAGTACACCCCCACAAGCAGGGGGACCAGATGTGGATAAAGGACTGGAAAAAGGAGCCTTTGAGGCTGGTATGGAAGGGCCCCTATACTGTAATTCTAACCACCCCCACTGCTCTTAAAGTAACAGGAATAGATGCTTGGATCCATCATTCTAGAGTTAAAACGGCTGACCCAGCTGACGACCGTGGAGAGTGGGAGACTGCCCTCGATCCGGAGAGACCTCTTCGCCTGACAATACAGAGAAGGAGATGACGATCTCAAAGCCCTGCTCTGACCACACCGGAAGCTGGTCAGTCAACGCACGGCTGAAGCTTGAGAAATTGGCTGCCTGTGAGCCCAAATGGAAGGAGGGTTTCAAAATAAGCATTCGCATTGACGAAAGAGGCCTTGACCCTGGAGCTGTACTACATTTCCAGAAAATCACGTTTGCGCTCCAAGCTGCCTCTCACAGGGTCTTTCATTCCTTTTATGAAGAGATAAAAAACACCCCACCTCCCATTCCGGTCACAACTAAGAACTTGTTCTTAGCCCTGGCAAAAACTATTGCACAAACGCTCAAGGTCTCCTCTTGTTATGTATGTGGGGGAACAAACACAGGAGACCACTGGCCTTGGCAAGCCAGAGAAATGGACCCATTAGAGCCTCATAATGAGACTGCATACCCCCAACTCACTGATGGGGTATGGCTCCTCAAAACTGCTATTATAGGGAAAATTGTCTTGCGAGGCGGGGAGGATGGTTTAATGTTTCAGTTGAAAGCCTGACATGTTTAGGCCTAAGGTATTATAATCTGACTGCCCAAAAAGACTCAATGGTGGTCATCCTCCAATCTCTCAGAGCCCAAGCCTAATCCCTTGTCTAACTTTTCCCTCCTTTGACAAGCATGGAAAGATATCAGTACTAATATCCAGTGGCAGACACCAAAGGGATTATATTGAATTTGTGGAAAAATGGCCTATTCCATGCTCCCCCCAAATTGGGCTGGGGCATGTGTACTGGGAGCAAGCAGACCTTCCTTCTTCCTGCTCCCACTGTCACTAGGGGAGCAACTGGGATTTCCTATATATAGGGCACAGGGTGCCCAGAGAGTCTGGAGGGCTCTCCAAATTGGAAACTAGAAAGATGATGAATGGTCCCCAGAATGGATAATTCAATATTATGGGCCTGCCACCTGGGCAGAGGATGGCTCTTAGGGATATCTATCTATATGCTGAACCACATCATCAGACTACAGGAGGTTTTGGAACTTATAACAAATGACACTGCAAGGGCCTTGACTATATTGGCCCAGCAACAAACTAAAATGCACAGTAAAATCTACCAAAATCACTTGGCCTTGGATTATTTACTTGCTTCTGAAGGAGGGGTTTGTGAAAAATTTAACTTAAGTAATTGCTGTCTACAAATAGATGACACTGGAAAGGTGGTAGAAGAAATTGCTGACCGCATGACTAAACTAGCCCATGTACCTGTACAAACTTGGAGAAGATGGGATACAGACAGTCTCTTTGGTAAATGGTTCTCTTGTTTGGGAGAAATTAAGACAATGGTTGAAATAATCATGGTTATACTCACAGGGTGCCTACTTGTTCCCTGCCTTGTACCTCTCCTGATAAATATTATAAAAGGTTTTATAAAAAGCATGGTTAAAAAAAAACAGCCTCCCACCTGCTACTTATCAGAGGCTACCAAAGGGTTATGACTGATGATGATCTGTAAAGGGTGCAGATGCACCCTAAACATCAAGAGGGGGGAATGAAATGGAGTTTTAACTAAAGAATAACCCCCCTCCCTTGGCTAAGAAGGCAGCTGCAAGCCTTTCCAGCTTTGCTCATCACTATACCACCCTTCCTGTGATAATGTAACTGCGTGCTCTCTGTCCAAGCCAGCAGCCCTGCTAATCAGGTACCCAGCATTGCTTATCAGTTCCACTTCAGTAACCTTGCTTGCTCAGTTTCTTAGGGAGGAACACTGTGTGCTTGGGGATGGGGGAGGTCTGGGATGTTTACATGGAAAAATCAAGACCTTGTAGTGTATAAAAGTTACTGAGAACAAAGACCTGGTGCTCAGACTCTGGAGGTGACTCCTCTGAGCCCGCACCGGTGCTGAATAAAACTTGCTTTTCCATATCTCCAAGTGCTATTTGTCTCTTTCTGTTGCCATGGTTTTTGTGGTTTCCGCAACAATACTGAGTGAAGTAAGTCAGAAAGAAAAAGCAAAATACCATATGATATCACTTATATCTGGAATCTAATATATGGCACAAATGAACATTTCCACAGAAAAGAAAATCATGGACTTGGAGAATATACTGGTGGGTGCCAAGGGGGAGGGGGAGGGAGTGGGATGGATTGAGATCTCAGGATTAATAGATGCAGACTATTGCCTTTGGAATGTATTGCCAATGAGATCCTGCTGTGTAGGATCTATGTCTGGTCACTTATGATGGAGCATGATAATGTAATAAAAAAGAATGTATACATGTATGTGTAACTAGGTCAACTTGTTGTACAGTAGAAAATTGGCAGAACACTGTAAACCAGCTATAATGGAAAAAAATAAAAATCATTATATAAAAATAATAAAATAAGGCCAAAAAATAAAAATAACATGCTTGGCAGTGAGGGCTGAATAATCACCATCTGGAAGTAGTAATTTAATGCATCAGTTGACCAGTTGAGTAACTTTTTTCCCTGAGCTTCCTTGGCCCTTCACCATATAGAAACTGTATTTTAGAATTCTGGTAACTAAAAATTTGATGAGAAATCCTTGGCTAATGCGATCCGTTGAACAAATGTGCTGCTACCTGCTCCTTCTTAAACCTAAAATGTCAGGAAAGCAGTAAATATTCATAAACATATGAAGGTAAAGAGGAGAAGATAGGAAACAGCAGCATATTAGAAATGTTATGAAATTTTTGAACTTAGAAAAATGAAGGATGGTAACCGACACTGCCATTAGAGAAAGTTAAAAGCTACAGAAGAAGTGGGGAAAACCAGTAAGATGAACATCAGAACATCTCAAAAATTAAAGATGTTAGTAATCCTTCTCAAGAAGGTCCTATAGGACATAAATTCCAGCAGAATATAAACCAAGGGGGGGGGGGGAGAAATTAAACATGGCATCCAGGACTCAGAACACCTAGGAAAGAAAAGAGGTAAAGAGAATTTCTAGGCTGTCAAAAAGGGAAGTCTCAGGACTCCAGTTATAAAATAGCATAGAATATAACCAGTACAAGTTAGAGCAGAAAGAAGAGAGTCTCTAAGAAATATCTAAAAAACAACCAACAAATCTTCTATTTGAATATATAGTGAGGATATATTACAGTTCTGCCAGAATATTTGTGAATGAATTAGTCACATGTACATGAAAAAAAGTTAAAACATTTTTCAAAGAAAAAAAGAAATAAACAATTTACTATATAAGCAGTTCAAAGCAATAGTGATAAGAATGATAACAACTTGAAAAAGAATAGATGAACACAGTAAAAATGTCAACAAGGGGGAGTTCCCCTTGTGGTGCAGTGGAAATGAATCCAACCGGTATCCATGAGGATATGGGTTCAATCCCTAACCTCATTCAGTGGTTCAGGGATCCAGCATTGCCATGAACTGTGATGTAGGTCACAGAATGACTTGGTTCCTGCAGTGCTATGGCTATGGCATAGGCTGGTAAGTGTAGTTCTGAATCAACCCCTCCCTGGGAACTTCCATATGCTGTGGGTGTGGCCCTAAAACACAAACAAACTAAAAAAGAGAATGTCAATGAGGAACTCAGAAATATGAAAAGAGCTGAAAAATGCAGTAAATGAATTAAAAGCAGTCTAAGTGATACAGCAGAATGAATAAGCAATCTCAAAGAGAGAATAATGAAAATAATCCAATCATAAAAATAGCAACAGCAAAAACAAATCTTTTAAAATGAGAGCAGTTTAAGAGACCTGTAGTACAATATCAAGTGTACTAATATTCGCATTATAGGAGTCCCAGAAGGAACAGGGGGAAAAAGTGTCAAAAATATATTTGATGAAATTATAACTGAAAGCTCACCAAAACTGAAGAAATAAAGAGATTTCCAGGCACAGAAATCACAGTCACAAACAAGATGAAATCCAAGAGACCCACAAAAAGACACATCATAATTAAAATGGCAAAAGTTAGATTAAAAAGAGAATTGTAAAGGCTGCAAAAAGTCGCAAATAATAAGAATACTCATAAAGCTATCAGCTGATTTTTTTGCAGAAACTTTGCAGGCTAGGTGTGGCATGATATACTTAAAGTGCTGAAAGGAAAAAAACCTAAAACCTAGAAGATACTACTCACAAGCAATAAAACAATCTAATTTAAAATTGCATCAAAATGAAATAAAATACTTTGTAATAAACAAGGAGGAGAAAGACCTATAGTCTGAAAAATATAAAGAATTGAAGGAAATTGAAGATGCTACAAAGAAATGGAAAATACTCCATTTTCATAGATTAGAATAATTAAAATTGATAAAAATGGTCATACTACTCAAAACAATTTATAGCTTTAATGTAGTCCTTATAAAAATAGTCATGACATTTTTCACAGAGCTAGAAAAAAATCCTAAAATTTTTATGAAACTACAGTAGACCTCGAACAGCCAAAGCAGTCTTGAGAAAAAAGAAGAAAACTGGGGGTATCATGCTCCCTGACTTCACAATATACTACAAAGTAATCAGAATTGTATGATACTGGCATAAAAACAGTCACATAGATCAATGGAACAGAATGAAGAGCCAGCCCAGAAATTAACCCATGCACTTACAGTCAGTTAATCTACAACAAAGGAGGCAGGAACATACAATGAAGAAAAGATCATCTCTTCAATAAGTAGTGCTGGGAAAACTGGATATCTACATTTAATAGAATGAAATTAGAACATTTTCTCACACCATATACAAATTAAACTAATAATGGATTAAAGACCTAAATGTAAGACATGAAGCCATAAAACCCCTAGAAGAAAACACTGGCAGAACACCCTCTGACATATATTGTAGCAATATTTTTGGCAATGTCTCCTAAAGCAAAGGAAACAAAAACAAAAATAAATATGTAGGACCTAATTAAACTTAAAACTTTTCACAGCAAAGGAAACCATAAACAATGAAAAGACTACCTTCTGAATGGGAGAAAATATTTACAAATGGTATGAGTGATAAGGGATTAATATCCAAGATATACAAACAGCTCTGACAATTTGAGATCAAAAACAAACAACCCAATTAAAAAATGAGAAGTTCTGAGTAGATGTTTTTTCCAAAAACGACATACAGATGGTCAACAGGCACATGAAAAGATGTTTACTATCATAATCATCAGGGAAATGCAAATCAAAACACAGTGAGATATCATGTTAAGCCTGTCAGAATGGCTATCACACACACAAAAAAAAAAATAGAAGCAATAAACTTTTGGGTGTGGAGAAAAGGGAACCCTAGTATGTGAATTGGAGAAGCCACTATGGAAAACAGCATGAAAGTTCCTCAAAAAACTAATAGAATTTTCATATGACCCAGCAATGCCACTCCTGTTTATATACCCAAAGAAAGCGAAAACATTAATTTGAAATGATGCATGCACTACAATATTCATGGCAGCATTATTTATAATTGCCAAGATAATGGAAGCAACCTAAGTGTCCATAAACAGATGAATTGAAAAAGTTGCTGTGTGACATAATATTACCCAGACATAAAAAAATGTAATCTTGCTATCTGTAACAACATGCATGGACCTGGACAGTATTATGCTTAGTGAAATAAGTCAGAGAGAGATAGGTGCATAATATGCCACTCAAGATAATATTTTCTAAGTTTAGAGTTTTCCTTTTTTCTTGAATATTTTGCTTTTCTGACTTTACATGTATTTTAAGGACAGCATGCAGAGGTGAATATGGTTCATAAGTTAATTTTGAAACAAAATTCCTATGACTCTCATATCAAGCTCCTGCATCAATTTAACAGAAAGACATCCTGGTATTAGCAGCAAAGTGTTAAGTACCAGTTTTATCCTGTCAAATATACTCAATAAACTTCTGGAAATAAAAATAAATAAATGGAAGAGAAAGAGATAGAGAATGTGGAATGTTTAATATTTGATCATTTCTTATAGAATTCACTGAGATAATATGCATACAACCTAATAAATTTCATTTCAAACAAAATATATTACATGCTTTGATCTCTTTTAATATGATAATTAATCCAAGCATTTTTCTGTCTAATCTTTCCAAAACAGGTTACTAAATTAATTCTTTCCAATATGCATCAAAAGATAGATTTTTAGATTGTATCTTCTGTAAAATTTCAATCAAATTTGAGCATAAAGAAAACATCATTCATACCATAGCTTCAAAAAGGATAAAATCATTAAGAATAAACCTACCTAAAGAGACAAAAGACCTGTACTCTGAAAACTATAAGATGCTGATGGAAGAAATCAAAGATGACACCAACAGATGGAAAGACATACCATGCTCTTGGGTTGGAAGAGTCAATATTATCAAAAAGACTATACTACCCAAGGCAATCTACAGACTCAATGCAATCCCTATCAAGTTACCAAAGGACATTTTTCACAGAACTAGAACAAAATATTTTAAAGTTTGTTTGGCAGTACAAAAGACCCAGAATAGCCAAAGACATCCTGAGAAAGAAAAATGGAGCTGGAGGAATTAGGATCCCTGACTTTAGACTATACCACAAAGCTACAGTCATCAAAACCATATAGTACTGGTGCAAAGACAGACATAGAGATCAATGGAGCAGGATAGAAAGCCCAGAATTAAATCCACACACCTACAGCCAACTAATCTGTGACAAAGGAGGCAAGAATATACAACAGAGAAAAGACAGCCCCTTCCATAAATGGTGCTGGGAAAACTGGACAGCCACATGGAAAAGAATGAAATTAGAACACTTCCTAATGCCGCACAAAAATAAACTCAAAATGGGTTAAAGACTTAAATATAAGACCAGATACTCTAAAACACTTCAAGGAAAACATAGGGCAAACACTCTCTGACATAAATGACTGCAACATCTTCTAAGATCCACTGCCTAGAGTAATGACAACAAAAACAAAAATAAATAAATAGGACTTAATTAATCTTGAAATATTCTGCACAGCAAAGGAAACCCTAAACAAAATGAAAAGACAACCCACAGAATGGGAGAAAAAATTTGCAAATGAATCAACTAACAAGGGATTAACCTCCAAAATTTAGAAATACCTCCTACTGCTCAATACCAAAAAAACAAACAACCCCATCAAAAAATGGGCAGAAGATCTACACAGACAATTGTCCAAAGAAGACGTACAGATGGCCAAAAAACATGAAAAGATGTTCAACATCACTCATTATTAGAGAAATGCAAATCAAAACCACTATGAGGTACCACCTTACACCAATCAGAATGGCCATCATCAAAAAGTCTACAAATAATAAGTGCTAGAGAGGGTGTGGAGAAAAAGGAACCCTAGTACACTGTTGGTGGGATTGTAAATTGGCGCAACCACTGTGGAAAACAGTGTGGAGATTCCTCAGAAAAATAAAAATAGGACTACCGTTTGAACCAGCAATCCTATTCCTGGACATCTATCCAGAGAAAACCGTGACTCACAAAGACACATGTCCTCCAATGTTTATTGAAGCATTATATACAATAGCCAAGACATGGAAACAACCTAAATACCCGTTGACAGAGGAGTGGCTAAAGAAGATGTGGTACATATACACAATGGAATATTACTCAGCCTTAAAAGGAAAGAAATAACTGCTTTTGCAGCAACATGGATGGACTTAGAAATTATCATGCTAAGTGAAGTCAGTCAGACAATGAGACACCAACATCAAATGCTATCACTTCCACGTAAAATCTAAAAAAGGACACAATGAACTTCTTTACAGAACAGATTCTGACTCACACACTTTTAAAAACTTATGGTTTACAAATGAGACAGTTTGGGAGGTGGGGAGGTGTTCTGAGGGTTTGGGAAGGAAATGCTATAAAATTTGGTTGGGATGATAATTGTACAACTATAAATGTAATAAAATTCATTGAGTAATTTAAGAAAATGAAAAGAAAACATTATTCAGCCACTATGACTTAATGATTACCTAAATATCAAGCCTACATTACAAATGTACATGTCAAAAGTGGAACTAATACCTCTTATAAATAAATGAATAAATACTTATTTAGAAGTTACATATGTATGTATGTTTTGTTTTTATCTTTAACAAGTTCACACTTACAAAAAATTTACAAAGATAGTAAAAACAATTCCCATGTAGCCTTCAATCAGGTTATTGTTAACACAGGATCACCTTTGCTTTATCATTCTCTCTCAAATATATAATCATCTGAAAGTCCACTATAGACATCTTATCTCTTTACCTCTAGTTCTTCATGCACTCCAAGGAAAAAGGACATTCTTGTAGACAAGTGCAATACAAGAGCAATACATTTAACAAAATAACATTGATATAATGCTGTTATCTAACGCACAGCCCACATTCACACTATATCAATTGTCCCAATAATGTTCTTATGCCATTTTTTCCCAATCCAGGATCCCATTCAAAATCACACATTGCATTTATTTGTCATGGATTTTTAATCTCCTTAAATTAATAAATTACCTCAACCTTTGTTTTTCATAACATTAGCATTTTTTTAATTATAGTCACTTTCATAGAGTATTCCTTGATTTGGATTTTTCTGAAGTTTGTGGTTAGATTCAAGTCATGCATTTTGCAAGGAATAACAACTAGTTGTTATTGTTCCAATACTAGTTAGTTAGGTTAGCTTTTAAAAAACTTGGCTAAGATGGAATTCTCCCATTTTCTCTAACATGGTAGCTTTTTTCTTCCCTTTGATGTTAGTAAATAATTTACAGGGAGAAACTTTAAAACTATTGAAATATTTTATTATCCAATTTTTACCCAAATTTTAGCAGCCATTGAGCATTTTTGTCTGAATAATTATGATAATTTCAGCAAAACAATTTTTAACTTCATTATTTCTTGTAATTTTATTAATTGGCATTGAATTGTGCAGAGTTTTTAAGTCTCTGTAGGATTGGTTCCTTGTAAAAACCTCTCTGTGAAATTTAAAAAAAAAAAATACTGCTACTTGTCTTTAAATCTGATTTTATATAGCATTTTCTTCAAAAATTTTTAAAAGTTCTTTCAAGATAAATGTGAAGTCCAGCAAGTATAATGTTGGTAAAGTGTGAATCCAATATTTGTTTTATGTTAAATTTTAAATGCCAGCATTGCCCCTTTTTAATTTAGCTGTATTTCTTGTGTTCACTGGTTAACATGACCTATAAGACACATTAACCACAGTATTTCTGAAAAACATGAGAACCTGAGTAAAACTATATTTCCTAAGATGAGCACTTAGTTAAAGCTTAGAGGAGCTTACAGCTACCAAATTTCCACATTTGTAGATGAAGAAACAAAGTCCCCAAATGGACAAGGTAACATCAATAATTAATTAAAAAAAAAAAAAAAACTTCCACAACAGAGCTCTCTTGTTTTCCATATATTAAATTATCTAAAAATCATGTTAATTAACAAAAATAAAATTTCACAACACAGTTATATGAGGTCTTTTAAGAGTCAGTTAAGACAAAATTATCATGACTAATGACCTTTTGAAAACTGTTAAAATTACAAAATAGAGAGCACCAAGCTCCCAAAAGGAATAGGAATTTTTTTCCCAGGAAGAAGCACTTTCGGAAAAATAGGTGTGGGAACCTTGCTATCTCCCAAAGAGATAGTGAAACTCTCCTCACTCAATGAAGGAATCATTCCAGCTGTTAGGGCAGCATGTTCAGTAATATCAATGCCGTTCTGCTCTTGGTCATGCAGAGACAGGACAGGACAGCTTTTCTAGAAGTGGAGCACAGTACGTTGTTCTCTATTTTCTGACCCCCTTACTGTCTCAGCAGCATGAGGTACCTGCAGAACTCCACCGCCAGTGGAGTTTATTACCCAGCCTTTCTATCGCTGGTATTCTAAAGTAAACCTCCTAAGAAAGGATTTTGTTTGGTGATTTTGCACTCTTCAGAAATTTTGACTTTTTTTTTTTTTTTTTAGGTTTCAGAACATAGTTTAGGTCTATGTGGGAATAACAGTTACCCACTTTATTAACTGGAATTGTGCTCAGTTAGAGGAGGAAAAGAGTTGGAAGTAGACTTGTGAGTACTCTCAGTGATAGCTTTCCCAATCTTCCAATGGTACAGACGACTTTCTTTTCCTATTCACATCTGGAAGTCCTAGTTCATATAGCAAGGAAGTACATTTCTCTGGACTAGGTAGTTTTCTTTTTTATTCTTTTATTTACTCAAAATTATGTGTGTATATATATTTGGCTATGTTACAGCATGTAGAAATTCCTGAGCCGGGGATCAAACCTGTAACATAGCAGTGACAATGACATAGCAGGGACAAGTCCTAAATAGCTAAGCCACCAGGGAACTCTCTCAAAAATGCATATTAGGAATTCCCTTGTGGCTCAGTGGGTCAAGGATCTGGTGTTGTCACTGCTGTGGCTCCAGTTCAATCCCTGGCCTGGGAACTTCCACGTCACAGGGCGTGGCCAAAAAAAGTGTTTACTAAATGCCTACTACTTGCCAGGCACTTTTCTAGGAGTTGAACAGTCAGAAAATGTCTTTGTCTCCACAGAGCTTATATTCTAATAGAATGATAGAGGGAGACAGATAATAAATAATCAAATAAATATATAATGTCTCAGGAGATAGTACTTGCTATAAATATACATTGAGCAAGTTAAGGAAAGAGAGTGACAGCAATAAGACAACTTAAAGTGCTCAGGGAGAACTCTCTGATTAGATTACATTTGAGTAGAGATAAGAAGTCAGAGAACAAAACATCAGATATCAGGGGAAATGTCCTTCAGGAAGAACAGCGTAGCCATAACTGAGAACATGACTCATGGATCAAAGATCAGTAAGAAGGCCTTTGTAGCTTGAGCAAAGCAAGCCAGGGAAAGAGAAGTAGGAGATGAGGTTAAGGAGGGAGCAAAGAAGGGGTGGAAATCAAATCATGCAGAATTTACACTCTGGTGCAAAGAGTTTGGCTACTACACTGAGTGAGATAAGATGACTTTTGAAGCTATATGATCTGATAGAATGTCTCTAGCTTTTGTGTTGAAAGGAAACCAGATAACCGAGAATGGAAGATGGGAGACCAATTAGGAGCCAATTGCAGTACTAATAAATGGCACATTGACTAGGATAGTAAGAGTGGGGTGGTGAGACAGCATTAGAACGTTACTTACATTTTGAAGCTACAGTCAACATGGTACCCTGACAGAGTAGATGTGAGATATGATAGAAAAGAGTCACCAAGGATTATTTAAAGGCTTTGATTTCAATATAATGTAAATGATTGAGTTGCTGTTAATTAAGATGGGAAGATGGTTGCTGCATCAGGTTTAGGGGAGAAGAATGAAACCAAGCAGGGGCCTGTGGGTCTCCTGGGCACGAGGCTTTCTTTGTCCCCCACTTCCTGTTTTTAGGGAATAAGCTTCAGCTTCCATGATATTCCCTGAGTCCCAAAGGCCAGGTTCAGACAGTTGCTAATCAGGGAAGAGAGAGGATGCAGAGATAAGGGAGGAAAAGGTCAAGAAAGAATAGTGCAGGAGTTTCCATTGAGGCTCAGTGGTTACTGAACCCGACTAGTATCCATGAGGATGTAGGTTCAATCCCTGGCCTTGCTCAGTGGGATAAGGATTTGGCATTGCCATGAGCTGTGGTGTAGGTTGCAGATGTGTCTGGGATCCCACGTTGCTGTGGCTGTGGCATAGGCTGGTGGCTACAGCTCCAACTGGACCCCTAACCTAGGAACCTCCATATGCCGCAGGTGCAGCCCTAAAAAGCCAAAAAAAAAAGAAAAAAAAAAAGAAAAGAAAGAAAAAAGAATAAAAGAAACAGTAGTGCAGCCTTGGGGCAGGATCCGTCTTCCTTCTCAAGGAATATATATAGAAGAACATCTTTGAGTTCTTCTGCAGAATTAAAACCCCCAACAAATGAAAACCAGAGAGGAGGACCACCAAAACCAGTCCTGTGCCACTAAATACCAACTTTGAAGAAGAATGAAAGCTTGCTTCTGCACAGATCCTTATATATGGCCCTATTTTCTACTCCCAAAATATGAAACCACATCCTATTCTCTCCTACAGGAAGGTACAGGTTTTAGGGCATTAGCCTGCTGGGGCCTCCTTTTCCTGGTGAAACCATAAAGTTATTTTTTTCTCCTTTGCCTAAAATTCTGTCTCCGTGTTTCTATTTGACACCATGGACAGAGGTCCAGTTTTGGCAACAAGATCAAGTGTTCAGTTTGAGACATGTTACGTTTGAAGAGCTTGTAAAATATCCAATTAGAAATGGAAAATATACTTAGATAAATTAATCAGACTTTTGAGGGAGAAGTTCAAGTACAAGAGATAAAATTCACAAGTAGAAAGTATACAGATGGAATTCCCATTGTGGCACAGCAGAAACAAATCTGACTAGTATCCTTGAGGATGCAGGTTTGGCCCCTGGCCTCGCTCAGTGGGCTAAGGATCTGGCATTGCTATGAGCAGTAGTACAGGTTGCAGATGCAGCTCAGATCCCATATTGCTGTGCTATGGCATAGGCCAGCAGCTGTAGCTTATTTGACACTTACCCTGGAAATGTCCATTTGCTGTGGTTGTGGCCCTAAAAAGCAAAAAAGAAAAAGAAAATAGGAAAAGAAAGTGTATGGATAACAATTAAAGCAGTGAAACTGGAGGATATCAGCTGGAAAGAAGTAAAGAAAGCAAAGAAGAGCTCCAAAATCTGAGCTCTGGTTAATTTTAGAGATTTGTGGGTGGAAAAGAATCAGCAGAGAAGATGGAAAAGAAGCCATATATGAAATGAGAGGAAAACCTGAAGAATGTAGTGTCCTGTGTCAAGTGAAGAAAACTTATCAAGGACAAAAGAAGGTCCACAAATGCTGTTAATCAATCAAGTCAAATGAGGACTTAAAATCTCATCAATGGATTTAGTAATGTGGAGACCACTGAAGACCTTGACAAAAGTTTCTGTGGAGCAATGGAAAGTAACTTAAGATTTCCTAAAAATCTTAGGAAAGTGAATATAAGAGAAATTAAGAAAACCATCCTCTTTACAATTGCATCAAAATGAATAAAATACCTAGGATCATATCTAACCAAGGAAGTAAAAGACCTCACACTGAAAACTATAAGACGTTGATGAAGGAAACTGAAGAAGATGCAACTAAATGGAAAGATAGTCTATGTTCATGGATTGGAAAAAGTAGTATTGTTAAATGTCCATGCCATCCTAAGCAATCTACAGATCAATGTAATCCTTCTCAAAATTCAAATGGTATTTCACAGAAATAAAACAAACCATCATAAAATTTTATGGAACCACACAAGACCCCCAAATAGTCAAGGCAATCTTGAGAAAGAAGAACAAACCTGGAGGCATTATGTTTCCTGATTTCAAACTATATTATAAAACTATATTATTTAAAGGATAACCATATTGGTATAAAAAGATCTTTGAAACAGAATAGAGAGCTCAGAAATAAACCCACATATATAATTAATTTATGTATTAGAATATTATTCAGCCATAAGAAAGCATGAAATCTGGTCATTTGCCATGACATGGATAGACCTAGAAGGCACTATACCAAGTCAGACAGAGAAAAGCAAGTACCATGTGATCTCACTTACACGTGGAATTTAAAAGCAAACTCATAGAACAGATTGGTGGGGTTTGGGTGAAATGGGTGAGAGTGGTCAGAAGGTAAAAACTTACACCTGTAAGTAAGTCTTGGGTATATAATGTGCAGCCTAGTAGCTATAGTTAATAATACTATATTGTGTATCTAAAAGTTGCTAATAGATCTTAAAAGTTCTCTTCACAATCCTGCTGTATAGCACAGGGAACTATTATATCTAATCACTTGGGATGAAACATGATGGAGGATAATGTGAGAAAAAGAATATATATATATATATATATATATATATGCATGCCTGGGTCCTTTTGCTGTATAGTAGAAAATTGACAGAACACTATGAACCAACAATAATGGAAAAAATAAAAATCATTAAAAAATTAAAAAGTAAAATAAATTAAAAATAAAATAAAAAGTTCTCATCACAAGAAAAAAAATTCGTAACTATGCATGGTGATGGATATGAACTAGGCTTACTGTGGTGATCATTTCACAACAAAAATGCTGTACCCCTGAAACTAATATAACATTTTGTTTCAATTACATGTCAGTTAAAACAAAAATAAAAACAAAAATAGAATGCTTTGGCATATTTTTAAATGGTTCCTTCCCTCTTCCCCCGATGAAAGCCTAAGGTTATTTTTCTCTGAAATTCATTGTGGGGACCTAGTAGAGTTCCCGGAAGTAAAACTCACAAAAGTGGGAGGGTCATCCTATGGGAGTTTTATCTCTGACTTGTCCACCCAGAGCCTCCAGCCATTAATCAACTACATTTTATTTGGTCCTTATAGAATTTCTGCTCAGGTTAACTTATGATTCTCCATATCTCCTTTTCTGTCTCTCATCTTTATGGGCAATAGTTTTCCCTTTGACCTCACTTCTCTGACAGATCTAAGCAGAGTTGTTCATTTTTCAGCTATTGCTAGGACAAAGTGAAGTTCTTTACGTGCCATACAAGAAACCAGAAGTCTCAAGTCCATATTTTAATTACCTTCCTGAGCTTCTTAGTCTGGGTGTAGAGTCCAGAGTCTCTTTTTGCTCCACTGAACTGTTCAAACAGCTTGAGATCAGCATCTTCTCCTTCCTGTTAGCAGTACTGTTTTACATAGATTTTCTGTACAAATCTATTCCCTAATAGGATGAGGCTGCATAGGAACCTTTACTGCAGGATCATTGCTTCTGTTTTGCCCCCAAAGTTTCCAGTACCTGAGACCAGCACATCTAGCACCCAGTTCCTGGGTATCCAATAAAGTGAATAAAAGTTTTCCTGACTCTCTTACCAATCCCACACCTATCTCTCTCCTGTTCCTCTACTCCCTGTTTTTTAATCACAATATCTGGCTTTGGTATCAACAATACAGAGAAAATAGTAAAAGGACACACAATTCAGCCTCCCACCATATCTCCAGTCATAGGTGATTCCACATGCAACTTTTATTATGAAAACAAGACAATTTAGAGAAAAAAGAAGGAGAAGGTCTGCATAACTCAAAAATGTGTTCTATTTCTCTGAACCATGCTTCTGGAAGGAACATAGACCAACAGACCAGACTAAGAATGAGGGCCTCAAAACAATGCCCACCTAAAATTCAGTATAAATTCCTCATCTGAATTATGGAATGACAATAATAACAGAAATGACTTTCGTGTCATCCACTGCGTCATCCCCTTCCTCACAGATGCAATACAGATACCAGCACAAAGGTCACAGACATAGCCACTGTTAGAACAGTCTGCTTTCTTTCTGCGTGAACTGATTCCAAATGAGCATAAGAAATTTCCTGGAGTTCCCGCTGTGACACAAAGGGTTAGAGATCTGACTGCATCAACTTGGGTTGCTGAGGAGGTGCCCGTTCACTCCCTTTCCTGGTGCAATGGGTTAAAGATCCAGCGTTGCTGTAGCTTTAGCTGCGATTTCAGTCCCTGGCCCAGGAACTTCCATATGCCATGGGTGTGGCCTTATAAATAAATAAGTAAATAAATAAGTTTCCTGATCATCGTCCCTACACTCAAGCCATGGATTTTAAATAATGACAAAAGAATTTAAGTTCAACTATGTCTAGGATCTTTGTCTATTTTGTATGCTGATATATACAGAGCATCTAAAACAGTGTACATACGAGGCACTTCACAATATTTGTAGAGTGGCAGAGAGGACACTGGTTTAACATACCAAAACTTCAAATCAAGATTCTAAAGATATAGCTCAAAGATGCATTCTAATAACAACAGCAAAAAAAATCTGCATTAATAAAGAATCTGGAGTTCCCGTCATGGCACAGTGGAAAGGACTCTGAGTAGTATGCGTGAGGATGCAGGTTTGATCCATGACCTCATTTAGTGGGCTAAGGATCTGGCGTTGCCGTGAGCTGTGGTGTAGGTTGCAGACATGGCTCAAATCTGGCGTTGCTGTGGCTATGGGTAGGCCAGTGGCTACAGTTCCAATTCGACCCCTACCCTGGGAACCCCCATATGCCATAGGTGTGGCCCTGAAAAGACAAAAATGAATTAATTAGTTAATTTTTTTTTTTTGTCTTTTTTTTGCCGTTTCTTGGGCCGCTCCCGCGGCATATGGAGGTTCCCAGGCTAGGGGTCAAATCGGAGCTGTAGCCACCGGCCTATGCCAGAGCCACAGCAACGCGGGATCCGAGCCGCGTCTGCAACCTACACCACAGCTCACGGCAACGCCAGATCGTTAACCCACTGAGCAAGGGCAGGGACCAAACCCGCAACCTCATGGTTCCTAGTCGGATTCGTTAACCACTGCGCCACGACGGGAACTCCATAATTAGTTAATTTTAAAAAAGAATCTGACTCCACTTTTTTTCATCTTTTTTTTTTTTTTTTTTTTTTTTTTTTTTAAGGGCTGCACCTGCGCCGTATGGAAGTTCCCAGGCTAGGGGTTGAATCAGAGCTGCAGCTGCCCACCTACGCCACAGCCACAGCAACATCAAATCTGAGCTGACCTACAGCACAGCTCATGGCAAAGCCAGACGGTTAATCCACTGAGCGAGTCCAGGGATCAAACCTGTGTCCTCATGCATACTAGTCGGGTTCATTACCACTTAGCCACAATGGGAACTCATCTCACCCCATTTGGATGTCTGACTGTTGACAGCTTTTAAGTCCCACCACTTCCCTTTCCCTTTCTGTCCACTCCAGGACAATCTGATAAGAAAGGCTGGTTTTCCCTCCACTGACACCAACAGGAACTTAAAATCACACAAGCCCCACCCATCCCATTCAATTGGGAACTCTCACCTCAGCCCTATTTCCTAACCACGATAGAACACCAAGCTAGTAGCTCCTGCCTGTCCTCTCAAGACAGTTTTGGACCTGCTTAGGACCCTGCTCTGGCCCTCTGAGAAGTTTCATTATGATAATAATGAACCCTCTCCTGCCCTCTTAATGCAGGTCTGTCATCCTCAGGCTTGATATCTGAACCAAATTTTGGATGATGGGGTAGAGTGTCCATCCATGTCAGTGGGGTGACTACATCTTTGAAGATTAGTTTTTTATCTTTAAAGAAATCATGATAATTTTATGTTTCATTTCATAATGTACAAATATTTAGAATAAGTGCTTCAAAATAAATTTTGAATGCATAAATAAATGCATGCAAATTTTTCCAAAATTGGAGTTCCCTTCAATTGGATGGTTTCCAGTTGTGGTACAACTGGATCAGTGGTGTCTCTGCAGCACCAGGATGCAGACTGAATATTCAGCCCAGCACAGTGGGTTATAGGGTCGGGTGTTGCTACAGTCGCAGTGTAGGTTACAACTGCAATTCTGATCTGATCCCTGGCACAGGAACTCCATACACTGCAGGGCAGCCAGAAAAAAAAAAATTCAAAATAAAAGTGCTTTGAGTAAAGTTGGCACCTCAGGAAGATGTGTAACATTTATCCCATGGCTTTACCTATTCCCCGGCATACAGTTATCTGAGCAATGAGTATTTCAGTTTGAGAATCATGCAGTCCCATTCCATTAATTTATAAATGACAGAAATTAGTGCAGAGAATATAAAGGAAATTTCTAAGGTTAGAGTCAGCCAGAAGAAAGATCCTGTGACTCCAGTATGTCAAATATTCCCCAAATTAGTTTATTTTTTTTTTATATCTCTAACACTCAAAATCTAATGCAATCAGAGGGTCTATATAAGTTGTTTCAGAAGCACAAAGATAAAAAACAACTAGAAATTACCACCTTAGGAATTAAAAATATAGAGGCAGAATTACAAGTAAACCAAAAAAAAAAAAAAATCAGCATCTTTTCATGTACCCATTAGCCACTTATATGTCTTTTTGGGGAAAATTCTGTTCATCTCCTCTGTCCAGATTTTAATTCCATTGTTTTGATTTTTTGCTATTGAGTAGTATGAGTTCCTTACATATTTTGGATATTAACACTTACCAGATAGATGGTTTGCAAATATTTTCTCCCAGTCCATAAGTTACCTTTTCATTTTGTTGGTTGATTTTTTTGTTGTAAGAAATTTTTTATTTTTTATCTGCACTCCTCACAGGTGGCAGTTCCTGAGCCAGGGATCAAACTCAAGCTACAGCAGTGACAACACCAAGTTCTCAACCACTAGGCCATCAGGGAACTCCAGAAACTTTTTAGTTTGATATAGTCCCATTTGTTTATTTTTGCTTTTGTTTTTTCCACATTTGGTGTGATACCCAAAAAAATCATTGGTAAGACTAATGTCAAGGAGCTTATTTTCTGTTTTCTTTTAGGAGTTTTAAAATATCAGGTCTTGTGTTTAAGTCTTTGATCCCATTTCAAGTCAGTTTTTGTGAGTTGTGTAAGATGGGGGTTTAATTTTGTGTTTGAATATTCTATTTTCCTAGTACCATTTATTGAAGAGACTATTCCTTCCCCATTGATTACTCTTGGCTTCTTTGGCAAACATTTGTTGATTTTATATGCATGCATTTATTTCTGGGCTCTCAATTCTATTCCATTGGTCTATATGTCTATTTTTATACTGGAGAAAAATGTATAGCCTATCCCCAAGGGTTTTGCTTATAACTGTAGTAATATGTCTAGAAATCTTCAGAATACTGTCCTCACAGCCAAGACTTGAATTAAAGTCTATTTATTGGTTTTCAATTACCTACACTGTCAGGCGACTGCAATTGTGCACTTGCGAAAGAATGAAGAGTGAGGCTAACACAACACTCATTCATGACCATGAGTCAGACTTGAGGGTTGCATCAATCCTAACACAGTCCCTGCACAAAAGGAGGCATCACTGAGATTGGATAAATGCAGGACCCATGAGAAAGGTCACCAAGAAAAAAAAACCCAACTTTCCTGGTTTATATTTTCTCTCAGTTGTTTCTTGGTTTCTGTGGCTCTATGGATTTATTTATTTATAAGTAAAATCATAATATATGTATAAACATATATGTGAAATACATTGCACTTAATTAATTATAGTGAATGGCTGGGTGATCTTGGCAAAATACTTAATTTCTTATTCCTTAATTTCTTTATCTACCTGCATCACAAGTGGTTGATTTGATTTAATGAGTTCATATAAGCGTTAAGCACAGTTCCTGGTACATAGTATGTGCCAGGTAAATGTTAGCTATTATTAGTATTACCATGTTGAAGTTCACAACTGGTATATTAAAAGTTTTGGTCTATATATGTATCTTCTCTAAATAGGAAATTCTGGAGGACAAGGATCATTAATTCAACATATTTCTGAGACATACTGTGTACCCCGAGCTGGACCAGGTGCCAGGGTTAAAACAGTGAGTGAGATCCAAACTGTGTCTTAGTTATTCCTGTACATGCACTGTTTCACACAGTACCTAGCAAAATGCAAGTGCTTAAAAGAATGTACTGTAAGTCAATAAGTAGCTGAAAATATAGAAAAAAAATAAATAATGCTGAAAAGATGAATCATACCCTTACTAGAGTATTGACCAGGGAAATATAAAACCCTAAATATGTGTATTAAGTGACCTATTTTATCAAAAATTAAATCTAACTTGGAACTAACTATAAAATATTTTTAAAGAACCTTAAAGATGCTGAACACTCTGTTTATAACGTAGAGAGTGATAACTTAAAAAACCAAATTGTGGAGAGTTCCCACCATGGCTCAGCAGAAACAAATCTGACTAGCATCCACGAGGACACAGATTTGATCCCTGGCCTTGCTCAATGGATTAAGGATCCAGTGTTGCCATGAGCTGTGGTGTAGGTCACAGATGGGGCTTTCATCTGGCATTGCTGTGGCTGTGGTGTAGGCCAGCAGCTACAGCTTTGATTCAACCTCTAGCCTGGGAATCTCCATATGCCCCCCAGGTGTGGCCCTAAAGAGATTAAAAAAAAAAAAAAATTTGTGAAACTAACACTTATCAATCCCTAAGGTATGTTAGGTATCCTAACATATATGTTAGGTAACAGCTTTGTATTAGTATTTGCTTCATCGATAAATTATCTTTATTCTATTAAAGAAAAATAAGGATTTGCAGTCCCATTTTTTAAGATAACAAAGTCAAAAATCATTAAGTAACATAGATTCTCTGGTAAGCAGCAGATATGTGCGTGTTCAAGCCAACATCTGCTAAGAAGTGGCAAATGGGATTCAAACCTTGTAGTTTTTGTCGTTCTATACAAACTTCCTTATGGTCCAAACTTAAAGAATTACCTGTTTAAGGATCAAAATTAAAGTTACAAGTCCATATAAGAAAGCTTACTTGGAATTTTTCATCTCTCATTCTCAATTAGCTGTGTCTAACCTGTTTAATTGTGCATAACTTTTAAAATGCCTAACACATAAAACATTTTAACTATAATATTGAGATCTCAGAAACTTAGAGGCATTTAACTCCCAAGTTAATTTTTCTTTATTATGTTAAGTGCTGTGACAAAATCTATTTGAGTTAGAGAGGAAGAGGAAAGCAAAGCACTTAACTCTAAGGATATTGAATGAAGCCTTTCACAAATATAACAGAATAAAAACTGAATTTATGGTAGCTCTTTAAATTAAGCTTCAGACTTAAGAAAATGAAGATGGGAGAACATATTCAGCTTCAACGGGTAATAGGCTATTTCCATGGAACAATTTTTTTATTCAGTATCATAATAGGTGCAGGAATATTTATTGCTCCTAAAGGGGTGTTAAAATACTCTTTGCTCAATGTGGGGGTCTCCCTAAGTATTTGGGCTGCTTGTGCCGTAGTGTCTGTGGTGGCTGCTCTTAGTCATGCAGAGCTGGGGACCACCTTCCCTAGAAGTGGAGCACAGTATTACTTCCTCAAGAGATCTTTTGGACCCTTTATTGCTTTCTTCTACCTCTGGATCCATCTATTTAGTACCCCAGCAGGTATCGCTGCACGTGTCTTGTTACTAGCAGGATATATTACACAGCCTTTCTATCCTGGATGTTTCGTTCCTGAGGTGCCAAAGAAATGTTTAGCACTGGCCATTTTATTGTGCTTGGGAATTCTGAACGCTCGAGGAGTGAAAGAGGTAACTTGGTTTCAGACTGTCAGTACAGTGGTGAAAATTACAGTTCTCTGCTTCATATCTCTAACTGGAATTGTGTTGTTGGTGAGAGGAAAGAAAGAGAACCTAGCCAGGTTTGAGAAAGCTTTCGATGCTGAAGTTCCAGATGCCTCACAGATTGCGGAAGCCTTCTTACAAGGATTATATTCATATTCTGGCTGGGGAGTCCTTGTTCGAATAGCAGGTAAAGTTATTTATTTTTAAATTATAAAAAATACCACCAGGCTATAAACATATAAACGGTTAAGCAGCCTAATTCGAAGAAAGAAATACTACTTTGTTTTGCTATAAGTGTTTTTCTATTGCTTTATCAGATGGGTGGAAATGCATTTAACTCTGTATAAATGTTTTCCAGTTATTTACAAATTAAAACAAGTAAACGCAAAACAGATATGGTTTAAGAACTCTGCAGAAATTGCATTTTTTTACTAAACAAATATTTTAATAGTCTTTACTTCCTAATTATAATAGATCCTATCAGAGAAAAAGAAATTTAAGTACAGAAGATGTAAATTAAAGATTACCGATTATCTTGTATATACACACATGCAGGGGTCTCACTATACATATACTCATAACTATTTTGCTTAAAGCACATAATGAGAATTCATAAATATTATCAAGTATAAATATTTTTAATGAGTACACAATATTCTATCATATGCAATTGGCTATTTTTCAAATATTTTCCCTTTGTTGGACCCAAGAGTTGTTTCCAGTTTTTCACTTTGATTGTATATTTATTGTTTCAATCAGCATTCTTTTACGTAAATCTTTGTGGCTTTCTCATTGTTTTATAAGAAAAAAAATCTTAAGTAAAATTGCTAAGTGAGGCATACAATGTTTAGAAGTGTCTTCAGAAATATTTTCAAATTGCCTTCCAGAAAAGCTTTACAAATATGTCTATTAGAATGAATTAAAATGACTACGCTGGCGTTATCATACCTTCTTCATTCTTTAATTACTTAGATTTGTGAAAAGCAAATTTCAGTGTTATAGCTCACTTTTTATTCAATTTCTAATGGGATGGAAGTGTTTTGCTAATGTTCATGCCCATTTATACTTCTTCCTTGTAAGAGAGGTAAATATTTTCCCAGTTTATTTTTTTAATTTTGTTTATAAAGACCGGAATTTTAATACTTATATTATCAATACTTATAGCTATCAATCTTTTTTTTTGCCTTTTGCCTTTTGCCTTTTGCCTCTTGTCTTTTTAGAGCCGCACCCACGGCATATGGAGGTTCCCAGGCTAGGGGTCGAAGTGGAGCTGTAGCCGCCAGCCTACGCTGGAGCCACAGCAACGCCAGATCTGAGCCACGTCTGCTTACCTACACCACAGCTCACGGCAACACCAGATCCTTAACCCATTGAGTGAGGCCAGGGATAGAACCCACAACCTCATGGTTCCTAGTTGGATTCATTTCCGCTGCACCATGGCGGGAACTCCACTATCAATCTTTTTATTTTTCATTTTTCATACTTGAAAAGTCTTTCTCAAGATCTAGATAAATATGTATCTATGCTTCTTTCTCTAAATCTTTATGGTCTTTACATTTTACTTTTTCGTGCATATGAATTATTTTGAGGGAGTTGCATTGTGTGAATTAATAATGTAATTTTATATCTTCCAAATAGTTAAACATCTGTGTCAATTTTGGTGTTGGCAATATACACTTAAATTTACTCCAAGATTTTTCTTGTCTAAAGACTTAATCCAAGGAGTAGAAGAGCAGAAGAGGCTACCCTAATGTCCTAGAATATTGTGAACAGATTTAACAGATGACCTGTTCTAGGCCTTCTTTAACATGTATTTATAGTTCTAGAGTGTTGGCCGTAAGGTTAGAGAAGACTTGCTCCAGTTCTCCTGGCCTAGAATCCAGGTTTTCTGAGTTTTTGGGGTTTTTTAATCCAAGAGGTTCGTGTTGAGTATACCAGAGATACAACATTGAAACCCAGAATTTAGCACAATTCTCTTGCTACTAGAATCAATAATTCACCCAAGGTATAGTAAATAACATTCAACAAAAATGAACACTTGCTGTGTGTAGTCTTTATTTATTTATTTATTTATTTATTGCTTTTTAGGGCCACACCTGCAGCATATGGAAGTTCCTAGACTGGGGTAGAATCAGAGCTGCAGCTCCTGGCCTACATCACAGTCACAGCAGCATGGGATCTGAGCCACGTCTGCAACCTACACCACAGCTCATGGCAATGCTGGATCCTTAACCCACTGAGCCAGGCCAGGAATGAAACCTGCATCCATATGGGTACTAGTTGGGTTTGTAACCTGCTGAGCCACAATAGGAACTTCCTCTTTTTCTTATTATATATTTTATTGAAACTATGTTCAGAGCTTATATAATTAGTTATTTTTTTATGAGTGGCTTATTTTTTTTTTTTTTACAGGAGAACTGAAAAACCCTGGTGAGAATATCCCCAAATGTGTGATTACTGCACTTACCCTTGTGGCACTGATTTACTTATTAGTTAACATTTCCTACCTAGCAGTCCTGACTCCAAAGGAAATCATGTCCTCAGGTATGGCTACACAGAATCACAGAGAACACCTTCTCTGGTTCGTTCTCCTGAGTAAAAGGAGTTTCTAATATAGACTGGATCTTTTGCATATTTTAAGGGAATTATGCTACCTTGATTCATGTCTGTTATTCATTTATTGATTTATTTATAGATAAAGTTCAAACGGTTAAACATTCTCTTTTAAGCATATGATAATGGGTAAAATCTAGCAGCAAAAAATATGGAAAACACCAAGAATTACAAAAGGGAAAAAGGCAGAACACAGTAGATGAATAGAATAGAACAGAACAGAAAATATAAGAATACTTATAAAAATCCCTTGAGATATACTTTGTAAGGACATCATGAGTGCTCTGGGTTAACATCTGCCACCAAAAAACATAACTCATATACTTTGTCTCCAGGCATCTTCCCAAATTCTATACAGAGCTTGAGCACTTAACTTTTCTATTACTGAAATAGAAATGAATCCTATTTTATATATAATTACATATATATATATATAATTTCAGTTTACCTTAAGAATTATTCATATTTTCAGAATTTTTGTCTTTATAGTAAAGAAACTGACTTTTTTCCCTAAAAATAAATTGAAAGAGCCTCAATTCTCAATGGAACTTAATATATCTGGAAAACTATAATAATAAAGTTTATATTTTTTAAATTTTACATTTCTAGTTATCATAGGGCTCTAAAGAGAAAGGAAAATCAGTACTAGGCTCAGTAAAAAAAAAGAATATCTAAGATGATTTTAGGCAATAACTCTGAAACAAGTATAAGATTTATAAAGTATATTGCAATATAGAGGACAGTAACAGCACAAAAAAGGAGAAAGAAATGAGCTTCCTGGAGCTCTGTTGCCATAGTTTACTGAAATTAAATTGAAATTGATTTTGATGATTATAAAGGTGCATGTTGTAATTACCAAACCAACTACTGAGAAAATAACTCTAAAAATATAGATTAAGAAATCAACAGAAGAATTAGTAATTCCCATTGTGACTCAGCTCCAATGAACCCAACTAGCATCCAGGAAGACATGGCCCCACTCAGTGGGTTAAAGATCCAATGTTGCTGTGAGCTGCAGTATAGGTCACGGACATGGCTCAGATCTGGCATTGCTGTGGCTATGGTTTAGGCCAGCAGCTACAGCTCTGATTCTACCCCTACCCTGGGAACTTCCATATGCAGCAGGTATGGCCCTAAAAAAAAGAAAAAATGAAATCAACAGAGGAATTAAAATGACATATTAAGAATATTTTTTTTTGTCTTTTTTGACTTTTTTTTAGGGCCACACCTGCAGCACATGGGGGTTCCCAGGCTAGGGGTCAAATCTGAGCTGTAGCCTCCAGCCTATGCCAGAACCACGGCAACACAGAATCTGAGCCAAGTCTTCAACCTACACCACAGCTCATGGCAATGCCAGGTCCGTAACCCACTGAGCAAGGCCAGGGATCGAACCCACATCCTCATGGATGCTAGTCAGGTTCGTTAACCACTGAGTCATGACGGGAACTTCCAAGAATATTTTTTTAACACTGAACGAACGAGGCAGAAAAGAATAGAAAAACAAAAGGACCTAAGAGATAAAAACAAATAGTAAAATGACATATTTAAATACAATAGTATCAGTAATATTAAACAAGAATATTTTATAAATGCTAAAATTCAATAAAAAAGCAGAGATTGTCACACTAGGTAAAATCATCAGTCTAACTATATGCTGCCTAAATGATACACTTTAGTTTCAAAACCATACTTGGGTATAAAGTAAAAGGGTGGGAAAATATACATGCAAACAGTAACTATGAGAAATAATAGTGATATTAATGAGACAAAATAACTCTAAAACAAAAAAAAATAGTAGAGACACAGAAAGGCTTTTCATAGTGATAAAAGAGTCAATATATGAGAAGACAGAACAATTATAAATATATGCGCACCTAACAACACAGCCTCCAAATATATGAAGACATATTAATGTAACTGAAAAGAGAAATAGACAAATCAACAACTATAGTTGCAACTGTCAGTACATTGCTCAATAACCAGATAGAAAATCAATAAGGATATAGAAGATCTGAGCAGTACTCTTAATCAAACTGATCTAATTGACATTTAGAGAGCACTCCACCAAAGAGAGGAAGAATATACATTTATTTCAAGTGCTTATGGGCCATTCTCTAGGGTAAAACTAGAATATAAAGCAAGTCTCAAAACATTTAAAATTTACATCATACAAAATATTTCCTTCAACAGCAATAGAAACAAAATATAAATCCACAACAGAATATAATTTGAGGAAAATCATATACTTGGAAATTAAACAACACACTTCTAAATAACCCATGTGTCATAAAAGAAATCACAAGACTCTCAACAAATAGTTGTTGAAGAGTCTGAGATTTAACCCTAACTGCAATCTTACAAGTTAGCCTGGCACAGTTTCGTGGATGCTGGCAATGGAGTCAAAGACTATTTATTATTTATAACAAGAGCTGTACCTAGAATATCATTTTTATATTGGTTCCCCAAACCTCATTTCCCACAAGGCAAAACAAAGAATCTAAGATCTTATTTCCACATGAGTAGAAGATCCACAATATTTTTTGCCACACCCACAGCATGCAAGTTCCCAGGCCAGGGATTGAACCCAAGCCACAGCATGACAACCCTTAACTGCTAGTCCACCAGGGAACTCAATTTTAAGGAATCCATTTTTTAATATATTTTTGCCTTCCTTCATAGGGAAGGTCCCAGGAATGGCTCTGAAACACAAAAGACCTGTATTGTCCTCCCATACTCATATTCCCTAGTGTCTAAATGGTCCCTCCTGGGACCCCACAATTGCCACTGTAGGAGGAATTAGGAAAGAGTGTATTCAAACAAGTCATCATTATCCTTATAATCTAGGACCATGTCAATCCAACGAGAGACTCCAGGTGCATGTGATAAAAGGTATACAACTGTTAGATTTTGAAAGGCCAGACACGAAGCACAGCTTAGTTTCAAGGGCCACAGTGGTGTGGTCAGAGTGGGCTGATCAAATTGAGACAGCAACATTGTAATCTGAAGATGTGTCAACAGCTACAAGCTGTCACTTCCAAGAGACGGTCAAAGGTGTCATGTAGTCAATCTGTCAGGCAGGAGCAGGGACAACATCTTCTGTAAGTGGCCTCCCTCACTGTGAACAAATGTTCAAATCTTGGCAGAAGTCACAGTGTGACATTCAGTGTTAGCCTCCATAACAAAAATGTGGAGTCCTTTTCCTTATGTCTTGCACGTGTTGGGAAGTTGTTACTATGTCTAAAAAGATGATGGATTCAGACATCAGTCATGGCAATCTGGATAGCACAGTATCAATCAACAGTTTGATTTTAATTATTCTCACTAGAGAAGGAGCTCAGTGGACAGAACTTTAAGGCTATTCTCATAGACCTGGCCTTTCCCTCCTTGATAAACCTTGCTATATTTCTAATGACTTGCCAATGGCCTGGTGTTTGTTCTGTCACTTGGAAAACCACAAACTGGCAGGTTAAACACACCCATCTCTGGGGCCATAAACTATGGAAAGAAATTATGGCTGCTGATTGAACAATCTGATGATTGGTCACTCATTACTGAGTAGAATACATTTATCTATTTTCCATTCTATGCAGCTGGTGCAGAGGCTCACAGCTGTTCACACTACAGTGTAGTGAGCACCACAGTGTTTTGGCTTAGTCAAAGCATCAGTGCACCATGCTCAGGCACTTATGGGAACCCCAATAATTCAGCAACTTTGCTTCAGTTAGCAAACTGGGATGTGGCTTACAATTTTTTATGCAAAACCAAGATGCCACTGCACCAGGCTAGCTACGTTCTTGACTATGCGATTTACATTTGATATGAGAAATTTGTTGAATTCCTCACACCTTGCTAGTAGTTAAGTCCAATTTGACATGCTCATCCCCAAATGTCTGGAAAAACCACAACCAAGGCTATAGGAGCCACAATTGATCAGTTGGTAATAATCTACTGTAAAGTTCCAGCTCCCAATATATTCTGTCCCTGGACATAGAGGGACATAGTTATATTGAGATACTCTATCTTTTAACCTCCTCTGCTGCCTTTAAGTTTTCAGTCAGGTCTGTGATCTTTCTCCTACTGAGATTCTGTATTATTTTTTGGAACCACACAAGGAAAGAGAAGGAGAGGGGTTTGGAAGGAACTTCCATGTCCCACTTGTATATGCATGTACCTCTACCTGAACAGGAGAATCATCTCTAGATATTTCAAGCATCTAAAATAGCAATACCAATAATATATTCAACAACAGAAGCCATGAAAATACAGTACTTTGAATTGGCACAAATTGTTTTATCTACAAAGGAACTTCTGTGGCTAGAGGCCTTCCCTTCTGGACTGTGAGTTCTGCCCAAATCCCCTTTGCTGAATCTAGCTCTCACTCCACAGTACTGGGTTCATTGATGACTTGGGACAGATATCTAAAAACCTCCATTGGAGTTCCCGTCGTGGCGCAGTGGTTAACGAATCCGACTAGGAACCATGAGGTTGCGGGTTCGGTCCCTGCCCTTGCTCAGTGGGTTAACGATCCGGCGTTGCCGTGAGCTGTGGTGTGGGTTGCAGACGCGGCTCAGATCCCGTGTTGCTGTGGCTCTGGCTTAGGCCGGTGGCTACATCTCCGATTCCACCCCTAGCCTGGGAACCTCCATATGCCGCGGGAGCGGCCCAAGAAATAGCAACAACAACAACAACAACAACAAACAAAAGACAAAAAATAAAATAAAATAAAAGCCTCCATAAAGTTTCCCAGCATGCTTGGATGGGTATAGCCTTCATGACAGGGAGACCTCAGTCATATCCCTAACCATCTCAAACGCCTGTGGTTGAGGAGGTAGAGGGGAAAGGCCATGGAAAAAGAGAGTGTCTTTGTGCCACTGAGTAAGGTATATTTTTTAAATCTTGTATTAACAAAACTGTCTCCAGAAGAAATAGAATATCTGATTAGATCTATATTAACAAAACAAAGGAATAATTTAAAATCTTCCCATGAATTGAATCCCAGGCCCCAGGTAGTATCAAACATAAAAGAATTAAGGAGTTCCCACTATGGCGCAGTGGGTTAAGAATCCAACTGCAGTAGTTTGAGTTGCTGAGGAGACACATAGTTCGATCCCTGGCCCAGTGCACTGGATTAAAGGATCCAGCGTTGCCATAGCTGCTGCATTAAGTCACAGCTGCAGCTCAGATTCACTCCCTGGCCTGGAAACATCCATAGGCCACAGGTGTGGCCATAAAAAAATAAATAAATAAGTAAAACAATTAGAGAATTAAAAAAAAAAATGCAACTCCTAAACAAAAGCTTTCAGAAATCAGAAAAAGAGAGAACACTTCCCAATGACTCATATGGAATCAAAGGCAAAATAAATCTTTTCACAAAGAAAGAAAATTCCATGCAAACATTATGTATAACATGTATTATTCTACGAATTACAATTCAACAATTCTTAAAAACATTAGTAAATTAAATCCAGCAACGTAGAAAAAAGGTTTCTACACCATGAACAAGTGAAGTTTATCATTGATTGGTTTAACATCCCAAAATCAATTTCTGTTTTACTGTATTGATATAATAATAGGCAAAAATCAAATTTAAGAGATTCATAAAAGCATTTGACAAAGGCCAACCTCATTTGTGATTTTTAGAAAATTTAAAAAAAAACAGAGATAGAAGGGAGTGTCCTCATTTTGATAAAGGGCAGCTTCAACCTACTGCTATCAGGCTTTTGCCTTTGCTATAATTACAATTTAATATTTGTTAAGTCAATTAATTAAAAATACTATACAGTATAAATATCACATCAATTATATAATGAGTGGCTTCTCTAATTTTTTTTTCACAGATGCTGTGGCTGTCACCTGGATAGATAGAATAATCCCTTCCATGCAATGGGCCATTTCAATTGGTGTTTCTTCCTCAATAGTTAGCTCCCTTAATTGCACCCTATTTTCAGCATCAAGGTTATATTTTGTGGCAAGCCAGGAGGGTCAGCTGCCTTTGATCCTCTCAACTCTCAATATCCACTGCTGTCCAGTTGTAGCTGTGATTCAGACACTCATCTTTGCCTCCATTTTAATTATTCCCTCAGACTTAATCACTTTAATAAACTATGTGGGATTCACAGACTGGATTCTACTAGGGCTAATGATGACAGGCTTGATTAAACTGAGATTGCAGGAGCCCAACCTCTCCAGACCTTACAAGGTAAATCCAACCTTAAAAAAAATTCCCTTCATCTTTCTAAAGAGCATTTTGTACTTTGAGTATTTCTTCTTATATCTGCATGTAAAATCTGTCTAGCCCATTGTAAGCCCATGTTAGAGACATTTGCTCTAGAGAACAGATTTATTATTTTTTGTTCATAAGCATCTTAGACCATTTCCAATTGGAAACCTCAAGAGAGAATGCAAAGGACTGATCCCTGTTATTAAAGGCAGAGGATCCTTATGCTTTTTTTATAGTATAATACAACTAGTGAAATTTTAGTCAAAAAGAACTATATGTGGTATGAATGTATAATGTTTGTACTGGATCTCAGTGGAATAGATTGACCAATGTCCAGGGCCAATGATTATTTGAGTGTACTACCTTAGATTACTTGTAGGTTGTTGCCTAGGATTTTTCAGCCTTCTAAATTCAGATGTCTGTCAACATACAAGTTTCTAGCTTTATGGAATTTCCCATTATTGTACAGTGGGAACAGGTCCAACTAGTGTCCATGAGGATGAAGGTTCAATCCCTGGCCTCGCTTGGTGGGTTAAGGATCTGGTGTTGCCATGAGCTGTGGTGCAGGTCCAAGATGTGGCTCAGATGCTGCATTGCTCTGATTCGACCCCTAGCCTGGGAAATTCCATATGCCTCAGGTGTGTCCCTAAAAATCAAAACAAACAAAAAACAAATGTTTCTAGCTTTAATGGCCAATATAGAAGAGCTACATTCTAGATATTTGTCAAGGAGTATAATTGCAAACTCATTCATCTTTCAAAAGTTATCCAGAGGCAGAATATCTATGAAGGATTGACTGAGAGATAAGTAATCTGTTCATTCCTCAAATCACCGAAATTTCTCTCTACACTAACCATATCTAAAATGCTTTACATAAGACTGTGGAAGAATTTTTTTCTTCTAATTGCCCATCCATCTATACTGTGGATTTAACCAATATTGTGTTTAATCAAATGGCCTCTGGCAACTCATTCCTACATTTACTACATTTACTGTGATATATGTTTGTTATTCTCTGTCAATATGTAGACACACTGAAGAAAATTCTTTCTAATATGTATATTAGAAATACTTGTGTTTCTAGGCAGATAACTTGGTTTTCTTTTCAGATACCTAGGCTTTGTAAGATCATGCCTCCCTTTTCATAGAAGCCTGCTAGAAAGCTTAAAGCTAAATTAGTAGTTAATCACAGAAAAGAAAATTATGGTCATGGAGAACAGACTGGTGATTGCCAAGGCGGAGTGGGAGGGAATGGGATGGATTGGGAATTTGGGGTTAATAGATGCAAACTACTGCCTTTGGAATGGATAAGCAATGAGATCCTGCTGTCCGGGAACTGTACCTAGTCACTTATGATGGAGCATGATAATGTGAGAAAAAAGAATGTATACATGTATGTGTAACTGGATTACCTTGCCGTACAGTAGAAAATTTACAGAACCTGTAAACCAGCCATAATGGAAAAAATGTCATTATAAAAACATTAAAAAATAAATTAGTGGTTGATCACTCTCTTGTAAAAAGGCTTATGGAATGCATATCTTGCTATATAGCACTTACTATTGTTAGCCCCATAAGTTATTTTTAATAATGTGGGTTCCAAACAATCCTTGTTATATAATGAACCATATTCTAAAAACAATCAAGGGAACCCTTTTATGATGTACCTTGTATAAGGCAAAAGCAGGTAGCAGAATACCAAGAAATACCTCAGCAGTACCCAAAGGTACAGAGGTGGACTCAAAAGTTCAAAAAGAAAACAAAAAAACTGTTTATTGCTAAGATTTTCAAACTCTACTGTGGAAAAGAATAGTTTTGTGATTTTTTTTCGTAAATTCAGATTCCTGAATATCACCCCCTGGGGGTTCTAATTCTTAGAATGAGGACCCGAAATCTACATGTCAAAATTGAACAAAATGAAATAAAATGATAATTTTGCATCTGAGTCATTTCATGGTTCGATAAATATGTACTAGGCAACTACCATGTGGAAGACACTAGTCTAAACACTTTAAAGATATATGGATAATAAATTAGCCATTAATAATGTCATCAAAAACTTTACAGTATAATAGGAAAGAGAAAAGAGTTACACAAAATACAAATAGGCATAATCACTAGCATTTAATTAATCATTTATTGGTTGCTCATACTATTCTTTAATTACATATATAATTGTGTGTTTGCATATTACTTTGAAAGATATACATTGTTAAGACCCATTTTAAGGGAAAAGTGAGAATCAGAGAAAGTGAATACAAACCTTGTGGTTCTTTTAAGAGAGAAATTTGCCTCCAAAGGAATTATATATAAGTAATATATTAGGTAATATGTAGATAATGTATTAGATTAAGGAGTAGCAAATATTAACTTTGACATTGCCTGAAGATAGAAAAGTTAGAAAAATTTTACAGTGAAAAAATGCTTTATGGTAATAGTATGGGCTGTTTCACAATGTCTTCATTACAGAGATATGAATGGGCAGGTAGCATGGACTAAAAAAAAAATGAGAAGATCAGCAAAATGGTGAATTATTAAGTCAAAGCCTTCCCTTCTGCTATTTTAACCCTAAAGACATTCCCAGCAGATTTTCCTTTGTATAAAACTGAGGAAGAGCTGGTAAATATTTTTTATCAATGAAACCAATTTCCCCAATAATAAACAAATATTTGTAGATAAAATGTTTTACATTCCTATTTGTAATAACCTCCAAGTCCTCTCTAATACAGATTTATGTTTGTTCTCAGGTACATTTGCCATTTGTATTTGGAACCCTGGCCATGTCTTTGTTCTTGGTTTTGACACCCATCATCAAGTCTCCTAAGATGCATCATATCTATGTCATTGTTTTTGTCCTCAGTGGACTTTTGTTTTATTTTCCTTTTGTCCACTTTAATTTGGGTTCTACATATTTTAACAAGATAACTTGCTTTTTGCAGTTACTATTAAATGTTACACCTGCTGATGACGTTGAATATATTTCACCTGAAGGAGTTTTACAGAAAATTCCACCTGAAACTGCAACCAAGAAAGAATAAATTATGCACATTTGGCAAATGACTGATTTATTCAAAGCATCTTTCCATTACAACCAGAGTAATATCCTTATGTGTATGTATACACACACTGCATATGTAAAACACAACCGGCACAAGATAACTCATGTCCAGAACTTTCAAACTTCAGCTCTCCTGGTTTGTAACTAAAGCCTTACTTCCCCAATAAAGCTTGCTCTTCTTAATCCCATAAGACTGCAGAAATGTCCCTCTTTGTGCACTGATGTTTCTGAGCTATTATGTCATAGACCACACTCTTTTTTAATTATCTGCTTACTTTTTTTCCCCAAAGACAGAGAGCTGCTCTAAAGAAGGGGTTATTCTCTAACCATTTTTTAAATTTTTAAAATTTCATTCATTTATTTAAATGTATATTCTCACTCCCTAAGACAATGTGTGGATAAGAACAGACATCTTTTAAAGTAATATCTGAGTATGCGGACGAATGAATGGATAATTGAATGAACAGTAGCTGCATATTCCTTTGGAGGGCATCTCCATTGATACTCTACTGGCAGCACCTCAGAAGTATTCCTTTATTGATTGCAGCTTTATATTTTGGCATGACTGAGACTGGAATGCTATATAGAGATAGTATCAGAGAAGAGTCTACACTAGTTCTTACCAAATATTTATCCTCTTTAACCATTTAACTGACTTCTCTGAAACTGCTTTTGTCGATATGACCCTATCAGTGTCAACATAAATGTATCCATTTGTATTTATCACAGTGGTCACTGCTGACCTGACATCACTATTCTAAACATAATTGTAATTGTAGTAATAGCCTTGAAATGATTAACACAAGATGAAAAGTAAATCCTAGAGCAAACAAATAGGTATCAGAGAAACTAGGCTGAGGGAAAAAAAAAAAACTATGGGCAATTGAGGTTGAAATTGGATCCATATATCCTTGGACTAGCTTACTACAGGAATAACACATGAAGAGTCTTTTGATGACCTAGTGAATGATTACTAGGTCAGAGACCATCTCCTCCTTTCAAATTTTATCTCAGTGAGATTTTTAACAAAATGTATCTGGCAAAGAAGTTCAAGAATAGCAGGTATCTCAAGGGCAGGTTGTCTATATTCTGTTTGAAAGTTGACTCAAATGTTCTAGAATACAGGCCTTTGAGTTAAAATGTTGATGTTTTACAATGATAATTAAGTCTTGTTTGTAGAACACAAGTCAAATGAGAATACCATATAAGATACTTTTTGCAGATACAAAACAACTTACATACACAGGCTAGCAGACTATAGATGGTCGTGTAGATTCTGGACAGCCCAAGAAAATATGTTTGGTTGTGCATGGGACAGGTGGGGCTGGATGCACCAAAGGTGCCACTCTAGGAGAGGGACCTGATGGCCTGCCACCTCACATTTAATATGTTGGGGAATAGTAGGGATCATCCAATTGTGTAGAAGGACTCTGAGCTTGGCAGTTAAGGTGTCAACCCAGCAGATATGAGAAGATACAAATTAATCCCAAATACAACTAGTTTATTGCTCCTTAGACCAAGATTTCATTGCTTATTAAAGAGAGATGGGTGTTCCCACTGTGGCACAGCAGGACTGGTGGTGTCTCTGCAGGGTGGCATCTCTGCAGCACCAGAACACAGGTTCAATCCCCAGCCCAGCACAGGGAGTTAAAGGG